>NC_138870.1:103880747-104218726 GCF_965194805.1 Balaenoptera borealis
CACTTCTGAGTAGGGGAAACCGCAGGGTGGAGATGCAAACTCATAGAGGGGTCACTATTCCTACACACCAGGCTGTAGGCAGTGGACCTCGGGTCCTGCAGAAGTTACGAGACGGGCTCTAAGATGTAACCCTGCTCCTCCCCATGCTGGCTGTGTGATGTTGGACACCTCATTTGCATCTCTGAGCCTCAGTTTCCTCGCCTATACCGTGGAAATGACTGGGACTTGGTTGATAGGGTTGTTGGGGACAGTAAATATGGCAGCACTGATCAAGTTCTCAGCACAGCACACTGTGTGTGAAATGCCGGCTGCGGGTAACGGCCCTCCTCATGGGCAGGCGTGGGTGCTCTGTGTCTGCGAACATCTCGTAACTGTTTTTGTATGAGACTTTGTCTAATGTTCTCTTGTCCCATCAAACTGTCAGGGTTTCTCTTTCTTTTTCCCCCAGTGGTGATACACGTTTTCACATTTATACATCTTTTAATAGGACATTGGAAAAAGACCTATTGGACATTTGAAGCAGGAGCCCATGGAAGTCCAACCCTGGCTGGGAAGCCGTGGGAGGGGAGGACGGGGGGTAAGAAGGGATGGCAGAGATGGGGGGAGGGTAGCATCCCCTGCAGCCCAGGGTTGAGGGTGACAACAGGAGGGCCGTCAGCATAGACTTGCCACCAAGAGCCAGGCCTGCTGAACACCTGCAGGGAATCCTAGGGTTGGAAATTCAGAGACCACGGGGCCCTTCATGCTGGTGAGTACAGTGGAGTGATGGGGCCATCTGAATTGGGCAAAAAGTGTGTGGAGAGGGTGGAGGAGGATTCGGGGGGGCAGGCACAGAGGCAGGAGGGTCTGGGCTTGTCTACTGATGTGTGTATGTATATGTGTGTCTATCTGTTTATCTTATCTATCTGTCCAACCATCATGTATCTATCGTATCTATCTATCTATCTATCTATCTATCTATCTATCTATCTATCTATCTATCTATCATCTATCCATCCATCCACCTGTCTATCTAAACGTGAGAATGACTGGGGTCCAGGAGGAACCCAGGGGATTAAAGAGAGGAGCGTGCTTCCTTCCTCTAGCCAGAGAGTGTCAGCTTGCGACTGCAAGGTGTCAGCGCAGTGGGAAACCCTGGTGAGTGGGTCCCCCCTCAGGGAGCAGGTGTGTGCAGCACGCGGCCGTGTCAGGGACAGCTGCGGTACCAGCATCAGGGCAGAGTGCTGGAGGAGGCCTTGAGACGGGCACAGGCGTCCAGAGTGATGAATGCACACCTGGACCTGGCATTCAAGTGAAGGCAGGATGTGCCACGAAGCCTGTCCCTCATGGCCGGCGGGGTGGGGAATAGCTGGAGTGGGTCATAATGAACGGCTTATGCCTCTCTCCTCCGCGCAGGCAGAGTGGGGCTGGTACTGTGGGGCGGAGGGCATGGCCGAAGGCTCTGGACAAGAGCGTCTCTGCACGCAGCTGCTTCTCCTTGGTTGCACCAGAGTGCAGCTGCTCCCGGGCAGGGCTGCAGGAGGGGCTGGGGGCCAGCTTGTGTGAGCCAGAGGGAACTCTGCGGAATGGTGAGTGGGGGAGGGTCTTGACTTCTCTCAGGGCAGCCTTGACTGTTTCAGAGGAGCAGCAACTCCATCCTGGATTCCAGGACCAGCTGATGCAGGGGACCAGGGCTGGAGCCCAGAGCCTGTGGTCCCGGCTCCCAGTTCCCCGCCCACCTCTCCACACCCTCCGCCAATGTGCGAGGACGCCCCATCCATGCTGGGGCCTCCACTATAGAAAATGGATTTTTACTGATTTTTCCCCACTATATTCTTCTGATATTATGGTATTTAAAATGCCTTAGCCTCTGATGAGACACGTTGTCTACAGATGCTTTCATGACTCTGACGCTGGGGTCTACAGTCAGAGGAGTTGAGGAGGAGAGGCAGTTTTGCGGGGCCCAGAGTTCAAGTCCTTGCCCTGCGGCCTGTTCAGAGCAGCTCTGGGTGCATTTAAAAACTGTGTGGGTCCCAGAGTCCTCACCTCTAAGAAGAAAATTTTCTTAGCTAAGATTTATTGAGCCTTTCTATGTGCTCAGTACTCTTCTAAGTGTTTTCTATGAATTATCCATGCAGTTTCTACAAGGGAGAGCCGAGCCCAGAGGCCGTCGTAGCAGCCATCGTCATCATCATTAACATCACCACCATCACCACCACCACCATCATCATCTTTGTCCAGGCTGCACAGCCGGCTTCCACTCCATGCTCCCGATCCGGAGCCCAGGCTCTTAGAACTCAAAGGCTTCCACCCGGCTGCTTACGATAGTACACGCATCATGCCTGGTACCTGCGGAGGCTCCACAGATGTTCGTTCTCTCGTTCCCTAAAGCACATCGTGGTTAAGATGAAATCAGCTCCTTATCCAAAGTCGATGCCTAAAGTGCCTGATATAAAGGCCTCTGAAAAGAGTCGGTTAGATGTGTGCATGCAGAATGCTCTCTTTGTAATTCTGGGCGGAGGCATGACTCTCTGAAATTCCCTTCGGCGTCCTCCTCTGGCACTGTCCTGCTCGGCGCTGGGAGCTGTGGATTGTGGGGCAGGGAAGTGTACGGCTGACAAGCCCCGTCCATCACCCCCCTAGTGGGGCTCCTCGGGGACCACCTGTCTCTCCCATTCTTTCGAGGGAGCCGACCGCACGGAAGAGGAATCTGGCTGCAAACTGTCCAACAGGGCAGTGACCAGAGCCTGGGGTGGCGGTGCGTGCCCTGCCCCTTCCAGGGAGGGTGAAGCAGCCCCAGGACTGCCAGCAGGATGGCCCAGGACGGAGCTGGGTGGAGGCTGCTGGAAGCTTCTCAAGCAGAACCTGTGAATTCTCATGATACAGAGAGGCCTGGCACGCATGCAAACTGGCTCTGCCTTTGACGGGGAGGCTGCAAGGCTGTGGCGGGCGTCTGAGCGATGCTGTCCCGGGGGGGGTCACCCAAGGTCAGAGCGAGGCTGTCCCGGGGGGGGGGTCACCCAAAGTCAGAGCGATGCTGTCCTGGGGGGGGGTCACCCAAGGTCAGAGCGAGGCTGTCCCGGGGGGGGGGTCACCCAAGGTCAGAGCGATGCTGTCCTGGGGGGGGGTCACCCAAGGTCAGGCAGGAGCTTTGGGGGAGCAGGGCAGCCTGGGGTGGGCTGTGTGCTGTCCCGTCTATGTGCTGGCAGGGACAGTTTGCAAGGGGGGCAATGCGGCCACACTGGGCCGTGGGAAGAGGGGGGGCTGGACTCACGCTGCACCCTCTGCAAGTCCCGTTCTTCATCTTCTGCTGGACCTCATCCTGGGCAAATTGTTGTCACCTTAGCCTCTGTGTCCCTTCTGTTCAGTGGTGAAAATAAATGCTGTTGAAAGTGTGACACCTGCCGAGTGACAGTATTGGGCGTATTTCAGGTCCTTTCTTCTTAACCAGCCGGGCAGGCCTGTTGTCACATGGGTGGCTCAATTATCGTGACTTCAGGCCCCTCGCGGCCCCTGAGACTGCAGACCTCTTGCCCCGGAGCCTCAGAGCTGCCTGCGGGATGGCGGGGCACAAACGTTATCCGGTTTCCTTGACTCATCCACCCAGCACGGGCCGGTCCTACTGTGTGCTGGGTGCTGCTGTAGGTGCCGGTATGCGGTGGGGAGCAGGGCAAGGCCCGAGCCCCAGGGGCTTCCTTTCCAGTTGGAGGGAGAGGAGGAGAAAGAAAAAATAACAACAGGTGAATATATGGTTATACGTGGTGATGCACGTCCTGGACACACACAAGACAGAGATCTGATCTCATCTGTGGGTAGGGATGCCCTCTGCAGGAAGTGACTTTCAAACTGAGACCTGGGGGCAGAGGAGGGACCAGCCGAACAGGATGGGAAAGCCTCCTAAGTCTCCATGGCGGTAGCGGGGCAGCTTTAAGGAAGAGAGAAATGTTGGTGTCCGAGCTGTGAATGTGGAGTTTGCCCAGGGAAGAGGGGTGGCCAAAACAAGGATGGAGAAGATGGAAGGCTCTGGACCAAGGAGGGCTTGGAGGCTGTTCTTGCCATTTTGGATCTGACATGACGCGCAGAGGGAATGCACTGTGGGACTTTCGGCATGAGAGTCACATGCCAGGTGGAGGACAGATGGCCGAGATGCGGTGGTGCAGGACTGGAGGCTGGTCAGGAGTCTACTGCAGGGGTCCAAGCAACAGGGAGGCGCCTGGACAGCAGAGGGGGCACGATGGCATGAGAGTGGCCAGTCCGGCTGTGTGGTGAAGCTGCTGTTGATGGGATCCGCTGACCCTTGGATACAGGGTTCATGGAAAAGAGGCAGGGCCAAGGGCAGCTCCAATGTTTCATGTGTTTGCTTTCCGTGGACAGTTGGGTACAGAGCAGGGTCGTTTCCATTCATGGGGAAGATCAAGTGAAATAGGGCCTTGGGGCCACGTACTATTCGTATCTTAGAAAAGTGATGTCGCGTGGACCCGGAGAGAGAAAAGGGAGAGTTTGAGGAATACTTTGAAGGTAAAGACTGTCAGGTTTGGTGAGGTATTGGATGGGGACATGAAAACAAGTGAGGGGTCAAGGCTGATGGCCAGGATATCAGGGCTCTGAGGCCAGTCCAAGGCTACCTGGCCGGTTGGGGGTGAAGCATGATCCAGCTCAGAAGCATGTACCCAGTTCCCTCACTCAAAGCATACTCTTCATTGAGGTTAGACCAACGCAATACTCATGCCAGTAGTATTTCCTGAGCACCTGGGAGGAACCAGGTGCCACCCAGGTGGCTGGGGAAGTCTCAGCCCAAGCTGCCCAAGGAGAGACCAGCTAAGGAGAGAGGTCCCAAGGAAGTGGTGGCTTGGCAGCACCATTCACAGGGGCCACATTGTAGAGGAGAGACACAGACAAGCCTGGAAGAAGAACTCAATGCAGGAGCAATTTCCTTGGCCACCCAAGAGGGCAGCAAGCTGGCTGCTGAAGTCCTTTGTCATTGCAGCAGAACATGATCTTGAGGCAATTTAGCACATTAAGGAATGTGCTTAAATGTGATGGAAAGAGTTAGGGAGTTTCAGAGATCTGTTTTCAATCATACAATTTACAGCTATTTAGTCTTGGGAAAGTTACTTTAAGTTCACTAAGCTTTATTTGGAAAGAAAAAAAGCATCTAGCGCTTATGATGCAAGTTGCTTTGAAGAGTGCAGATGATGTGTGAAACATGATGAGCATAGAACTGGGCACTTGGTACTGATTAACAAATAGTACAGATAGTAATGATGAGATTATGGTGGTGATAGTGGTGATGATGGTGATAGTGATGATGGTGGTGAAGATGATGCTGGTGATGATGATGTTGGTGATGATGGTGGTGATGATGGTGATGATGATGGTGATGATGGTGGTGATGATGGTGATGATGATGGTGATGATGGCGGTGATGATGGCGGTGATGATGGCGATGATGGTGGTGATGATGGTGATGATGGTGGCGATGATGGTGGTGATGATGGTGATGATGACGGTGATGATGGTGGTGATGATGGTGGTGATGACGGTGATGATGATGGTGATGATGGTGGTGATGATGGTGATGATGATGGTGATGATGGTGGTGATGATGGTGATGATGATGGTGACGATGGTGATGATGATGGTGATGATGGAGGTGATGATGGTGATGATGATGGTGATGATGGTGGTGATGATGATGGTGATGATGATGGTGATGATGGTGGTGATGATGATGGTGATGATGATGGTGATGATAGTGGTGATGATGGTGATGATGATGGTGATGATGGTGATGATGGTGGTGATGATGATGGTGATGATGATGGTGATGAAGGAGGTGATGGTGATGATGATGGTGATGATGGTGGTGATGATGATGATGGTGATGATGGAGGTGATGATGGTGATGATGATGGTGATGATGGTGGTGATGATGATGATGGTGATGATGGTGGTGATGATGATGATGGTGATGATAGGGTGATGATGGTGGTCATGATAATGATGGTGGTGATGAGAATGATGACAGTGATGATTGTGGTGATGGCAATGGTGATGGTGATGATGATGATTATGGTGATGGTGATGATGGTGATGACAGTGATAATGGTGGTGATGGTGGTGATAATAATGGCGATGATGATGGTGAGCAAGGTGACAAAGTCAATGGGAATGAACATTTTATCAGCAAGTGCATCCTATCCCCATGAAAATTGTACATTGGTTCCAACATTTCCAAAGTGCCAGTACTTTTTACTTTATAATGTAAAGAGTTTTTTGCACTTACTCATGTTAATGTTATTTTGGGTGTGAATATTCCACTTGATGCCAAACATCTCAGTGAAAACTGAAAGTGCAGTCGA
This sequence comes from Balaenoptera borealis, assembly GCF_965194805.1. NCBI lineage: Eukaryota > Metazoa > Chordata > Mammalia > Artiodactyla > Balaenopteridae > Balaenoptera > Balaenoptera borealis. The sequence goes on from NC_138870.1 coordinate 103,887,089, forward strand.
ACATCACAAAGTGTTCAGACATCCAGATGTAGTGACATTCTGCCCACCAAGCACAAGGATATGCGATGGCTATTTTTTTCAGTTTTCATTCTGTCATTTGGCATTGGGCTGACTTGGGTGCTGTAATAATAGCTATCAAGAGGTATGAATGTGTACCAGACACTTGGATTCAGAGAGAATGGCATATTGTTGCTGGAATCTGATACATGAAGAAAAAATGCAGGCAGGCTGCTTCTCTTGCATGAAGCTAAGTGGTTGCTGGACGTCTGCTCGGGGCGCAGTGTCTTTTCTGCACAGACTCTTAGGTGTGATACAGTCTAAAAATAGCCATGCTCTGTGCTGGGCTGTCTGGGGAATAGCTTTGGACTCTCAGCTGCTGCAGCTACAAAAAGCAATATGCTCTTTGGAAAGGTATTAGGCTGGGGTTTTGTTCTGCCAGCGTTGTTTCAAATTGTCTCTCCTGGAACAAGCAGTGCCAGCCCTTCCTCCTTCCTGAGGAGGTGGAGCAGGAGAAAGGGATGAAGGGGGAGCTGCCAGGTAGACTTTGACTCTGAGCCACACACCTGCGAGGGGCACATGCGCAAGCCCAGGTATGCCGTGGGCACTCAGGCCGGAGAACGTGCACACACATACATGCACATGGACACATGCACACCTGATGCACTGACTTCTGAGTCCTCCAGTTCTGCCCCCACCTCCATGGTTTGGGGCACACAGCTGGGCTGGGTACAAAGAAATAACAATGCTGTCTGGTCCCCAGAGCACGCTGAGGAACAGGTACTGAGGTTCAGGAATTTGAGGTGCATTGGGATTGAGTGCTGTGCTGGCTCACACGGAGCTAGAGCCCAGATTTCTCTAAGCCCTGGTGCCCCCAAGTCTGCACGCTGGAATGTTCCAGAAATGCGCGTAGTAGTGCTGGGTCAGGGGTCCCACCTGGCCTTGGTTATGTAGGACAGGGTGAAGGCAGGAACTGGCCCACACGAGGAGGGGGGCCCAGAGGGAGGCAGGGTGGAGATGGCTGGGTCTCAGGGCACCCTGGTGTCTGTGATATAATAAAAAATATTTATATTGGCCTTTGTCCCAGTTTCTGGCACAGAGCCTCTAAAACCCTTAGAATTTCCTGAGCAATAGCAGTGAGAGGACCATCTTTTTATTTCCCCCCAAATTATTTCATTTTATTTCCTTCCTGTTTTATTGAGATATAATTGACATACAGCACTGTATAAGGTTAAGATGTACATCACAACGATTTGATTTACACACATCAGGAAGTAATGATCACAATTAGTTTAGTGAACCTCCATCATCTCATACAGGCTCAAAATTAAAGAAACAGAAAATTTTGTTTTCTTAGGATTTACTCTTAGCAACTTTCTTCTATAACAAACTGCAGGGAGGAGCGTCTTTTCCTTTTCATAATGAGCCCCCTCAGCCACGTCTGAGTTTAAGCTAATGAGGTGACTCCTGGTGCCCCCCGCCCCGTGGCTTCAGGATGGGGGCTGGTTGATGGAGGAACAACCATGTGATTCGAGGGGGAGAACTTTCAGTTCCAACCTCTGACCTCCAGGGAAGGGAGAGGGGTTGGAGGTTGAGTCAATCACCAAGGTCAGTGATTTAATCAATCGTGCCCATGTGATGAGGCCTCCATAAAAGCCCTAAACCATGGGGTTTGGGGAACTTCTGGGCTGGTGGAACCATCGAGGCCTTGGGAGGAACCTGCGCCTGGAGAGACCTGGAAGCTCCACGCCCCACTCGCACCGCTTGCCCTGGGCCTCTCTTCCTTCCGGCTGTTCTTGACTGTGTGCCATGACCAACCTGCTATTGTTTGGGAAAGAAGACTCACCTGTGACTGCCCCACCCGACTCTCTTACCCTCCACAGTTCCCAAAGTTGTCCCCGTGAGTTTGTGGAGTTGGCCACATAGGAAATCTACACCAACCAGAGGCAGGGTGGGGACTGGTGACACTTCCTTGAATGCTTTATGAATTAAACACACTCATTAAAAATCGTTGTTGTGCCAGACCCTATGCTGGGCACCAGAGTTTAGATGTGGGGCAGGACACTCTCTTCCTGTGGAGGTTTTCACTCGTCCACTTAACTGATGGTCGCCGAGCACCTGCCATGTGCCCCGTCCAGTGCAGGGTGCCGGGGGCAGAGGTGACTCAGGAAGACACTGAATTTTATAAACAAGCTTTTGCTGGAGCACATTGTCCCTCTCCTAGTTTAAGTTCCCCCTTTTTTCTTTTCTGTCTCATTTTTTTTTTCTTTAATAAACAGAGTTTGGCGATTAATAGCCATGGAGGACACAGATATTTACTGGATTATATTTAAAGATACTTCTACCAGTAAATGCATGATGGCTTGTAAGTTGAACACAGAGTTCTGGAAAGGAAACTAATTTATCCGCAGGAACACTGTTATAATTTCCTCCCGGTTCCACTAAAGATAATGTAAAATATTATTGTTATGTATGAATTCATATTTGACCATGAGGGTGATGATGATATTGAGAATGATGAGAATGATGATAGTGATAATAACACTACAGATTTGCATTTACGTGTCTCTCTTAGCTTTCTGAAGATTTGTCTATACCTCAGCTGTTCTGAGGTTCTGTTCTGGGTGGGTGGAAAATGGTCACTGTCCGTACAACTCTGGTTAATTGAGTATCACTAGGTGTCATGTCCCCTGATGGGTTTGCGATATGCATTGTTTCTGCTCCTCAATCAGCCCCGGATGGGACGATCCTCACTTCACAGGGAGGAAACGCAGCCTCAGTAATGGAGGGAGTCTTGCCCTGCAGCTGGTGGTGGGCATCTGAGTCCAGAGCAGCTGGACCACAGCCTGACGGTCCTCCTGCGGCACAAGTAGGTTCAGGAAGCGTTGTGTGTCCTGCATGGAACAGATCCCAAGGTGAGTGTACGGAGTCAAGGGTTAGGATTGGGCTGATGGGCACCCTCCCACACCCCAAGCTGTTCCTTCTGCCGGGAAGGCCCTCACCCCATTGTTCAGGGCCAACACCTGCCCCTTTTTGGAAGTTCCATCTCAAACTCCAGGTCCTCTGGGAGCCTCCACTGCCTCCGTGGGTGGAATTAATCCCACTCTCATCTCTGACCACTTCACCGTACAGATGCTCCTCTCCTCTCTGGGCACAGCTATGGGGCTGCAGTGTGGGTTCTGTGTTTGTCCCTGTCCTGCTCCGTCAGCATCTGAGAGCTGTCTCCCACCCCCAGCCCCCTGCCAGGGCCTCATGAAAAGTCGATGTTCATGACGGTCTCTTGGGTGGCTGGATGCATGAATATGTGAAGATACAGGTGAGATCTGCAAGGAAATTAGATGCCAGGCAGTGGAGTCCTGTCTGTACTCAGCAGCCCACGGAGAGCAATGTGAGGCTTAGGGCAGTGCGGGGAGGTGGATTTTGGAAAAGTTTGTAGGGTAGTTGGGATTGACTTATGGATGTAAAATGGTGTGATGGTGCCTGGGACCCACTGGAAGGTCAAGGGATGAGCGTTGGGTTATGTCCCCAATTGCCACCTCCCCCAACTTGATCCCAGCCCCCCATCAGGTAGGGAGGCATGGGGGCACCTGGGAGCAGTGCAGGTGGCCTCCTGACATGAGTGCTAGGTTGAATCTGTATACTTACCTGAGAGGTGGAGAGCTAGTCTTTTTACTGAAGAGTGCTGGCAGGTGATACAGTGGAAAGATCATCAGCTTTGCAGCCCAAAGACATGGTTTCCAGTCCTGAGCCCAGTGTGCTCTGCCTCACCTGGGCACAGGTGTGAGCTCGCTCCATCATGGACTCTGCATCCTCCTCTAGAGTTGTTAGGGACTCAGTGGAACAATGAGCATCTAGAACATTGATGTTAGTAAATGGGAAGGAGTATTATTCTTTGCTATTATTATTATTATTTATGAACACATAGAGGTCATTCGTTTCTGTCCCACTCTTGAGTCCTCTGCACAATGGCCAAGGAAACTTATAGCTGAATGAATATTTACAGCATCTCACAGTTTGTAAAATCCTCCCTCTGCACCCTATAAGATGCATTTTCCTTCATGCTGTGCTCTCTCCAACCTCAGCACTCCTGGGCATTCACCTGCCATCGCCCCTGACATGGAGGAGTGGTGACACCTGGAAGAGCCCTCAAGGCTGCAAATCTTCATCCTCCTCCTCCCTGGATTGAATTTGCAGCAGGCCAGCACCATGCAGAACTGACTATCAAATGCTCAGTGGAGAGGATAAAAGGGTATTGTCCCTTTAAAAAGCAACAATGCATCCAGAGAACACTATTATCACTTTCTTTAGGATATAACTACCCTTTAGTCAAGTGGCCACTAATTGACTCCTTGATGAACAATGTCTGTGATTGTTGCACGGGAATCCCTCTCTGGAGATGAGCATCTGGGCTTCCAGGCGAAATAAAAGCTCAGTCTCTTTCCCACATGCGTAGATAATGGGCATTTATTTGAAGAGAGAAGATCAACAGAAGCTCATTTTCCTTTTGAGCTCAGTCCATATTGCAGGGCCCAGTGCATCCTGCTCTCGGCACCGAGAGGCTTAGCGCAACAGGTCCTCTGGTGGACGTTGGTCTCGGCTGGAGGCTGCTGCGTGACTGCTCGCCAAATGGGCACAAAGGCAGTAGCTGATCTCCACCTTGGTCTCTGTCAGAGCCCACTCGGGATGTCCAGGGGGGTGTTCTGACTTCTCACTGTCACCCCACATTCTTGAAGGTTGGAGGCAGTCTGAAGATTCACAGAAGTATCGTTTGGAAAGGAACTCTTCCCCTTTCTTAATAATTCCCATCCTCCTCCTCCTCCATCTCCTTCTTTTTCTCCTCTACCCCCTCTTCCTCCTTCTTTTTCCTTCTTCATCTTCTTCATCAATTCTTCATCTTCTTCATCAATTCTTCATCTTCTTCATCCTTCTCTTCTTTCTCCCCATCCTTCATCTCATCTTCATCTCCTCTTCCTTCTTCTACTTCTTCCCCACCTCCATCACCTCTTCCTCTTCATCCGCCTCCTTTTCCTTCTTCATCTTCTTCATCAATTCCATCACTTTCTCCTCTTCCTTTATTACTTTCTCCTCCTCCTTCATCTTCTTTATCACCTTTATCTCCTCTTGCTTCTCTGTCTCTTCTTCATCTTTATCTTTGTCATCACTTTCATTTCTTTCTTCTTCATATCTTCCTCTTCCCCCTTCTCCCTCTGGTAAGGTACACTAGGATATTTTAATAAAATAGTTTTTATTCATTTACTTAAACTGACAAAACAAGTATTACAAGGAAGATGCCTGGGGTCTGGTGCTGGGTGTTGAGTAGTGATGACAGAGAGTTATGAAGGGGACTCTCTCCAGAGTGATGTTGACCTGAGATGGCCTGACACCCTAAAGATGCCAAGTCTTGAGAGATGTGACATCTCCAGAAGAGGGCTGTGGTCCTGTAGTCCTTCAGTCACCTTAACCACAGAGCCCAATGTGATTTCATCCTCTTCCGGAGCCAACCTTGGCTACAAGATGGGGGTTTGACTCAGAATGCTCTGACCCTAGTTTGCACTCCCTGTCAGAGCTCTGCCCTCATTTCCAGCCTCAGCCCCAGCCCAAGGATGTACCATCACTCTTGGAAGTTCCTTCACCTTGGCTGACTTGCTATCTCTCCACCTAGGAGAGAGCAAATCCATCAGCTTCCACACATCAAGAGAAAACTATGTGAAGGCAGCTAGAAGTTAGGTCAGTGGAAACAGGAAGGGCTGAGAGGTGAAGAGGGAAAGGGATATGACCTTTGGAAGTGGGTAGAGCTATCCTATGGCAGATGGACCAGTCTCCTGTGGTCTCAAAGGACCAAATTAAGACCAAGGTGGATTTTGTCTCAGTGGAGGGACCGGTTTTCTACCTCTTGGGGTTGTCAACTGAAAAAAATGCACAAGCTAAAAGTTGAGATTTATGTTTTATTTGGCAGACTTTCTGAGGATTTAAGCCTGGAAGATGGCCTCTCAAAAAGCTCCGAGGGACCGCTCTGAAGAGGTAAGGGAGGAGCCAGGATATATAGAAGTTTTTGTAACAAAAACCAGGTAGTTGGAACATCAAAATATTATTGTTAATCAAAGAAAACCAGACATCTCAAGTTAAGGAATTTAGCGCTATTCTATATATGGGAAGATGCAGGAGTCTGGGCTCATTGAAATCATTCCTTTGATCTGCACCTCAGCTAACTATGGTCAGTATCCTGTTCTTTTCCATCCTGAGTTCCCTCAGGGGGCACCATTAGGGGCAGTGGTAATGGTTGATGGCTTGATGGCTGCAACATCCTTTGTTTACCAATATGGTGGGCAACATTTTTCATCCTCAGGGTTAACTTTACATGGAATGTTAAAGTAAAATTATTTATGATACTTGTTAAAAAATAGTAAGGCAGACTTTATTCAAGGTGGAGGACTTAGTACAATGGGGTTCTGAAGTGGGGGAGAGAGACTGGGCAAAATTGGGGAAGTTTTAAGCTAAGGGTACATGTGTATTCGCGAGGGGGCTTGGGCAGAGGAGAATTCAGCCTAGAATTGGCACAAAGGTCACAGTGTCCAAGCTTTCATTGACTGAAATCAGGAGGGTCAACATGATCTTTCCATCCCCCACCCGGGTGGGGGCCTTAGTTCCTGAAGAACGCAAAGACCGTATTATTGTGTGTATCCCCTGAGGAACCAGGACTCTGCCCCAAGGCTGCACTACTGTTTCTTAACTGCTTTTCCTTTGTTCCTGCATTCCCTCACTTCCCTTAATATCATTAATTACTGAGACTTATTCTAGGGCCAGCATTACCATCAGGCTTAGATCCCAAAATGGCTTAGGCCAAAATGGGTTCTCTTTTGTCAAGAAAGCCATTCCTGATTCTCTCTTTCTCTGGGGACACCCCAACCTATCTGCTTACAAAATGAGTGTTACCAGGCAAGAGAAGTAACTATAGCAAAGATAATAAATCAGTCACGAAGACTCCCCGTTCTGTTTCAAATGTGAAGATCAGCCTGAAGCATTTTCTTGGGCTGTTTTGCAGGATCCAACCCCCCTTGAGCACTCAACTACCAGATCAACCGGAGCCTGAGGAACAGTGATACTGACCTTTGCTGACCTTCGTGACTTCACTCAACTAGGTGCCTGGATTTTGTCAGCCTAGAGTGACCTTTGCCTGATTTTAATGCTAAAACGTCCACACCAAGAGTGGGGATGGCTGTCATTTTTGAACATGTGACATATGTTGGAGCATCTTGTCATCTAGAACTCCACTCTCCATGGAAGGTCACAATGGCTTTTCCGTGAATACGCATGCACCCCTTAAATTAAAACTTCCCTCGTCTTGCTGGGGAGACGGTGCTCTGAGAGCTATTGCTCTGCCTCCTTACTTGTCACAAGTAATAAATACTTCTGCTTTGATAGAAAGTACTTGGCAGGTTCACTGGCTGTGCACCCCAAGTGATGGACCTACTGGGGCTGGTGACATGATTAGATATCCAGGGTGGAGAGTTCTGGCTAAACTGACTTAGCAGAATTCCTTCTAAAACTGGAAAATGCACAAATGAACACAGAAGCCAGGAAGTCAGGGCCTGGTTGAGAAGAGAGCTCAGAGGAGCCCGATTAAAGTTTGGTCCCAGAGAGACTCAGTCAGGAATGGGGTCCTCTGGGTATTGGTGGGCTCCCCACTCCAGGGCAGAGGCTGGAGGACCCTGGGTGCTTTGACTGCATGACCTCTGGGTGTGCATTAAAGCTGAAACTTTGTGCATCTGAAATGAAATGGAGACACACTTGAGCCCAAAGGCAGGCTCAGAAATTCTGCAAGCAGTTGCGTTACTGAATGACTGGACTTCTACTCTCACACCCACAATGCAAATGGGCCTACTGATGCTGGTTATTGGGAAAGTCTAATTTAATTTCACTGTCTGATGAAGATGATGTCTAGATGGGCTTGATATCCTCGCCGGGCTGTATTGAGTGTACGTTAATGTTAAGTGTCTTTGAATATTAGACTTTCAAATATTTTCAGGTGCTGTTCTCAGCTGCAAGGCTCAGATCTGAATGTTAACAGTGAGGCCCACTCTCAGGACCCCAAAGCAGCTCTGACACCCCGGTTCAGTCCCTTTAGCTCCCTCAGGTGCAGGGTTTTCACCAGAAAGATCAGGCAAATCACTGGCTGCCTTTCAAGCTTGCTTCAAAGTCATATATTAACAGCAGGTTCAAGACACAGATAAGAGAAGGATTACTGTCCCGGTTTTCATGACTGGGGAAACCATGTTCCATGTCCTTGACATTGGTGCCAAAGCATCACGATACCACAGTGACAAATCAAAGCTTTGTGGACAGAGACTTCGCACCCTAAAATTATTTCCTTCTGGATCCTGAAATGTGAAAAATTGTTTTGGGGGTGGGGAGCTTAAAGGCTATTTAGAGACATATCAGTGTAAGAGTAAACTTTGAGAGCAATACTTAAATGGTCACTCATTTAATGAGTACAAACCTACATTTGAGCTGACTTATCCACTAGAAGCTGTCCTCCTCCATCTCAGAAGAAGAAGGAACATCAAGGTGAAGGGGGAATTTATCCGCCGGATTCTCCTCCACCGTGTTACACAGCAAGGGACTCAGGGCAAAACCAGGTCGTGTGACGAGCTTGCAAACAAATGCAGGATTGGAGTAGACAGGGCGGCCTGGAAGGTTCTCAGGGTCAGAGCATGGAGGGCCGGTGTGTGAAGGCATCTGGGCTCTCCCTTAGGGAGACGGGGAGCCCACGAATGTGTCTGTCTCGGCACTGGTGCCCTCCGATCCGTATTTTAGTCCTACGGCTGCGGCGTGTGTCGTGTGAGGTCCCCTGAAAGGTGATCAGCCCGTCCCGAATAAAGTAATGCAACAGAGTAGAAAACAGAAGCGTCGATATGCAGGAAAGGTAAGCACTATTTCCTAACTTCTTTTATGTACAATGCACACACGTGCAAGCACGAGTGCGTGTCTGTCGTCTGCGTGCATTACGGACTGATGTGGGGTGTCAGAGGTCCTTCCTGCCTGAGGACAGGCAGCGTGTTGGTGACTCTGCTCTGAACGTCAGCTGCGCTTAGCCGGGCGCGAGGCCATCGGAGCCGGGAGTTGCCAGGGGCTTGAGCTTTGCCCGTCTGCATGCATCCTCCCTGCCTGAAGTGGACTCCAGCCTTTGCTCCCAAAGCTCCCTCCGTGTGTCTGTCTTATCCCTTAGGTACACACTGAGATCTGTTCACTCGTCACCTCTTCAACCTGGTGGTGGCTTGGGGACCCGGATCTGGCTGGTCCCCCCTCCCTTTACTCCAATCAGCTCTCTGAACAGAGTGGTTGAGTGTCTACATGGCCCTTTCCCAGCTGTTACATCATTCAGTCTCTACGCCATCGCCTGACAGTCACAGGTGAGAAAGGTGAGAAAAGCACAGGTGATGCTTTGTGTGAGGGGTGATTCGCCCAAGGTCAAGGTCAGATAGCTAATAAACAGTGGAAGGGAACTTAGGTTTTCTGATGTAAGACCTGTAACTCATGGTTGCCTGGTAGTTACGTCCGTGGTAGAAGTGACCCTTCTGTACCACGGCTTCTCGGCCTTGGCATGGCAACGTCTGGCCGGACAAATCTCTACTGAGGGGCCATCATGGGCACTGTAGGATGTTGAGAAGCATCCCAGGACTCCACCCGTTCAATGCCAGTAGCGCCCCTCCCTGGTTGTCACCAGGTATTACTGGATGTCCCCCCCACCTGGGGAGGGGTGTGTGCCAGATTGACCCTATTGAGAGCCATTGCTTTGTAACAACAATTTTGCCAAACTGTTATTTACAGAAATAAACTTGCTATAAGGTGCATGTTTTGAAAGTTTTAATAGGATATAAGAGAAGGTTTTTCTTTCACTCTTGTTCTCCAGTTCTCCCCACAAAGGCACCCATTGCTACCAGTTTCTTGCTTATAATTACAGAAGTAGTTTATGCATACACACACACACACACACACACACACACACACACACACACACAGTCACTGCATTCGTTTCTCTATCTTATGAAAACATAAGCTTTTCTGTATCTTTTTTCATGTAATGATTTGTCTTGGAGGTTTTTTTTCATATCAGTACATGTATAGAAGAACAAAATCATGGCAAAGAAGTATTAACAGTTTAACCTACCAATAAATGGAATTAAATATACTTAAAAGAATTTTCAGCATCTTTGGGATGAATTATATATATTTTTTGATCAATTACTGTGAGGAGTTATGTTATTTGACTCTCTGAATATTGAGTTATCACTGAATTCCTGGAATAAACTCCACCCCATCATGTTGTGAGGTTGTTTTCTTTTGTTACTGGACTCTGTTTCCTAATCTCCAACAGTTTTCTAACATATTTTCCATTGATATCACATTCATAAATGAGACTGATACCTTCTTTCTTGCATTTTATTTGTAATGTTTCTGTTTCACTATAATTTCATCCTCATAAAATTAATCTGGAAGTTTGTTTCCTTTCTGTGTTCTCTGTTACAGCTTAAGCAGCACTGTAATCATCTGCCTTAAAGAGTGAAAAGAATTCATTCTTGAAATTGTCTGGACCTGGTGCTTTTGTGGTTGTTCTTTTACTTTATGTCTTTAATAATATATTTTTACTTACATTATCAGTTTTAAATATTACCTTTGGATTCCAACAATATGGAATGGAAACACTGGAATTTTCTTTTTCTGCTTTCTTGCTTCTCTCTCTGTTCCCTCCCAATATTATTTCTTTTTTTTTTCTTCTTTTTAAAAAAAATTCCATTGAATGTATATAACACATATTCTTTCTTTTAAAAAAAATATTTATTTATTTATTTGGTTGTGCCAGGTCTTAGTTGCGGCAGGTGGCCTCCTTAGTTGTGGCATGCAAACTCTTAGATGCGGCATGCTTGTGGGATCTAGTTCCCTGACCAGGGATTGAACCTGGGCCTCCTGCATTGGGAGTGTAGAGTCTTAACCACTGCACCACCAGGGAAGTCCCCCAATATTATTTCTATAGTGTCATGATTGATAATATTTACCTTCTATTCTATGATCATAATTCCTACACTGATTTTGATCTTAAAACTGTAATGAACAGAATCAATTCTTACATCAGCACTTTTGCTGTGGTTTCTTTCCTTTCTCACCAGAATTATATTCTTTGAATCTTTGAATATTCAAAAGTATTTATCTCTTGCTCAGATATTTGAGTGCAAGTCTCGTTGAGGAAACAAGAAGTCTTTGAAGATTGTGTAGGCATGGTTTCCTTATCTCCTAGGATTGAATCATTTTAGGAGAAGGCTGAGGCTATTTAGAATAGTTTTCCCTTACAAGTATCTTGGTATGTTTTCCTGTGTGTTCAAAGGATTCTTTGTGCTTATCAAACTCTGGTAATTTCACTAGGTTCTTTCTTGGTGTTGATTATCATCTATTTTCCTTTTCTCTTGTGCTATGGTGAGGCTTTGCACGATAGAATCAAGTTTTCTTTTATTTTGCAAAACTTTTCTTGGATTATGTCTATATCTATTCTGTTTGGTTCTGTTGATTAGGGACACCAATTATGCTACTGTCAGATCTTTTTTATTTTTCATATTTATTATTTCCTCTTTAATCATCTTAAATTCTTTGCTCAGTTCGGCTTTATTTCATTTTGTTTTCTTAGTCATGTCCTACGTGTGCTTTTTTCCAAGTGTGTTTTGCTTTTTTAAAAGTACTGCTCCCACAGTGGCGTTTGTTTGATGAGGGACATCATTTATCTTTTCAATTCCTTCTCCAAGTTCTACCAGCCGTGCCTTGTTCACCTCCTCATGCTGCTCCTCCACTTACTTCCGGAGTCTTGTAGCCCCGGTCCAGGTCTCTGCTGGTTTCATCGAGAGGGTTCTCTAGGCTTCTGGTGCTGGTCTGGTTGGTGACATACTTTCCCGATCAGCCTCCCTCTGCCCTTTGCTCTCCCTGCCCCCTCTCTCTTTCCCCTTATCCTCTCTGTGTCTGCATTCCACTCAATTCCCTTTGTGATGACTGGTCCTATTTACCCGAGGTGAGCACTGTTATGGGGTGACCCATGCATCCCAATTTGCCTGTGACTTCCCTGGTTTTTGCACAGAAAACCCCATGTTCGAGGACACCCTCAGTCCCAGGCAAATTGGAAAGGTTGGTCAGCCTGGTGCTGAATAAACTGTTCTTGGCAAGTGGTTGTGTAGGGAGAGATCAGGACTGTGTTCTGGGCCAGCCTGGACCCTTCCTGGTTCACAGGAAAGCACTTCCCATGTAAGGCTGTTTGGTTACATGTGATTTGGGGAGTGGAGGAGAAAGGGAGGGATCTTGGCCCTTTCTTAGTGATCCACAGGTTTCTAAGCCCCTTTCCTACCTACTTGTTTCTCTCCTTCCTCCTCCTCATAAGTTGGTGAACTTTATCTCTTCTTTTGGTAGGAAAACTAGTTTATATAGTATCAGTCTTCCTTCCTAAAGTAACAGCATCCATATGGTTTTTTTTTTTGATACTTAAAATATGCCAGTTTTTACAACTCCAAAAGGCATTTTTCTTAAGATTTTGGTATTTACTATAGTTTAAAATTTTTTTAAAAAGTAGCTATAAAAAAATCCCTACTTCTCCCCAGTGAGTTGGCTGCCTCTGATTGAACACAGGGAAAGACCAGCAAAAGGAGTGTTGGCACATTTGGAAATCTTGGCTTTAGGTCTCTAACTTCCCTCTTGTTCTGGCATTTTAAAACCAAAGTGGGGATGACTTTACGATTCTGCTTTTTTATATGCATGGAGGGGTAAGGGAAGCAAAAGATGGCTTGGATGAAGGGTGAGGTGGTAGGCATGATGGTTCTGGCAGCTGAGCTATGGGGACAAAGCTACAGTGGGGGTGGCAATCCTGTGGATGGTGGCAGTGATGATGGTGAATCTGACATTGAGGGTGTCGAAGGTGACAGGGGTCAAGTCTTAAAATGTAACATGTACCCTCAAGTTGTACTTTTTCCTTGGTGGAAACCCTCAAAATGTGCAAAGTGTTTCTAAGAGGTCAACAGCTGTGTGATGAAAAGTCTTCACTTGCAGCCCGATAAAGGCAAAGGACTCAAGAAAAGCCACTTCTGATGGAAGTCCAAAGGGTGTCCAGGAAAAGGCTGAAGTAAGAACAGAAATCTGCAAAGACAACACATTGTAAGTAGCCCTCCTATTCGTCACAGGACACTGAGGGCTCTGTGTCATCTTCAGATGCCCTAATGCGGCTTCATTATCAGAAGGGAATCCTATCTCACTCTGCTAACGAGCAGGCAGCCAAGAACCATCCTTTATAAATCATTATGCAAGGAATTAAATATGATTGCCTGGTTGAGTTTGACTCCTTAGCTAATGAAACCATAAAACATGCGATTGATTAGAGGAATGTTTGCAGAAGCTTGATTAGTTTGTTTTCCTTCCATTGTCACCTGTGGAGATGAAGGACTTGAGGACAAACACCAGCCACCCAATGAGATTTTCTCAACACCTCATTCTGGGACACTTTGTCTCAAACATGTTGAAACCCAGATCCTGGTGTCATCTCTGGTATCTGCAGACTGCTCCCCATCATGGATAATCTGGGCTCCTAAAATTTGTGCATCCCAACACGTGTGAGGTTTTGGAAGGGAAGATGATGGGAGACATGTAATAATACATGAGCATCACCTGCAGGAAAGCTGTAGAGGGTTTAGGGTAAATAGTGCAACTATATGAAAAAATCAACAATGTCTGCTTTAGGTGGTCAGGAGAAAGATGAGACTAAGTCTGCCCGTGTTGGTCTAGGAATTCATTGACAACAAAACCCAAGGCCACTTCCACTACTGTTTATTGAATGTTCATTTTGGACCAGCAATGATGCCGTAAGAGATTCCTTCTTGACAGCAGCCCACTGAAGCCTACAGTTCTAGCATTAGGGCTAGTGTGAGTCCTATTTTCCAGATGAGGAAACCGCAGCTTAGAAAGGAGAATTCATTCACTTGAATCACCCAGGTCTTAAGTGGTGACACTGCGATCTGAATCTGGGCAGGCAGGTCCTGAAGGTTGTTCTCACGTGAGGATGTGCAGCACCTCAAGCTGTGCCTGAAAAAGGAACGGATTCTGAATGAGCTCTGCCTGCAGAGGGGCAGCTGGACGCAGGTCCGAGGACGCCCAGGGCAGCCGACTCATCCTGCCCTTCACAACCCTGCATGTCCTCCGTGTGGGCGGGTGGAAGGGGAGATAAACTGGAGGTGCAAAGTAGAAACAACCCATGACAAAGAACCTCAGATGTCAGCTGCTCCTACCCTGGTCCCCGAGGACAGTAGGAGCCATTGTAGTTTTTTGTTTTTTGTTTTTATGGAAAGGCATTTTATTTTAAATATAGCAGTGTGTACATGTCAATCCCAAACTCCCTAACTATCCTTCTCGCCCACCCTTCCCCCCCGGTAACCATACATTCGTTCTTTGAGTCTGTTTCTGTTTTATAAATAAGTTTATTTGTATCATTTCTTTCAGATTCCACATATAAGTGATATCATATGGTATTTGTCTTTCTCTGTCTGACTTACTTCACTTAGTATGATCATCTCCAGGTTCATCCATGTTGCTGCAAATGGCATTATTTCATTCTTTTTATGGCTGAGTAATATTCCATTGTATATATGTACCACATCTTCTTTATCCATTCCTCTGTCGATGGACATTTAGATGGCCTCCATGTCTTGGCTATTGTAAACAGCACTGCAATGAACATTGGGGTGCATGTATCCTTTTGAACCGTGTTTTTCTCTGGATATATGCCCAAGAGTGGGATTGCTGAATCATATGATAGCTTTATCTTTAGTTTTTTAAGCGACCTCTATAGTGTTCTCCATAGTGACTGCACCAACTTACATTCCCACCAACAGTGTAGGAAGGTTCTCTTTTCTCCACACCCTCTCCAGCATTTATTGTTTGCAGATTTTTTGATGATGGCCATTATTTCTCCTTTCTTTGTGCCAGCGAGGAAACAATATCTGAAGACCAAGAAACTGGCAATGGAACCAGAGTGTCTGAGAGTCAGGATTGCAATGTTGGGGCAAGAGCCAATTAAGCCCTGGGCTAGTGGAGAAAGTGTGGGTGTTCAGATCCTTCATGGAACAAGCAGAGTGTCTACATGACAAAAATAAATACACAAACGAACACAGTAGAAAACATAGAAAAGCTAGAAACACAGAGATAATTATAAAAGAAAAGCCAGAATTATAAAAGCAGAGTCCACAAGACAGCTAATGGCTGATTAGATATGGAGAAAGGAGTAGCAGGTTTTGACTCTAAAATCTAAGAGAAAAGCAGGTTCTCAATGAGTTTGTCATCCAGCTATGTCAGTCTTTTCAGGAATGAAACAGAATGCCCAGAGGCAGAATGATTCAAGGTAAAAAGTAATGACGATTCTGATGATTCTGATTCTGACTGTGATGATGGTGACATTGGGTGATGTGTTTAGCAAAATGAATTTCAAAGCTTAGGGCCAGGAAAATACCATGGTTCCAGCAGTCAGGAGACTCTTGTAATCAAAGGAGATGACCCAGTCAAATCAATAAGAACAGCAAGTACAAATAGACCAGCGACTTTGGTTCCACACTGCCCTGGTCTCCTGGCGCCCCCTTTGCGTGTGTGGTGGGGAAACCCCCAGAGCCACAGGCACACAGATGAGGGGTCCAGCAGGACAGGGAGCTTGTGGTCCGTGGGCGCCAGGGACTATATGGTCCTCAGCATGGCACCTTCCACTCTGAGCCTCTCCCACTCTCCAGCAGGGTATCAGGACTTTTCTGAGGATACACAACCAACAGTCGAAAAGACTCCCAGGGGTGCTTATGTATATACACCAAGTGGTCTCTGGATCCCACTGGCTGGGGGGTGCTGGATGAGGCCCCCACTCACAGGATCACAGTGGAGACAGATTGTCCACAAAGGACCCCAGACACTGCCTACAGCCCTTTTCACCTTCTCCAGTCTCGAATCCTTGGCTTGTGATACCCTCAGGCCACCCAGTCTTAGCTCTGACCCAGGTGCAATGTCCTTCTCTATTTAAAGGCAGGGTTTTGGTCCACATTTTCTATCACATATCTTATTACCTGGAGGTTAAATTATTAAGAGTCTCATCATGCCTCCTGCAACAGACCCTGTGAGACCAAACCACTGCTTCCTCATATCTGGACCTTGCCTTTGCCCTGAATGTACAATCTGGGTCCCTGCATTGTGGTGTTTGGTGCCCTGAGTGAAAGAGGCCTTGCTGCCTGGATGCTGTGCCTGGGTCTGAATCTTCTTGTGGACCCCTTTTAGGCTCCGATGCATCTTTGGCTGTTCCTGATCTCGGAGTGGAACGTGGTCATTTACACAAAGCAGCCCTTCTAGGGAATGCACAGAAGTGGCCCTCAGGGCAACTCTGCCCACTTGCCAGGCAGGAACATCTCACCAAGGTCAGCAGGCCTGGCCCTGGGGAATGACCCAGAGGATGCCCTAGCCCCCAGTGGGCTCGTGATACCCCATGTGCCTCTGGGGATGTGGTAGGTCTCCTGAGCCAGATTATAACATGTGTGCTGGCCAAGAACTCCCCTTCCTCTATGCATAAGCCCAGGGACATTCAGATTTAAGGCTGTCTGACCTGGTAGCAAGACGTGTGCTTACGTTTTATAACAAAGCTTAGGTTGGGGCAGTGATGGCGACACTCATCCATTGCTCCCAGATCATGACCCTGGCACCTGTGTATTTCCAATCCCATGGCAGGGATCCTGGGATGGAGCAGATTTATTCAGAAGCGACGTGATGGCTGCATCCAGGGTAGCCATATCAGATGGTTTGTAACACGTGTAACCCGATAATATAATGATTCTTTCTGAGTCCCCCTCCGGTTCTGAAAGGCTTTCCCCTTCAAGAAAGTGTGTTTGGGCAAAACCTCATGTTGACACATCGAAGGCCATGTTCCCCCTCCCCACCCCCTGTTGGACATTTCCATCTCTGACAGATGATGGATGACCTTCTGGTTCAGTGCCAGCCACCTTTGTCCTCTTTATTTAATTGTTGATGGCACTGCAATAGTGTGTTTGGCTAAAGCTTCTTAGTTTATAACCCATTTTAGGTGAGTTGCTGCTATTGGTTTTTGGGAATCGGGAGGATTGTAGGGAGTATATCTGTCAGGGTTGAGTAAGGAAAACAGAAGTTGCTCGAGATGGGTCAAGCAGGGTGTTGAAGTCAGGAAATAAGATGTTTTTCAAGCCATCAGAGGGCTGGGGGTCTGGAGTCCAGGAGGAGGAACTGGTGTATAACAGCAACTGGGAGGCAGGGGGTGTCCGTATTGCAACGAAGCCACGTCCTGTGACTCAGCTGCCTTTAGCACCTGGACCGAATTCACAGAAGCTCACCCTGAATCTGCAGCAGCTTCCATCCACAGACCTGTCTCCACCGAGGGAAACACGGCATCTGTGTCTGCTTCCCATATCTCACTTGAGTATCTCCCATTGGCAGAGTCCTGGAAGCCTGCTAGCAGGACGGTCCAGGACCAGGACATGTGGCTTCCAGTGTACATCGAGGGGACCTTGGGAGTATGGGGAAGGTCTGAGTGTCTATAGAAACAACCAGCACAGTGAGGAACCCCTTGCCTTTGCACTGAGGAAGAAGGCCCCAGGAAGTCATTGCTTAGTTTGCTAAGATGTCCCAAGGGTTAAAATCGTGGTGCAGCTCTATAGGCATAGAAGTCTGCAAACCCATATTGTTCATTGGTTCATCATCATGACACCTGTCCCACTTGAGAAAAATAAAACGTGGCATCGATGATGGCTGCTGCTGATGGCATCCCTGGTCACCACTGCCATCACCATCACCAAGGTCATCACCATCACTACCCCGCCTCCCGTGTACCAGTCTGCTCTGTGTCCTCTGGGCGTGTTATCTTTACTCTTGAAAAGTCACCGGTTGTGGACGATGTTGTGATGTCCACACAGATTGTTTTTACTGGGATGTCCACCCAGCCCCCAGCTGCTGTGATTAGGACGCAGACAGCCACAGCTGCTCCTCTCTGCTGGTGAATTGCCCTCAGTTTACAGAATCTGCCTCCCAGGAAGCAGATTTGAGGGTGGGATCCTGGCACTGGCACCACTCTTGGGTTGGCTGGCAATGAGGATCCCACCACTGGGGAGGTGGGGAATCATTAGTCCCTGGCATGTAGGAGCTGCCAGCTGCAAAACGTCCACCTATGTGATCAGGGATCTGAAACAGGTGAAGGATCTACACCGAGTTCTGTAACATTTCTGCCTAAGTCGGGCCTGGGGAGGGGAGGCAAGGCACTTTAGGACCCGGATGTGGTCTCCAGGAGACATAATTAAAGATCTTGCTCCCCTGGACACTTGAGTCTGCAGAAGTGGTTTGTTCCCCTTTGTGGGAGACAGAGGAGGGCCCACTGGGGACCTCAGCAGCAGCTGCCTCACATGCAGGGTTACCAGATTAAATAAAGGACGCTCAGTTACAATTGAGTGTACTATTAGGTACTATTAAGGTACCTATTTAGTATAAGTGAGTCCCATAATCAAGTGGTAATAGTCAGCGTTGGTCAGTAATAAGCGGCCCTTTCTGTCATGCCCACAGCTCTTTCCTTTGATTCGTCCTCCATGGGCTGCTGTCGTGACGGTTCCAGAAGCTCCATTTGAGGTAAGTGATCCATTTTAATAAAATAAATATGTAAAAATTAGTTCATTG
This sequence comes from Balaenoptera borealis, assembly GCF_965194805.1. NCBI lineage: Eukaryota > Metazoa > Chordata > Mammalia > Artiodactyla > Balaenopteridae > Balaenoptera > Balaenoptera borealis. The sequence continues at coordinate 103,905,821 of NC_138870.1, forward strand.
TGTTAAGTAATTCACTTGGTTACCATTTAAGGTGATTTTTTGTATGTTTTCTTCGGTAATTCTTACTTTTCCTTTGATGAATTATAAATTCACCCTCCTTGTTCACAGTGTTATTTGGGTTATTATTTATTTTCTTGTTGGTTTTTAAGAGCACTTTGTATATTGTGGACATTAACTGTCATATATTGTTACAACATTTTATTTTTGCTATTTTTAAAACTGAATTCTGTTTATGTTAATTTTGTATCAGTTTTTAAATCTTTATGTTGTTTAATATATAAATGTTATAAATTTATTTGCTTTTTTTTTTTTGCCCTTAAAGATCTGGCTTACTTTACTTTGAGATGAGATAAACAATATCCTACATTTTATTCTAAGTTTCATGATTTTATTTTTCCTATTAAACTATTTAAACCATCTAAGATTATTTTAGAATATGCAATGAGGTAGGGTTTGGACCTTGTTGCGATCCAAATCGTTACACATCACATTTTCTTGGCCATTTATGAAATCAGCCATTTTCATCCCTTGAAATTCTGCATTTTCTTAAATCTGTTTCTGGAGATTTTATTCTCCTTTCTGTGTCTACACTTGCTTCACCACCATCTTGCTTTAATTGTTTTGAATAATAATACAACCTCATTATTTGATGTGAAAATCTCTTTTTCATTATTCTCCTTTATTGCAATAGTTATTGGCCATTCTTAGCTATTTTCTTCCCCCTGGGTAAATTTGAGAATCTTTTGGTCAAGTTGTAGAAATGTTCTAGTGGGATTTTAATGGGAAGTACATCAAATGTATAAATGAACTTCGGGAGAATTTTGCAGAGGCTGGGTAAGGAGGCTTTGCCGCTGTCTGCAGAATCTGTCTTCCATGCTTGGCTCAGTTGCCAGGAGATTGCTGGGGTGGTAAGACCCCTTCTTCTCACTTCTGGGACCAGCCGGGACCCCTCACATCAGGTCCCGCTGTGCCTGTGTGATCAGGTGCAAGGTCAGCACCTGTGGGCGGATGCTAACCTGTGGTCCTTCCCCTGCAGCCTCTCTTGTCCCCTGGATCTGGGGCAGGAGTGATGGGGTGATCGGGGGTCATCTTCTTATTTCTCATGAAAGTGGTGGGGAGTTTCTCAATGTTTTGCGAGTATCTTAGATGTTAATCTCAGCAGCACTCCTGGCAGAGAGATGGTAACCCTTGGCAACTGATGAGAGAGCCAGGGAGGAAAGGTCTTCTAATTAGTCCCAAGGTCAACTGGCTGGTGGCAAGGTCACCAGGACCTAGCCCTGGTCTGTCTGTCTCAGCACTTCTCTTTCTCACTATATTACAAGCTGGGCATTGGCTGGCATTGAGAGCTGGGCCATCAGGGGTTAAACCGAGTCTGTGCAAAACCCCACACAGAGCCGTGGGAGATTATCTACGGGATTCAGGTTGGCCGAGCTCCTGGCACTGACGTCTCTCCACAGATTGAATGGATTGGTCTCCCTCTTGCTCTGATACTCAGTTGACACACAGAAAGTGTTCACACCTCAGCTGAATGGTCCCACCAGCAAATTAGTGCCTTGGCAAGCGTTACATCAGTGACACCTGGCCAGCTCTCACTCTCACCGGCCATCTCCTTCCCTGCCGTGTGTGCCTTGGTTTCCTTGTCCGAGACTCGGTGAGGGCTTGTGCCCAGCGGTCTAGTCCTGAGCTCCTGGGACCTTCTGCTGCTGCAGATAACAGGGAAGCTGCCCTTTCATGATCAGCCTTATCACTTGGAGGACGTTTCTCTGTCTTCCAAGAAGAGACTTATTAACATGTCTTCAAAACCCAATTTTCATCTCCCACCCACTTCCCCTCTCTCCCTAGGGGACTTTGAAACACCAGAGCTTTGAAGAAGAAAGGCGCCTGCTTCTCAGGGAGAGAGTTCCTTCATCTGAGCTCCTGTGCGTCATCCCTGAGACATCCTGACACCTTTCTGATCGCCCGTGGTAATGCTAAGTGCCCAGTCCAGTGATCCTCCTGATTTGTACTGACGTCCTTCTCTTCATTATGAAGTTTGCAGGTGGGGGTGGGAATGGGTGCTTTTCTGGAGACCAGACCCCTGCACTGACGAGCTCACAGCTAAAGACTGACTCCCAGTCTCCTGCAGTCGCCAATCACTGAGAGGCAAATTCAATAGAAAAGAGCCCCGGGTGTCCTCTGCAGATGGAAATCAGTCTGCATTGAAATGGGAATAGGTGGTGAGGATTAGGAAGCCATCTTCCCAGGCTGAGGAGCAGGGGAAATTCCCTTCTCTGTCAAACTGTCAAATTACTCACCCGAGGGGAGATGCCAGACTCTTAGCTCCTCTCTCTTTAATTATCTGCAGGGCAGACGGCCAATTGTTCCGGGCCCTCCCCACCTGTCCACTGCTGGAAGGGCTGACGCTGCCAGGGACAGATGTCCAGGCTGGCTGGGGCCCCCTTTCAGGGAAGGAGGAGCTGGTAGTTTCTGGTTCTGGCCCGATAGCTTTGAAAGCTTCCCTTTGCTGGCCTCTGCAGTCAACGTCCACAGAAAGGAGACTTGCCCTGTTGCTTTGCCCACCCTGTGAATAAATATCAGCTGACGGCTGAGTCCATCCGACCAGCTATGGCTCCTGCAGCTTCTGACAAATGTAACTCTGATGCTGATGGAAGAGTTTTCGCTCCGTTTGTGAATTTCACATCATTAATATTTTTTTCCTTCTAAACTTAGTGCCATTGAGTGTCTGCGTGTTCAAAGATCTGTCTGTGAATCAATTTCTACCATATGTAATACCGTCAGAGACTTGGAGCTGGGATGGGCATCTGGAATCACCCACTTGGCCCCGAGGTTAACAGAAGGGGAAACTGAAGCCCAGAGAGCAGACATGGTCTGCCCAAGGCCACTCGGCAATCTAGAAACTGAGTTGCAGCTCAAGCTGCACAAGCAAGGGCCAAGCTAGACCTTCTGATCTATCAAGATCCCACTCATTCATTCACTCGTTCATTCATTCATTCAACAAACAGCCTGGGAAAGGCCTGTCACCCCGTGATTGAATAAGGGTCAAAAATGGAAAGCATGAAACCACATTCTTTTCCGTCAAAGTGGCAAGGACTTCAGGAGGGAAGGTGAGTGAACTGGAATTCACACAATTGGAAGCTGTTGTTTACGCGTGAGCGGTTGGCAACACCATGGAGATGGGAATGAGGTGAGATGAATGCCATTTAAGCAGTACGGTCAGAGGATGGAGGCTGGACTGAGGCAGCTGGAGGTCAGGTACCTTTGAATTCCACCTCCGAGGGGGGCCCAGGCTTCCACGGGGGCCCTGCACACCAGGAGCAAGGACAAGAGGGGCTCAGAACAAAGCACGCTTCTTGACAGTTAAAAAGTATGACATAAAATACAGACAGCACTTGTTGAAGATGAGCTTCCTCACTGCATGGCGGTGGGTGGGAACAGGCAGGACAGAGAACCGGATTCACAGGAGACTCTGAGGAGCTGAGGCTTGAACGAGGAGCCGGGAAAGGCACGTGCTGGTGTGAGGTCGCTAAATTAAAGAGGAAGCCTTACCGTCCCCGAGGAGACCAAGTCCTAACCTGCGGGGCTGTCTTCTCCAGAAGACACAGTTGCATCTCTGGCGGGCAAAAACGTACAAGGTAGCAAGTGGCTTGAACCAAGTGGTCTGGGGCCTTATCCATAGTCGAGAGCAAAGGCACATCTTCAAAGATGGAATTCATGCCCATGGGGGCTTCCGGGCAGCAGCCCCCTCCCCCCACGTGGGTCTGAAGGTCCTTCTTCAGCTTTGGGACCAGGCCCTGGAACCCGACTGCCCACCCAGCACTGTGACCGTGGGCACAACCCATCACCCTGCTTCCTCGCCAAGGGGATGGAGACGGTCATGCACCAGCATGTCCTGAAGGTCCAGTGAAGTGTACACACACAGTGTCCACTCCAGAAGCATCCCCAGCATGATGACCGCTTTGAACATCAACAAGGAAAGTCCCAGCATCGCAAAGACTTTAAGTCATGCTGGGTTGGAGCAGAAGCTACAGGAGAGGCCATGATGGAAAAGGGCCATAAAAGGCATCGACTCGTACTGGCAGTGTGAATCGGTGATGGCTCAGAGCTGGCCTGCGGTGCAGCTGGCATCTCCAACTCAGGGACCTGGCCATCAGGCCAGCAGATGCCCTGGACAATCTGTGAGCAGGTCCGCTTGGACGGAAAGTGTTGGGCATGAGGCAGGTGACATGGGGCTGGGACCCACACAGCGCTGGGGGACAGACAGGCGGGAGCCCGAGCAGGAAGAGCCACAGGCTGTGGAGCTGGGTGGCCTCACCGCACGCTGTCCGGCCAGGCTTTCACTCCGAGGGTGTCTCTGTCCCAACAAATGGCTGTTCCTGCGTCCTGGGCATGAGAGCCTAGGGGGCAGGAGGTGCCCTGTCGGCTGGGGGCGGTGGTGGTGGTGCTGGGCGCTCCTTTTCTCAGGCTCCGGGCCTGGCGGGCAGGACGGCAGGTGCACCAGCCGGAGGTGGCAACCACCTCGCCCAAGGCAGATCCCTCACGTGGGCCTCCCAGGGCACCATCCCCTCTCCTCTGTGGTGTCTCCTCCCTCGAGACACAAATGCCCATCCTGTAGCAGACAACTCCTCAGGCATGTGACGCAAAAGCCGTAAGGTCGCTTCCAGTAGGTTTCTTGTGAAGTAACTCCCCACCTCCCACACACCTGGGGCAGGTAGATTCTGGGCTCTGCCATTTGGTCAAAGCCGGGACATGGCAGGATGTGGCTAATCCCAGCCCCCAGAGGGCAGGACCACGGGGCCTCCTGCGTGCCAGTCTGAGCATACGGCTCCTGTTCCCTCCAGCCCGTCCCTACGAAGCGCGAGGTGCTTTCAGGCCCCAAAAGATTAGCATCTCCCTCATTCTGTGCCCTGGGGACTCGAGCCCCAGAATGTGGGCCAGGGATGCCAGATGTCTCCAGATGCCTGAAGACCGAGACCCAAGGGCTCCAAGCCCCGCCCTCTGCCCAGGCTCAAGGAGGGGACAGGGGCATAGCTGCCCATTTGGGGGCAAAGCCCTGGGAGACCCACCTCAGATGTGCTCTGGGCATCAGGGGGTCTTTTTGTCGCCCTTTCTTCTCTGCTTGTTGGTTTCAAGTAGACGGGCATCTCAGGATTTAGGTTTAGGCCAACGAGGAGGAGTTTGGGGCAAGCTGGACACTCAGCCTCCAGGGCTCACTCGGTGCCTCTGGCTCCTGTTTTCCCTTCTGCAAAATCAGGCAACTGGGTGATGAGAATTCAGGACGTCCAGCTCTAAGGTTGCATAAACCGGATGGGCCTGAGCATCAAGCATGCAACAGCCTGATTGCTGGCCCTGGGATAGCCCCCGTGTTGGAGTTTGACGGGGCTGATAAATGACACTCCGTTCCGAGTGACTGGGTGCAGGGGAGGCAGCAAATTTCAGCATCACTTTATTTAAGGACAGACACGTGGCCGCAGACGGGGGCGGGGGCTGGGGCTCCCCCAGGCCCCTCCCCAGGTCTCCTGCAGGCTAGCAGACCCACCCAGGGCGTCACAGCTTCTCCCTGCAGGCTGCTCTGTCACGCACAGGATGGAGATGGAGAAGCAGAACCCTCTCTGCTGCCGGGGGTGGGAGTCTGGGGCTGAGCCACGCCTGCCCAGTCCCTCTACAGCGGGACACATCCCTCCTCGTGCCCAGGCTGGGAATAGGACAGGGGACAGTCCAGCTGCAGAAGGAAGTACAACCAGCTTGTGAACGTCACGCTCTCTGAAGCACAGAGTGGCCTGTGCCCGGGTCTCTGTGGGTTCATTGGGATCATGGATTAATGCAACCACGTTTACCTGGCACCTGTGGCCCTTCAGTTTCTGTGCTCGATGCTGGGGCCTGAGCCGGAAGCCAGGCACACCTGATGCAGCAGGAGACGGGGAGCTGGGGTTGGTGGCACAACAGAGCAACACGTGGACAAGTGTTCATTCTTTTCTACTTTCTCCCACTTTTACTAGTGCCCCTTATGATCAGAGACTTGTGTGGTTATTGTGTCTTCTGATGAACAAGATGCTATTTCTCTGTTTTCAAACTTTCTTTATGATTTTGTTAAGGACGCTGAGATATTCAAACAGAGCCTGCCCGAGCAAGCAGGTGTGAACCCTACCATGGGCTCAATTCTCTTTACCTTGTGAAAGGAGGCGTGGGTGCGAGGTGGTCATCTGGGCCTCTGCCCTCAACAGACACTAGCGATCAGTCAGGCCCCTGCCTCCCAGGAGTGGTCTGTGCCCTGAGCATCCTTCCTGATGCAGGAAGCCTTGGGCACTGACACCTGCATTGGAGCCTCTTCTCCAGGCCTGGGCTCAATGGTTACCAAGGCAACTTCTCAGTGTCCAGGTCTTGGAGATCAGCTGTATGGATTCCAACCATGCAAGATAACCATCATGCAGGTATTCTGATTGCTTTTCCTCCTCCTTGATAAAGTTTTGAAAGTAATAAAGAAAGGGACCCCAAGTCAACAAGATAACAGGTTTAAAGTGAGAAAAGAAGAGAGCAGCCAGGTGATGTTTCCGAGATGGTCCTGATGACCCTCAGGCAAATCCTTCCTTTTAATTGTCACTAAAGGGATTATACAATTTCCTTCTCAGATGTAAAGTGTTGTGACTACCAACAGCGTGTAATTAAAGTACATTCCAAAGGGAAAGATAGAGGCTCAGGTAGGCCTCGGAGACTCTGTCTTGGGAAGAATCTCATTTGTGCTCTCTTCCAGCATCTTTATCGGGAGGATGGGAGACCCAGCCCGGGGCCTCAGGACTAGGAGTAATTAAAATACCTTTAATTGGAAGATTCCATGATACCTTCTGCACAGTGGAGCGTAATTGCCAGTCTGTTCCTCTTGCCTCCTGTGGGGAGCCATTGAGAAGACCAGAATTCTTCTCAAGTGGGAAAGGGTTTTCAAAATGGAGCTTGGCTGTGGCTGTGTCTACACTCGTGAGGCCCAAGGAGGTGCTCTTGGACTGTGAGGGCAGGGGATTAATCCTGGGGGCTTCTCAGGCAGGATGCATGCATGAGTGACCAATGAGTCCCACAGGGAAGGAGAGATGGATGGACAGAAGTGGTGTCAGGGTGGAGAAGCAAAGGCCTGTCCATGGGGGCAACTGATGGTGTTTGAAGACTGTATTAATTTTCTCCTGCTGCTAGAAGAAATGACCACGAAAGTAGTGGTTTGAAACCACACAGATTTATGATTTTACAGTTCTGGAGATCAAAGTCCAAAACAGTTGGGCAGGGCTGTGTTCCTTCTGAGGCTAGAGGGGAGAATCTCTTTCCTGCCTTTTCCAGCTTCTCGAGGCTGCCAGCATTCCCTGGCTGGTGGACCCTCCCTCTGTCTCCAAAGGCAGCATCTTCCAGCCTCTCTGTGTCTCCGATTTGCGTGCCCATCCTCACATCTTTTCTGACCCTCCTGTCTTCCTAAGGACCTTCAAAATGACCCAGATAATCCAGGATCATCTCCAATCTCAGACCCTTACTCACGTCTGCAGAGTTCCTTTTGTCTTTAAGTCACAGTCATGGGTTCTGGAGATTAGGATGTGGGCACCTTTGATGGGTCTTGTATATACCCACCCCGAGCTCAACAAGGAGCCAGCAATTAGGAAGTCACAGAGCCCGGGTATCAGGGGAGACCCTGGAATGAAGGAGGAAGGAAATACCACCTCCAGAGCCCTGTCACATTCTTTTTAAAAAAATTGTGGTAAAACACACATAACATAAAATGTACTATATTAGCCATTTTAAACTGGCTTAATTTAGGCCGCATTAAGTACATTCACAATGTTGGACAACTTTCAGCAAAAGCTAATTTCAGAATATTTTCATTTCCCCAAAGATCAACCCTGTGTTCATTTAGGAGTCACTCCTCACTCCCACTGTAACGGGCAAGAACCTTTGTGTTCTATCACAAGTTCATCACTAAAGGGATGTTGCTTATAAGCTTAAATTATACATAGTGGCCCATCTCTGGGAACCCTGCCTCCCAGGTCATGAGCGTTAAGCTAAAATGCCTTTGTTTAGCTCACAGGAAACCGCCTGCCCAGGCCCACCTGTGAATGACTGCAGGCAGGAAGAAATGAACACATCCCCTCTGGGGGCTGATGGGAACCAGGAAATGTTTGGCTTTACTCCCTCCCCTTTTCATATAAAAGGAGCCTGAATTCTAACTCAGACAAGATGGGTCTTTGGGGCACTAGCCCACCATCTGGCTTTCCAAATGAAGTCGTGATTCCTTGTTCCCAGCAATTCTCTTGATTACTGGCCTGTCACGTGGTGAACAGTACGAGCTTGGACTCAGTAACACTCCCTCCCACTGGCACCTGGTAACCATGGATCTACTTTCTGTCTCTCTATACTTGCCTATTCTGGACATTTCATATAAGTGAAGTTACACAGTATGTGGACTTTTGTATCCAGCTTCTTTCACTTTGTATCATGTTTCCAATATTCATCCGTGTTGCACATTAATCAGGAATTCACTCCTTTTTATGGCTGAGTAATATTCCAGTAATATCATATGGATAGACCACATTTTGTTTATCCATTTATCTGATGGGCACTTGGGTTGTATCCACATTTTGGCTTCTGTGAATAATGCTGCTATGTGTATCCATATGCAAGGTTTTGTTTGAATACCTGTTTTTGATTCTCTTAGGTATATAGCTGGGAGTGGAATTGCTGGGTCACATGGTTACTCCATGTTTAACATACTAAGAAACTTTTTTTATTCACAGAATAGCCCTGCAAGGTAAGTGTGGTTGTCCCTGATGTTTAGAGATAAAGAACCTGGGCTCAGGGAGATCACATGCTTTGCTCAAAAGGTAAGTGTCAGGATATGGCAAGTCTCATAGAAAACAGCAGGTGGGGATGCTTCTCTCCAAAAACCTGGGCAGTGAAGGCCAACAGGTCTAAGACAGGACACAGGAGGAGGAGAAGGAGGTCACCCTGATGCAGGGCCACATCCTCCTCTGGGCGGGAGGGAGACATCATCGGGGACTGGGGGTTGGGGTCCTTGCACAGGGGATCTTAAGGCAGAGTTGGTCTCAAGGATTTTGACAACCCCCTGCCCCCAAAGGGACCATGATGGTTCAGTGGTGTAACAGTGGGGTGGGGTGGCTGAGAGACACCACCGCAGAGAGGAATCCGTGAGGCAGTTGTACAGACACCTGAGGAATGACATGGATGGTGACCAGGACAAGTGTAATTAGAATTACAATGGTGATGATGTCTGGCCTTCCGTGTTTATTTGATTCCAGGGTCCATGTTGGCCACATCGTGTGGTGTCAAGGGGAGGTATTCAGTACCCTGGAGAATTGTTTGTGCCCACCAAAAAGATGATTCCAGGGTCACTTAGGGCCTTATGTTTTAGAAATTATTCTTTGGTTTATTAAAATCACACATTAAAAAATAACTTCTTTATCCCTTTAGATTCAACTTTGATTAAAGTTTGACTCTATTTATAAACTTAGGTAATTAAATTCCCTTAAATATTTTAAATGGAATGAATATATCTAATATATTTTCTTTTCTTCCTTCCTTCCTCCCTCTTTCCCTCCCTCCCTCCCTCCCGCTCTCTCTTTCCTTCCCTCTCTCTCTTTCTCTCTTTCTTTCTTTCTCTCTCTTTCTTTCCTTCTCACCTTCTCTCTTTCTTTTCTTCCTTCCTTTCTTTCTTTCTTCCTTCCTTCCTTTTTCTTTCTTTCTTTCTTTCTTTCTTTCTTTCTTTCTTCTTTCTTTCTTTCTCTCTTTTTCTTTCTTTCTTTCTTCCTTCCTTCCTTCCTTTTTCTTTCTTTTTCTTTCTTTCTTTCTTTCTTTCTTTCTTTTTCTTTCTTTCTTTCTTTCTTTCTTTCTTTCTTTCTTTCTTTCTTTCTTTCTTTCTTTCTTTCTTTCTTTCTTTCTTTCTTTCTTTCTTTCTTTCTTTCTTTCTTTCTTTCTTTCTTTCTTTCTTTCTTTCTTTCTATTTCAATTGTATGACTACCAAACAAGCTTCAAAAGCATTTAAATAATGCTTGTAAATCTAATAAGTTAAGCTAGCAAGTACAAAGTGTCTTTAATTCTCCATGTTTCAATAAACCTTGTGAACTCAGTGGTATTCTCTTATTCCTCTTAAGATAATCTTTTTTAAACAATATGAAAGAGCAAGATCTAAAGGGCTTGAATGAATGATGAATCAGTGATGCACATAGACAGCACACTCTTGCTGCCAACAGGAAGATAAAGATGTCAACTCAGAAGGCACACTTGCAGCCCCTCCCAGCCATTACCCACCAAATGTTACCACTATTCTTGCTTGTATCACCATCAACTTCCCCCCAAATTTATATAAATTGTATCACACAGTTGGCACTTGTTTGAGTCTGGTGTCTTTCAGACAATGTCAGGTCTGTGGGATGCATCCCTGCTGTCGAGGGTGCCAGTGGGTCATTCCTGTCCATTGCTAGAGTCTACTGCAAGAACCAGTCCTGTGTATTTATCTATTCTACTGTTGGTGGGCACTTGGGTTGTCTCTAGCATTTGGCTATTAGAATACTGCCCCATGGTGGACATGTCTTTTGATGCACGTACGGACACACTTCTGTTCTAGGAGTAGGATTGCTGGGTCAGAGGGGATGCATATGTTTATTTTTGATAGATAACATCCAACAGCTTTCCAAAGTTACATACCAATCTCCACTGCCAACAGTACTGTCTGAGAATTTCTGCTGCTTTATATCTTCACCAACGCTGGTGTGGTCGGTTTTTAAAAGGTAAGCCATTTATGTGAGAATATAGGTGAAGTTCTTTGTGGTTTTCAAATGCTTTTACCTGATGACTAAGAAAATTGGACACCTTTTCATATTTGTTGGCCATTTTGATATCCTATTTTATGAAGTATATGTTCAGGTCTTTGCTCACTTTTTATTGGCTGTCTTCTATTAAGAAACAGGTAAAAGTTATTTTTACTTATTTGCCATACATATGGTGAACATGTTGCAAATAAGTCTTCCATGTCTGTGGCTCGTCATTCTATTTACTTATTCCTTTTCCCACCCACCTCTCCTCTGGCAACCACCTGTTTGTTCTCTGTATCTGTAACTCTGTTTCTGTTTTGTTAATTTTGCTCATTTGTTTTGTTTTTTATATTTCACATATAAGTGAAGTCTTATAGTATGTGTCTTTCTCTGTCTGACTTACTCATTTAGCATAATACCCTCTAGGTCCATCCATGTTTTTGCAAATGGTAGATTTCATTCTTTTTTATGGCTGAGTAGTATTCCATTGTGTGTGTATACCACATCTTCTTTATCCATTCATCTATCAGTGGGTGCTTAGGTAGCTTCCTCATCTTGGCTATTGTAAATAATGCTGTAATGAACATAGGGTGCATATGTCTTTTCTAATTAGCGTTTTCATTTTCTTTGGATAAATACCCAGAAATGGAGTTGCTGGTTCTTTGAAAAGATAAACAAAATTGATAAAGCTTTAGCCAAATTAATCAAGAAAAAAAGAGGACCCAAATCAATAAAGGCAGAAATGAAAGAGGAGAAGTTACAAACAACATCACAGCAATAAATACAAAGGATCATAAGAGGTTACTATGAACAAATATACATCAATAAACTGGACAACCTAGAAGAAATGGACAAATTCCTAGAAATGTATGAACTCCCAAGACTGAACCAGGGAAAAATAGAAAGTATGAACAGACCAATTATCAGTTTAAAAAAAAAATTGAGTCAATAAACAAACAAACAAAAACCCAAAAAACAAAAAAACCTCCCCAAACACAAAAGACCAGGACCAGATAACTTCACAGGGGAATTCTACCAAACATTTAGAGAAGAGTTAACACCTTTCCTACTCAAAATTTTCCAAAAATTTGCAGAGGAAGGAACACTTCCAAACTGATTCTATGAGGTGTATCCAAAGTACTTTTATTTAATTATACATTTTTATTAGCAGTACTTCGGTTTGCATGTTTGTAAAGCGCTGTTAATCTCACTTCTTGGTGCACTGTTTTGTCACTCCCTACAAGAATGTTATTTCCTCTGTTGTTTTTTTCTGTTTTCCCTTCATCCCAAATCCTGACTCCCAGCCCCTCCTTTCCCACCCTATAGTCACTCTTTCTAATATATTTTTATCTGTCCTTAAATATTTGTGCAACTTTGAGAATCTAATTTTCAAGAGTTATGTGTTCATCTTAAATTTCCATACACGTTATTGTGCCACAGCCCTCATTCTGTTTCTTAATTTTTTTCACTCGACACTATATTTTTAAAAATGTGCCTACCTTACTGCACGGACCTCTAACCTCTGATTCATCGCAGTGCACCTACCACACCCACCACATCTTACCTATTCTGTTCCTCTCTCATGAACACCTGCATGGTCTCTGGTCCCCCCCTCCCCACCCCCCAAACACTACAACATCCTCACCCTGAGCCTTTACGACTTTCTCTTGGTTTCCACCCAGGAGCAGTGTTGCTGGATCACAGGGGACACACAATTAGTTTCACTAGGGACATCCACCTTGCTCTCCAGACTGGCATGGCAGGCTGTATCCCATCAGCAGTACCACATCCTCACGGACATTTTCATACTCTTTGAAAGTTTTGCCAAGCAGAGGGATGGATGTGGAATGTAATCTTGTGATTCTTTTAACCAGCACCTCTGTGATTCCTAGGGAAGTTGCACGTCTCTTCATCATGTAGCAGCCATTCATGTTTCCCCATCCATTAAGTGCCTATCAGTATATTTTACCCACTTAACAAATCTATCGTCATCATCTTGTTGGGTTTTGATAATCCCTTGAGTATTCCAGATGTCAATTTCTTGCTGTTTTTTTTTAAGAAGTAGACTTTCCCAATCTGTCACCTATTTGTTTAGTCTAATGATGTAATTATACCTTGAACCCAAGTCTTTAATATGGTTAGGGTTAAATCCAGTTTTTCTTTTTTGCTAGATTTTGTACCTTTTGAGTATTACATACAAAGTGCATATTCAGTTCAAGATAAAATTTTCTCCAACTTATTCTTTTCGATTTATCATTACACTTCCTGCACTTAAGGTTTTTTTTTCATCTTTATTGGAGTATAATTGCTTTACAATGTTGTGTTAGTTTCTGCTGTATAACAAAGTGAATCAGCTCTATGTATACATATATCCCCATATCTCCTCCCTCTTGCGTCTCCCTCCCACCCTCCCTATCACACGCCTCTATGTTGTCACAAAGCCCCTAGCTGATTTCCCTGTGCGATGCAACTGCTTCTCACTAAGCACCGAGCTGATCTCCCTGTGTGATGCAACTGCTTCTCACTAGCTATCTATTTTACACTTGGTAGTGTGTATATGTCAATGCTACTCTCTCACTTCGTCCCAGCTTACCCTTCCCCCTCCCTGTGTCCTCAAGTCCATTCTCTATGTCTGTGTCTTTATTCCTGTCCTGCACTTAAGTTTTTAACCAATCTAGAGATCATTTTCCTTAGGATGTGAAGGAGAGTTCCAATTTTTGTTTTATCCATAAAGCAAGCTCTTTGAACTCAATATTATCTATTAAAAAATCTATTCCTTCTCACTGAAGTGTGACATCACCTTTCTTATATACAGGACCCTGAACACACGAGTCTGCTGTTGAGATTCCTGTCTTATTCTACTTGTGTATTTAATAATTCTATACCAAAACCACATTTATTTAAAACTAGCACTTTGTAGAATTTCTTCATATCTTGTAGGCCAGGTCCCATTTCATCCTCCTCCTTTTTTCTGAAATTGATTTATTTTTTCATAGACCTTTATGCTTCCATATAAATGTTAGAATAAGATTGTTGAAGTTTACAAAAATTACTCTTGAAAAATTTCATTGGACTCCCATTAAAGTATGGCTTTTGCAGAGAATTAGAATCGCCATCTATTTGAATGTTAAGCCATCCCATCATTGAATATGGTACAGTTTCCCTCTATTTTGATCTTTCTTTATATCCTTGAATGAATTTTAAAACTTTCTCCATCAAGGTCTCATGAATTCTTTATTAGATTTATTTCTGTACACACTGTAGCTTTTCCAGCTATTGTAAAGGTTATATTGTTCTATTATGATGTGTTTTAGTTAGAAATGACCAGTGTGAAGAAACACCATTGCACTGTTGACATTGCACCTCTCAGTTTTGTGGAACTCTTGTTAAATCCAATATTTTGTCTGTTGATTCTGGTGAGTTTTCTGTTTAGGTGATCATATCATCTACAAATAAGGATTGCTTTCACTCTTCTTGAGATGTTCTTCTACCTCTTGCTGGTCATTCTCTTCATCTCCCCTTGGTCAGGGTATTGCCAGGAGAGATGGTAATGGTTGTGTTTTTCTTGTTTTGGTCTTAGAGAAGTAATGTCTCAAATTAATCCACTGAATATAGTGTTTGCTGTAGAACATAAGCTCATAGTAGTAATGTCTCAAATTAATCCACTGAATATAGTGTTTGCTGTAGAACATAAGCTCATAGTTATCTGTCAGATAAAGAAAATTCCCCTTTATTTCCAATTTTCTGAGATTTTATTTAAAAATATGTTGGATATTTCCAAGAGTGTTTTTTTTGGCTTCTACCGACCTAGTCAATATTTTTTACTTTATTTAACTTAGTATTGTACCTTGAGGTGATAAATTACATTCACAGATTTTCTGATGTTCAACCTTCTTTTCATTCCTTTGATAAACTCTGCTTACGGTGATATATTATTTTTGACACAATGTTAAAGTCAATTAGAAACTATGTAAATAAGTTTATTCATAAGTGAAATGAGTCTATACTTGGCTTCTTGAAGTGTTTTTTGACAGCTTTGGAATCAGTAGAACCCTAGGCATTTAAAATTAATGGAAGCATTCTCATCCTCTCTCTCATTAACTGGAACAACTTGCAACTTGTGGAGACAGAAACTCTCTCTTCTTTGAACCTCTGCTGTAACTCTCCTGTGGGGCTTTCTAGGTCTGGTTTTGTGGTTGTTTTGTTTTGTTTCCCCTTGGGGAGAGGTTTAATTACCATTGCAAATTTTAAATTGAAATTTTCTACTTCTTCTTGCTACAATTGGGGATATTATATCTCTCCAGAAATTTTTCTCTTTTGTATTCTGTATTTTGTAGATTTGCATCTTCCCCCCATTTCATTGATCAGATTTGCCAGAGGTTTGTATATTTTGCTAATCTTTCATAGAGAGAGCTTTTGATTTTGTTAATCTTCTCTGTTTCATTGATTTCTGTTCTTATCTGTTATATTTCCTTTCTTCTTATTTCTTTGGGTTGCTTGTGTTTATCCTTTTGTTTTCTCCTTGAATTGAATGCTTAGCTTATTTCTTTCATTTTTTTTCTTACTTTCTGATAATATATTTAAATACATGCAGCTGTCACTATAGTACGGTCCCATTATTTTGTATCTCTCTTATGCTTTACTCTCTATCCTAGCATCTTTTTAGCAGAATGATTGATTTCTTAGTTTTTGGACATATGGTGTTTTACTTATTTTTAATCATCCTTTGTTATTGATTTCTAATCTTATTGAATTATGCTCAGAGACTACATTATGCCTGGATGGGTTGTTTGGGTGTTGGACCTGCCTATCTAGTCCCTTATCTGTGGTTGTAAAAGCTCCCCAACACACACAGACACACACACACACACACACACACACACACACACACACACACACATTTTACTTTGAGCTTTTTACTAATCTTGTCATTCAAATTTTATATGTATTTACACCTTTTTGTTTTTGGCTTTTGTCCCTCTGATCTACCAGTTTCTAAGAGGGCTTTGTTAAGATCTTGGATAATAAATTTTGCTGTCTCTATTTCCCCTCATAATTCTGTCAGTTGTTACTTTATATATTGCGATGTGATATTTTAAAGGGTATATATATTCACAACTACTATATCTTCTTGATCTATTCTGTTTTGTCTGGATATAACATCACTCTTTGTCATTATGATGCTTTTCACCTTAACATCTATTTAGTCTAATCATGAAAAGTGTTATCTTGTATTTTTACACATTTCTTATTGAAACAACCTTTGTCAACTCTCCATACACCTACTTTTCAATGATTTCATTCATTAACTTACGTAGATGGCCGTATCTGTTTTTATTTCGCATTATAAATCAATACATCAGCATTCTGGACTTACTCTCGGACAGTCTGCTCTTGGTGGCTGAGAAGTAGTTTTCGGTGACTGAGGGCTAGAGCCATGCTAAGGATTGCAGCTCTGTCACATCTTCCAGGAAAAGAGCCACCTGTCTTTTCCCCCAGGTGCTACATGATATGAATCTTTTTTTCATTCCCTCCCTCTCTCCCTTCCTTCCCCTTTCTTTCCTCCCTCCTACTCTCCTTCCCTCTTTCCTCTCTCTTTCTTTATTTGATTTTTACTTCTTTTTCTGAATTTTAATACAGATACATTGTAAAGGTCACAAAGCATATGTACAGGTTGATAAACAAGTAAAAAGAGATTCCCCTGTAGCCAGCACCCTGGTCAGGCGATAGAATATTACCAGCACCCCCTCCCTCTAGGTAACAAGTACAGGTAGTGAAATTTTTGTAACATGTAATCATGAAATTTTAGGTAACAGCCCTTGAGATACTCATGTCCTTGCTTTGTTGCTTTATCACCAGACATTTAGCTCTGCCCCTGATGAGCTTCATACGAATAGAATCATTACCTTGATTTCACATGGACGGAATCACATGTCTTCTTGTTTCGCTGAAAGTTATGTTTTGGTGTTTCTTCCATGTCTTACATGCATTTGTATCTCACTTATTTCCAGCACAGTCTAGTAGGCATTGTGGGTTTCACTGGGTCCATTCCCCAGTTGACGGCCACTGGTCAGTTTCCAGTTTCTGGCTTTGCAAACCAGGCTACCATGAGCAGTCCTACGCATGTCTCGGTGGACACGCCAGTGTTTCTCGTGTTGCTCTTAGCAGTAGGGTGTTGCATTACAGCCCGTCTGTGCATGGGCAACCTCACTAGGTAAGGTCAAATGCCTTCCAGAGTGGACATCCTGATTAGAACTCCCACCACCAAGGTCTGCGAGCTGTTATTGCCCCAACATCACACGGATATTGACATTGCCAGACTTTTATTAAAGGATTAATCAGTTCATGTGTGCATTTTTAAACTTATTTTTCAATCAAGTGGGCATGTGTTTGCAAGGTCTTATTTTGCCTTTCCCTGATTACTGATGAGAGAATGTTTGTCATGTGCAATGTTAGCCATTCTGGTTCCTCTCTTTTTAAGTATCTGTTCCCATTCTTTTGGCCTTTCTTTTGGGTTGTTTTTCTTTTTTATTGATTGGCAAGAGTTTTCTTAAAAAAAATAATATGCTTTGGATATGAACCCTTTTTTTTGGTTACAGGTGCTGCAAATATCTTTTCTATTCTGTGTCTTATTTTTCATTCTTGTAGAGTGTCTTTTGATGAACAAAAGCTCCTAATTTCACTGTAGTCGAATTCATCAATGTTTTTATATGCCTGAGAAAATCTTATCCTACCCTAGCATTAAATAATAGATTAGCTTGACCTAACAGTCTGAGTATCATTTTTCCTTTAATATGTAAAAATGATTATACCGTTGCCTGCCTTGTAATACTGACACATAGGATACTAGCTGGATTCTTATTCATATTTACGAGGGTGATTTTTAAAACTTTTTTCTGGAAATGTTTAGAATTTTTTATCTTTGATGTTTTAAAATTTACTTTAATTTTGTCTAGTTTTGCTTTTCCCCTTATTTGTTATTTTAGGTCATTCTGAATTCTTTCAACTCAAGGTCTCTTTTTTCTATTTCTTGCTAATTTTTGGTGGTCAATTTTTTAAAGTGTTTTCTCCTCTCTGTCTTCTTTGTCCTTCTGGTGCTATTATGTGCTTTTGGCATTTTTATCTTCCGTGTCTCTGCTTGTATTCTCCTATTTATTTGTTCCTCTCTTGGACTTTCTGGGACAGACCCTGGACCAGCTCCTCTGGATACTGATTTGTTCTCAGCTGGATCCATTCTGCTCTTCAAACCATCCATTCTGTTTTAAATACCAACAATTATATTTTACAAATTTGTCATCTCCAGTTTGTTCCTCTTTCTAACTTAGTCTGGTTGTATGTCTTTAATGTCTGTTTTGGGAAATAATATGTCTTATTTCTATTTTGTCTGATATGGGTTCTTTTATATTGATTGCACTCCCTCAGTATCATTATTTGCATTGTGAGCTCACACTCCCTGGGGACATTAGCTGCCTTAGCTGGTGATGCATCCTGGAGAGGGGGCTGTGTCCCCCTCCAGCTGGTGGCCTTCCCCGGGTTTTGGGCTTGGAGGAGAGAGATGCTCCAGGAAGGAGCCTCCAGTGTCACTGTGTGTCTCCTGCCTTCGCCTTGCTTTTATAAAGTTTTCGGTCTCAGTGCCAACCATCTAACCCTCCAGGTCAGGAGCAGGGCAGGGGTGGCTCACTGCTGGGGTCCCCTCCCCCAGTGCTTCGCTCTTCTTTTCTTACCTGCTATGGCTCCCGCGTTTGGACACATTGAGAGGGAGTAAAGGTGGAAGCCAACATGTGACCTTCATTTTAGAGGCTGTTAGAGGACCAGAGCTCAGATGGAGAGTGTGTCATTGGACCTGGAGCATCATGGGGGGAGCTTCCAACTCACATGAGGTCAGGGCAGGTGAACGGCCCTGGGTAATTCCGGGGTCTGTGAGTGACCGCATTATGGGAGGAAAGAGGCTCCCTACGCCACCTGCAGCTTCACCTGATCCCGTGTGCAGTATGGAGATTTGGCTGTTCCAGTTAATCTACTGCCTGGGATGGGGAGGGACAGTCCAGGGCTGTGGGAGGCTGGTGGAGAAGGGCCAGAGGGCTGGCTTCCAGCCTGGAGGCAGCTCTCACACCTGCGAGGTCTGCCCGCTCCAGCCTCTGCTTCCTCTCAGGATGCCAGCCAGGGAGGTTGCCATGCACATCAGCCTGGGGACTCCGCCTGCCCCAAACCTCCAACTACAGAATACAGGCGCATTTTGTGGGGGTCCATCCTGATCAGGGGCAGTTTCTGAACATCCATCGTTAGGGTTTGCGTTGTTCTGGGGGAAACAAACCCAAAGACTTACCTGAGAAACAATCAGAGGCAAGCTTTCCCTCCATCTATTCCTCCTGCCCAGAGTTCGGAGTCGATGTGACGAATTCGGTGTGCTCCATCGCAGTTTGGGGATGGTGGTTCCAGTATGCAAAGTCGCCGCCCTCACCTCCACAGCGCATCAAATCATGCAGCATGAATCTTGCGGCCGTGGTTTTGCAAGTGCACATGCCACGTTAGCTGCGCGTCTCTCCTCCGCAGCCTCGGTGTCTGGAGTTGTCCGGATAATCTTATCTCCGGACCTGAGCCCCGCCACTCTCTCAGCGAGCCGAGCGGTTGCACAGGCTACTTTCTTCTCCTTCCTTGGATGCTGGATCCATGATGCCTGGATGATGGGGCCACGCCAGTCAGGGTGAGCAGGGAGAAATCCAGGGGCAGTTGGAAAGGAGAAACTCCGGACGGGTGTGAACAGGTGGATTGCACCTGGGGCACAGACGGGTGCTGAGTCCCTCCTCGGCTGCTGCGCACAGTCGATCGGATCCTTCTCCAGGGTTCTTTTCCTTCTGTGGCTTGGGCAGTCTGCGGGGATCATGGGGAGAGAGGTCGAGCTGCTGTACGGGCATCCTGTCTGCACTTTCTGGACCGCGCGGCCATCAGTGTTTGCAGCACTGGGAAAGGCGCGAGTCTCTACTGGGCTGCTGTCTCCCAGTTCAACAAGCAGCGATGGAGCCTCAGCTCAGGACCAGGCGAGGCGCGGCGCGGTGTGGACCCACCTGCAGCGCGGCATTATCCTTGCGCATGCGTGCACCCATAGCACAGGCACACGCATGAGCAAAGCTGTATCTGTATCCTCACTCTTCTGCTTAAAACAATGCAAGGCTCCCCATGTCTAGAAGCTGGAGCTTCTAACATGGCAAGCAATGCCCTTTACCCTTTGCCCTCTGATGACCTCTTGAAGCCTGGCCTGTCTTGCCGGGCCTCCCTCTTTGTGCTCCAAGAACAGCAAGCCACATGCAAGTCCCCCAAAGCCACATTGTTTCAGATGTCTGTGTCTTCGTCCATCTTTCCTGCAAACTCTTATTCATATCACAAAACCCAGCTCAGAATGCCCTCCTTGGCGGTCTTCTTGCATCCAGAGAGGCACAGTTCATAGTTCCCTCCCCGACCCCGGCAGAAAGCTGCCATTCCCCTGTCGGCCCTTTGGATAATAATTGATCTCTACCTCAGGTTGGTAGGATGGACGCTTCTTCGAGAAGAGGCTCAGGAGGCCACCTGTGAAGGGTGGGTGCCAGGCTGAGCCCAGAGCCAGGGGTGGGTGGTGGCGCTGGGGGCTTGGAGGAAGGACTGCCCCTCTGACACCTCACCTGGCATTTGATTTCATTCCAGCAAGCTCCCCAGTCTTGACTCTTTTCAGAGAGTTAAAGGGGGGGGTCTCTTAGATATTTATTTATTTCCCTTTAAAGCTCAGTGGCTGCAAAAGAAGGTGTTTATTTTAAAATTTAAATTGTAGTTGGCACCCCCCACCACGCTGGATCTGCATTTGTCTGCAGCCTCCACTTCAAGCACCCCCTGCGTGGTAGTGTTTCCTTCCACCAGGTGACAGAGGGGTGCTCTGGCTGTCTTGGACATCACTGCTAAGTCACTGATTTTGAGGGATTAAAAATCACTAAACACACAACTTCCCCCCCAATGGAGAAATAAAAGGGAGCCCCGTTTCCTTGCAAATCCTCCCTCCACCCTACTAGAAAAATTCCAGAGCTCCGTGATTTTGGGGCTGGGGAAGGGCTGGGTGGAGCCAAGGGTGGGCTGCGGGGAGCTGTGTGTGGGGAGGGGCAGCTCCTTCACTGCCACTTCCTGATTTGCTCTGCCCCCAACCGCTGCTCAGAAGGCGACCCCAGGACTCTGGGAAAACATCTCTGACTAATGCCAAACCCAGCGTTGCTCCTCCATGCCTCCCTCCTCCCACTCCATCCCCCATACCGTTACCAGAATCATCTAGAAGGCAGATCCGATGGGGTCCACCCTGCTGGAAACCCGATGAGGTCCACCTGACCTTTCCCAGCCCAGCTCCTGCCCACCTGCCCACGTGCCTCATCCCTGCCATCCTACCCCTGGCGCTTCACCTCTAGCCAGATGGAACCACTTGGTGCATTTTTCTCATCTGTGGTGGAGGAAGGGTTTTTTTTTGTTTTTTTTTTGTTTTTCTGTCCATCACAGACAGTCCTTTGAAAATTACAGCGAAAAGAAATCACTCAGAAAATGAAATCAAAAGGCATACAAAACAGACCCCATGCTTTTACTAATAATTTCAACAGACATAAAATTACTCTGTCAATTTTCTATAAACATTTCTAAATGCCTGCTCTCAATTTTTGTACTCTCACCACGCACAGTGACAACTGTTTTGGGGACCAATGGGGCCCCACAGACTGCACTGGGGAAGGGGCAGATGGAAGCTTCTCGAAGAGCCGGTACTGTCTTGCCCAAGTGTTGCTCCTGCCACACCCTCTGCTACGCCCTCCCTGCCCACCGTGCACCACCTGACTCTCACTTCCTTCCCAGTTTGGTAGTCTCCCTCCTGCATCTTCCTGGACGCCCTGTCCAAGCCGAGTCCCCTCCCTCTGTGCTTGTGCGGGACTGCTGGCCCCTTCCCCGGGGCACGGGGCACACAGTGGTGCTCACAATGTGTTTCTTAAGTGAATGGCTGTGCACCTGAACGCAGAAAGATCCAGGGGGCACTTTAGATCAGTGTTCCTCAAAGTGTGGGCCAGGACCTCCACGCCACTTCCGGTTCAAAACTCATGGTGGCAAGTGAATGCTTCTCTATTGTGATCCGGGGAAGGACACAGCTTTGGCTCCATGGAATCTACGAGATGATTTACAAAGACATGTGGCATCGTTTGCCTACATGCCAGGAATGTATGCTGTGCTTTTGGTGTCCATTTGTCTAGTCTAATGAGAAGCATTAATGTGATGGCCCTTAGCATATGGCAGGTATGGCATTAAAACAGTTATTATAACCGGAATCCATATGTTGAAATAGTTACACAGAGGCACAGTAGATATAAAAAAGGCCCAAATTAAACATCTAGAGATGAAAACTACAGTGTGTGAGATGAAAAGTGTACTGGAACAGATGAAGAGCAGATTAGACCTCACAGAAGACATTAGCTTGAAGGTGTTCCTATAGAAACCATCCAAGATGAAACAAAGAGAGAAAAGAGGAAACTTTGGGACACTTTTCATTAAGGAGAATTCTACTGTTTAGCTAGATGACATTTTGATGATCTGTTCAACAGTGGATAGACATTTGGCTTGTTTCCAGCTTTGGGCTTTCACAAAGCTACAGGGAAATTTCCAGTACAAGTCTTTGTGTAGATAGATGCTTTAATTTCTCTTGTGTAGAATTGCTGGGTTTATAACAAGTTTATGTTTGACTTTTTAAGAGACTGCCAGTTATTCTAAAATGACTGTGCCTTTTTATATTCCCACCAGTTACATATGAAGGTCCCTGTTTCTTTCTCCTCTCTAAAACCTGTTATTGTCTGTCTTATTAATTACAGCCATTCTAGTGGGTGTGAAGTGGTATCTCATTAATTTGCATTTTAATACCTAATGATGATGAGCATCTTTTCATGTGTTTAAAACCATGCAGCTCTTCATTATTGAAGTATCTATTCAAATTTTTCCCCTTTAAAAATATTGGGTTGTCTTATTTTTGAGTTGTAAAAATTCTTCATATATTCTGTCTGTAAATTCTTTACCAGATAATAATTTGCACCTATTTCCCCCAGTCTTTGGTTTGTCTTTTAATGGTTTCTTTCAAAGAGCAAAAGTTTTAAATTTTGGTGGAATCCAATTCATCAAATTCCTTTTTATAGATTGTACTTTTGGTGTCACAATATTTAAGAAATCTTTGACTCAGCAAAGATCACAGAGATTTTCTTCTAAGTTTTCTTCTCAAAGATTTAAACTTACAAGGATGACAGTCAGGCCTCTGATACATTTTGAGTTAATTTTGCATATGGTGTGAGGTAAACATCCAAGTTCCCCTCCCCCCCCTCAACTGACCCTGAATGTTGGGATTTATTTCTAGATTCTTAATTCTCTTCCAGTGCTCTATGTGTTTATCCTTATGTCAATATCACATATTATTTTAAAAAATTAATTAATTAATTAATTAAATTAATTTTTGGCTGTGTTGGGTCTTCGTTGCTGCTTGGGCTTTCTCTAGTTGTGGTGAGCGGGGGTTACTCTTTGTTGTGGTGCATGGGCTTCTCATTGTGGTGGCTTCTCTTGTGGTGGAGCACAGGCTCTAGGTGTACAGTCTTCAGTAGTTGTGGCTCGCGGGTTCAGTAGTTGTGGCTCGTGGGCTCAGTAGTTGAGGCTCATGGGCTCTAGAGCGCAGGCTCAGTAGTTGTGGTGGACGGGCTTAGTTGCTCCGCGGCATGTGGGATCTTCCTGGACCAGGGATCAAATCCATGTCCCCTGCATTGGCAGGCGGATTCTTAACCACTGTGCCACCAGGGAAGCCCCTCACATATTATTGATTACTGTAGCATTAGAGTAACTTTGGAAATTGGGAAGAATAAGCCCTCAAACTTTCTTCTTTTTCAAAATTACTTTTGCTATTTTAGGACATTTACATTTGCATAAATGCTTTAGGGTCAACATATCATAATATAAAAAAAAACTGGGAGTATTTTATTTGAGATTTCATAGGATCTGCAAATCAATCTGAGGGAAAATCACCATCTTAACAATATGGAGTCTTTCAATCTATGAACATGGAATGTTTTTTATTTATTTAGATCTTTATCTCAGCAGCTTAACAGTTTTCAGTGTACAAGTTATGCTTTTTTGTTAAATTTATTCCTACATATTTTATTGTTTTTGATGCTATTTTGAGTGGAATTATTTTTTTAAATTTCATTTTCAATTAGCTCATTCCTAGTATGTAGAAATATAATTGATTTTTGTGTATGGAAATTGTATCTTGTGACCTTGATGAATTCATTTATTTGTTCTGTTGGGTTTTTGATGACTATTTAGTATTTTCTACATATGGAATCATATTGTTTATGAATTATATACATGAAGAAGAAACTGGAAAACTAAAGGGAGAAAGAGATATATCCATAATCTCATGTGGAGATTTTAACACCCATATTTCACAATGATAGAACAAATAGACACAAAATCATTAAAGTTATGGAAGGTTTAAAAAAAAACAACTCTATCAACAAACCTGATCTATTGACGTTTGTAAACAGTCTGTTTAACAATTGCAGGATACACATTCTTTTCCTCTGTGAATAGGAAGTTCACAGGATGGAATGACTATATTCTGTGACATAAAATAAGTCTCAGTAAATTTTGTAGGATTGAAATAATAAATATATTCTCTGGTCACAGTACCATTAAACAGAGGAAGAGGGAATAATTTACAAATCATTTTATGATGCCAGCATAACCATGATACCAAAACACAACTAAGATATTAAAATTAAATTAGAAATTAAATAATGGTAAAATACCCAAATAGTTGGCAAGTGGGTACACAGTTACAAATAACCCATGAGTCAAAGAACAAATCACAATGAAAATTAGAAAACATTTTAAAATAAACCAAAATGAAAGCACACATATCAAAATTTATGAGCCAAGGTTAAAACAATGCTTAGAAGAAATTGATAAATTTAAATGCATAATTAGAAGCGAATAAAAATTTTAAGTTAATGATCTACCTTAAGAAGCTAGAAAAATAAGAGCAAATTACTTCCAAAGAAAGTAGTATAATGAAAACAATAAAGGTAAGAGCAGAATTAAATGAAATAGAAAACCTGCAATTAAGAAATTAACAAAGTGAGTGTGATGAATTGGGAGATTGGGATTGACATGTATACACTGATGTGTGTAAAATGGATGACTAATAAGAACCTGCTGAATAAAAAAATAAAATAAAATTCAGAAAAAAAAGAAATCAACAAAGTGGAAAAAAAGTTATTTGAAAAGGTTAACAAAATTAGTAAAAGCTTAGCAAGACAGATAATAAAGAACATACACACACACACAAGGGAGAGGGGGTAGGGAAAGCTGCAAATGATCAATATTACAGTGAAAGCAGGATATCACTAAAAGGTCTACAGACATTCAATGAACGGTAAGAGAATATTATGAACATCTTTATGCCAGTTGTTTTCACAAATTAGATATAATGAATAAATTTCTTGAAGACACATTACTTATAAAAAAAGAAGAAATAGAAACTCTGAATAGCCTTATAATAACATTGAATTCACAAGTAAATACCTTTTTGCAATGAAAACCCTAGGCCAGGGTAGTCTGAATAATGACTTTAACACTAGTATAAGAGGTATTTCCAATCTCACACACTATTTCAAAGTATAAAGGAAAAGAGAATATACTGCAAATCATTGCATGATGCCAGTGTAAACTTGAAACTAAAGCCTAACAAAGGTATTACAATAAAATAAAATTATAGACCAATAGTCCTCATCATATAGGCACAAAAGACCTAAACCTAAACATCACATTAGCAAATAGAATATTCTAGTATATAAAAGTATGATATGCCATGACTAAATGGGGTTTATCCCAGGAATGCAGTGTTTGTATAACATTCAAAAATCAATCAGTTTAATTCATTGCCTCAACAAATAAAGGGCATATGTGAAAAACCTACAGCTAATATGATACAATGGTGAAACACTGAACGCTTTTACCCTAATGTCAGGAACAAGGCACAATGTCTGCTTTTATCACTTCTATCTACCATTATACTGGAGGTCCTAACTAGAGTCAGGAATCAAGAAAAATATAAATGGAATAAATATTTGAAAGGAAAAAGTAAAACTATCCATGTCTAGAGACAACATTATTGTCTACATAGAAATTTCTTAAGCAATCTTAAAAAAAACAGATAATTAAGTACACTTAACTGTGGCCATGGGAAACAAATCAACATAAAATCCTTTTTAATATATAATAGCAGAAATCAATTGGAAATGAATTTTAAAAGCAATTTAATTTATAACAAGAAAAAAATTCTTAAGGATAACTTTAACAAAAGACACATGTGACCTTTTGTGTGAAAAATACAAATATGACTTATAGATTTAAAGAAGAGATAAATAAATTCAGATATATACCATATTAATAGATTGGGAGAATCAATATTGTTAATAGGTCAGTTCTCCCCAAACTGATGTATAAATTAAATTCAGTTTCATTCAAAATCCAACCTCTTTCTCCTTCTCTCCCCACCTCCTTCCTCCTTCTTCTCTCTCTCTTTTATGGTAGTAATAAGTGACTCTAAAACTTACAGTAACTTGCAAAGTAACTAGAATAAAGTGTTTTTAAGAAACTAAGTTGGAAGCCTCATAACTGTTATCAGTACTTCTATAAGGTTACAATAAATAGGATAATGTATTGATGGCATACATTTAGATACATAAATCAATGAAAATAATAGAGAATCCAGATCGACTCATACATATAAAGTCAATTGATTTTTCACAGAGATGTCAAGGTAATTTAATGGAGAAAGGAAAATCTTTTTAACAAATAGTATTCTAATAATTGGATATCCATATAGAAAAAAAATGAAACAATACCTATGTCACACCCCTCACAAAAATTAATTGTGATTATAGTCCTGCATGTAAAACCTATAAGTATGAAACTTTTAAAAGAAAGCCAAAGAGTGTAATTGTGATTTTGGAGTAAGCAAAATTTCTTATCAGGATACAAAAACAATAACCATAAAAGAAAATAAATTAACAATTTGAGCTTCCTCAAAATTAAAAGCCTTTTCTCATCAAAAGATACCATTAAGAAAATGAAAGGCAAGTCACAGACTGGGAGAAAATATTGGCAATACAATATGATACAGTACAAACTTTTATCTCAAGCCAAATAGCTTATTTTACATGATATATAAGAATATCATTTAAATCAGTTATAAAACATCAAGAAAAAGTGGAAAAAATGATGAATGACTTGCATAGCTACTCCACAAACGAAGATATACCAATATGTGTCAATAAGCATATGGAAAGGGTTAAAAACTTCAATAGTAAAGGAAATACAACTAAATCCACAACTGAATACCACTTCCCATCCATATTAAAGATTGGCAACATCAAATGTTGTCAAGAATGTAGATTTAGGAGAGTTCTTATATGTTGCTGGTGGAAGTGAAAAGTGATACTATCATTTTGGTCAATTTCTTGTGAATTTTAGTGTATACCTACCCTATGATATGGCAATTTCTGCTTTAAGAGGAATAAAAACATACTTTCTCAGAAGACTTATAAATGAGTGCTATATTCCCTTTATTCATAGAAGCCCAGAATTGCAAACAACCCAAATAGCCATCAACTGGAGAAAGAAATAATTTTTGGAACACTAATACAATAATGTACTCCTTAGAAACAAAAATAATGAATTATTGCTACATGTGACAACATGGATGAACGTCAAAACATTGTGGTGAGTGAAAGAAGCCAGACCCCAAAAGAGCACATACTCTGTGACTACATTTATACAAAGTTCAAGAATAGGCAAGCAAAACTAATCAACGGTGATTGCCTATAAGGGTGGGGGTGACTGGAGGGTGGTGAGGAGGCTACTGAGGTGATGAAAATGTTTTAAACCTTGAGAGTGTGTGTGTTAAAATACGATCCACATCTCTGCATTTCCAAGCATGTACATTTTACCTCAAGTTTTTGAAAAAAGGAAATGTGCATGGTCTAATATAACTTAGAGTGAGCCTACATTTTTTTTCAATTTTCATTATACATTTCCCTTTGAAACTATGGCCAAACATAAACCACTGTCCTGCCTCTACCCCCAATAAAAATCTCAATATTTTGAGCACTGAAGATAGGGCACGAGGACTTGGACCTTTTCCTTGGATCATCTCTTCCTTCTCCCCATCACATTCCTCTGAGGAGGGCTGCTCTTCTAGACCATTTTTCAGAGGGAACCCCAAACCACAGTGGCACTTACTTTGTTTCAAACCTAGCTCTTCACTGCTGCTGGAGCCAGTGGAAGAAGTCTGAAGACAGATATCTTGTTTCACCCAATGCTTGAGGAAGAACCAATGGATTCTCCCTTGAAAGTGATGCTAATGTCTTTGGAAGAAAGTTTCTTTAAAATGCAGATGCAGGGACTTCCCTGATGGTGCAGTGGTTAAGAATCTGCCTGCCAGTGCAGGGGACACAGGTTCGATCCCTGGTCTGGGAAGATCCCACGTGCCGTGGAGCAACTAAGCCTGTGCACCACAACTATTGAGCCTGCGCTCTAGATCCCGCGAGCCACAACTACTGAAACCTCCGCGCCTACAGCCCGTGCTCCTCAACAAGAGAAGCCACCGCAATGAGAAGCCTGCGCACTGCAACGAAGAGTAGCCCCCGCTCACCACAACTAGAGAAAGCCTGTGTGCAACAATGAAGACCCAATGCAGCCAAAAATAAAATAAATAAGTTAATTAATTAAAATGCAGATGCCATTGTTTCCTCCACAGTGAGGAAGGGGGATCCACGGCTCATTCTCCCAGCTCTGTCTCAGTGGTGGACCACTTGGCCAGGTCCTATCCTTCCTGGGAGCAGTTCTCTGGGAGACGCTACACATGATGATGGCGTTTTCTGATGTTAATATTAGGAAACAAGAATCAGCCAACAGTGCTCCTTTTGTGAGGGAATAAACTTTTATATAAAGGTATAAACATTGTCTTTTAAAAACATTTATTTATTTATTTATTTTTAGCTGTGTTGGGTCTTTGTTGCTGCATGCGGGCTTCCTCTAGTTGTGGTGGCTTCTCTTGTTGCAGAGCACAGGCTCTAGGCACACGGGCTTCAGTAGTCATGACATGCAGGCTCAGTAGTTGTGGCTTGTGGGCTCAGTATTTGTGGAGCACAGGCTTAGTTGCTCTGCGGCATGTGGAAATCTTCCTGGACCAGGGCTTGAACCCTTGTCCCCTGCATTGGCAGGCAGATTCTTAACCACTGTGCCACCAGGAAAGTCCAATATTGTCATTTTTCAAGAATGTAAGTGGAATGAAAATAATACACACATTTATGATTTCTTCTATAAATTCTTTCCACTTTATTAATGTTTTCCTCTTCCTCCTCCTTTTCTCCATTGTGGCAGTCATGAAAATGGACTGCTCAGCTCTCCTGCTGAGGGGATCCTGATTGACTCATGGACCCAGATGGTGCCTCTGTGGGTGCACCACCATTGGTGACCCCATATCTTCTCTCAGGCTGCTTCCAGCCAATGGCTGAGCACCACAGGGCTACAAATTCAGGCCCACACATGCAAGAAGTGGACTCATCTGATGGACAGTTTTGGCTTGAGGACTTGCCATCAGCCTGGCCAAAACTTTCTTAGAATTGTGCTGCAGCCCAAGACTCTTTCTACTCAATCCTTCTATTTCCTCTCCTTCACGTGTTTGACCTACATCATGGTCTGAAGGGTCTCCTTACCTTCTTCTGCTCCCCACTTTGTCCTTCACAGGCATTTGTTCAAATCCCATTTTGGGGTCTAGTTCTCAGCAGATAAAACCTAGCACATTCCTCCTTATCCTCATCTTCCTTTTCTCTCTTTTCCATCTACCTCCTTTTCCCCCTTCTCCTCCTTTAGTTCTTCTGTGGTCTTCCTCTGGGTGTTTGATGTGTTTACCCTTACTTGGCTATCTGTGGAATTTGCTTTCCAGAGATATTGGAAATCAAACTGTTTATGGGATGGAACCTGGCCTGATTACAGAGTAGAGTTGACAGTTTTGCCTCTTCTAGCCAAAGTCAATAAATATGTGTTTAATTAGGAGTCTAGTAGCCATGAAGACATGAAAAACTGGGGAAGGTTAACCAAAAGATAAGAAACACCTCGGTGGAGTTTGGGAGAGCAGGAATTTGTTAAAGTGCACAAAAGCTCCAGAGGAATGGAAATCATATGAAAGAATATTTTGGTTCAAGATAAGGAAAAATGTACCAAAGGAAGAGTTACACATCAACAAAATAGCTGCCTTAGAAAGCTGTCAGTTCCCCATTAGCAGAAGTTTTCACATTGATTAAATTGAGAATTGATTAGGATTTTTAATTGCAAATGAGTTCTGGCAGGAAAATGTGGACTCAAAAGCCTCCAAGCAGGGAATTTCTTTCCTTGTCATCTGCTGGAAATGTAAGTCTACAACCACCAAGAACACTTAGATATTTTGAAAATTAACATTATGAATTGGCAAACAGTTGTATCAAACCACCCTTTGGTTGAGTTAGGTAACCACAACAACAACTGTCACAATAACAATGACAAAGTCTTTAACTTCATAGTCTGATATAAGAAATACAAAGACTCAGCTTGGTCTTCTGCAGGAAACCATGGTATACAACCTACCAAATAGTGAAAATTTAGAATCCTTAATGGGAAGTGACATATATATGCAGATATGCTGCTACTCAACATTTTTCTGAATATCTTGCCCAATGCAACAAGACAAGAAAAGAAGTAATATGTAATAAGCAAGGAATCAGTGACCATTTTTTTTTTGCAGATAAACTGTTTGTCTAGTTAAAAGTATCAAACAAAAGAAAACAAAAACACACCTGAAGTGCATTTCAGTAATAAAAGAGCTCAGTAAGGGGGCTGGATAAAAAATCAACATATGATAAAATGTTTCCTCATACACAAATCCCCAATTCCTTTCTTGAAATCTAGACTCATATATACACAATGCCTACTCAAGATCACTACTAATATTTCTTCTTCCATTCCTGACCATCTACACTCTATGTTTCATGGAGTTGTTCAGAGTGATTCTTTTTTTTTTTTTAATTGGAGTATAATTGCTTTACAATGTTGTGTTAGTTTCTGCTGTACAATGAAGTGAATCAGCTATATGTATACATATATCCCCTCCCTCTTGGACCTCCCAGTTCTTTAAAATATAAAAACCAAACCACATATTCCCCTTTCTCAGAACTCTCCAACTGCTTCTCATCATGTTTAGAAGAAAAAAAAAAATCATAGTCTGTAATATGGACTTAAAGGCATACAGGATCTTGCACCTGTTGCTTTCCCTACCTCATCTCTTACCATTGTTTGCCCCACTCACTCTAGTTCTGAATCATTGTCCACCTTGTTGTCTCTCAAACACCCCAGCTCATTCTCTACTTAAAACCATTCTGCTTTCTGTAACATCTGCAGGGAATGTTCTTCCTCATGGTTCACTAGCTCATTAATTCCAGTCTCTGCTCAAAGTTCACCTCCTAAGAAAAGACTCCCTGTATGAGCATATTAAATAGACTTTCCTTATCAATATATTTCAAATATGAAGGGTCTCCATAAGTTAATCTACAGGATCAAAGAAATCCCTTTTCTAAAAATTTCCAATGAAATAGTGTACCACTTGACAGATTTAATTTTAAAGTTTGTATGAAAGAAAATTTGTGAGACAAAGTAGCCAAAATCATTGTTTTCTGTTTTGATTTTAAAAAGCAAAACAAGAGAAGAGATACCCTATAGGATGTCAAAATGTAGTACAATGCTGAAGTAGTTAAAGCAGCATGCTATTGATGCTATAAAAATATTAAATTGAACGGAATAAGGGTAAGAAACATAGTCATGTAACTATCAACTTTTAGTGTATGGTGAGGTTGTAAAAGAGGCATTTCAAATTCATGGAGAAAGGTTAGATTACTAGGTAAATGACATTGGAACAAATGTCTAATCATATAATGAAATGTAATATCATAAATAACAGGTGACATTAAATGCTAAACATTAAAACAAATCATGAAAGAGAAGAAGAAAAGATTAGAATTTGTTCTAATTATTTGGTATATAAAAGTTCTTCCAAAACAAAGTACAGAATTTAGAAACCATGAGAAAATGAGAAATGAGAAATACAGAAAGATTTGACCAAATTAAAATAAAAATAAAATCTCTGAATAATAAATGACAACATAAACAAAAATCAAAAGAAATGTTTTAATCTGAGAGAAAATTATAATTACCTGGGATGTAAAAAAAAAAAAACAGAAAAACACCTATTAACTAACAAGGAAGAGGTCACCCAATGTAGAAATGGGCAAAACATTTGGCTAAATACATAAATTTCATCTGAGAAATACAAAATAACAATAAACAACATAAAAGATGATCAATGTCATGAATAGTCATGGGAGTGAAAATGAAAATATTAATGGAACTTTTTGCTTAAAAAATTGTAATTTTGAATTGACAACATTGTTAGTCATCTTTTAGTTTTAGGTATATGAGTTTGCTCACATATAATTGCTAGATTTGTAGGTGTAGTAGTGAGAGTGGCCACTCCTGCTTAAACTCCTTGATTCCCAGACCCATGTATTATGGGGAAAATGTACCATATAACAGTCTGACTTAAAACGTGACTGCATCTTATAAGACTTAATCCATCCTTTCAGGACCTTGAATCTCACTGCACAAAAAGCGTGCCTTCAGTTACCTTTCAATTAGGACATCTGCTTCCGGATGGATGATGGACAATGGGGTAAGACCACTTAATTCCATGGGTAACAGCCCTTGGCTGCACTCTTTGCTGTGAAATGACTTCCCTGACCAGCTGCAAGGCTGGGAGGAATGCCATGGTGGCAGATAATGCATTCTGTGAGCCCAGGAATGATGGTGGTGGAAGAAGCATTCCAGGCAGGAAAGGCAGATCCATATTCATGATGTGTGTTTACTCCTGTGAGGACGACTCTCTGCCTCCTCCATGGTGGGAGTGGTTTAATGTAATCCACCTGTCACCATGTGGCCTGCTGGTCCCCCAGGGATTGGTTCAAAACCCTAGGAAGCCATGGGCATGGCCTCAGGGCAAGGGAGTGATGCAACAGGAGTTGGTGCCAGGTGAGTGTGAGACATCTGCTTGTGCTGACCTGCCCGAGCCCAGTCTCTTCTATTTATTTCCACTTGACATTAGATGTTCCTGCCCACTCCCAATCATGCTAGGTGGGCCAGGCAGCACCAGATTGACTGGGCAGTGTCTACAGGCGGGGCTGAAGACATCTGCATGCTGTTGAACCCTTCAGGATATTATGACCGGCACTTACTTAGTAAGTCGATTGCTGGTAAAACCAGCATGAACTCTGGCGACTCCTTAGAACCCAAAGAAGGACTAAGCAGGAGATTTCCCCCTGAGGTTCACAGGCAAGTGTCTGAAAATTTGTTCTTGGTGAAGAGCTATCTATCCTACTACAAAGAATTTTCTTTCTACTGAAGCAAATATTACCTGTATCATGTCAAGCCCTCATTTAAATACCCCCAATCACTCAAATACCAGCCAAGGGGTAGGCAAGCTTCTCGACACAGCCTCCCTATTCTCTCAAGTTTGCCCCATCCAATTGTATGTAACTCTCATGATTTCCTGCAGTTGCACTGTCCCCAACGCCAGTCCATTAGGGGGAAATATAAGAACACATGCAATCACAGCACCAGGAAGAAACGGTGTGAAGTATTTAACACTGCAGGGAGCGCTGCGGGGGTACAGGGAGGATGGGTCAGTTTCTAGCTAGGGACCAGAGGGACGCTGAGGGAAGAGGTGGCCTTTATGTTGGGCCTTGGATAAAGGAGTGAGATTTGGACAATGGCAGGATTGATGGAGACAGAGAATTGCAAGAACAGGTGTAGGGAATTGGGAATCGTGGGTTTTGTTAACTGTATGCCAGATGGACTTCTGTCTACGTCGAAGTATTCACTCGGTCAATCATTCTTTCATTTATTTCTTCACAGGTATTTATTGAGATCCTACTAAGCGTGAGCCCCATGCTGGGCAGTCCTAATGAAATGGTTAATGAGATTGGCAAAACCCCTGTCCTCATGGGGCTTACAGTTCAGCAGGGAAGATGGACATTGCTTTCTAAAATCGCACTGCTCATTGTAAAATTGAGCAGTGATAAACGCCATGGCTGAACTTCCTGGGACTACTGGAAGTGAACTGCTGTGAATGGAAGCGGACAGATTTGGATTTGAAATCTGGCTCCTCATTCACCAGATCTGTAATCTTGGCAAGTTACTTTCTGAGCTCCCATTTCGTCCATGTGCGTGGGGATAGCATCTGTTTGCAATGCTGTAGAGGACTCAGGAAGAGAGTGTATCTGATTTGCCTGGCAAGAGCACGATACCAACAACAGTCCTTCTCTTGTATCGTTACATGAGGGTTGCTTTTATCAGTGAGAAGATGCTCAGAGTTACCTGTTTCCGGGAGCTCAGACACGTAGACAGGGTGAGTTATCCGGGGACATGTTTGGCTCAGAGCCCGCTTTACAAAAAGAAAGGAAAAGATAACCTCCTTGTGATGTCAATCACTCAACCTTCTTTGGATTCAACCCATGTTTTTGTTCAAGGGCCTGAGAGATGCCAGCAGCAGAATGATAGATACAAGTGGGGTGGAGGAGCCCCAGGCCCTGTGTCAGGCTCGCCATCTCGTGTGTGCTGTGTAAGGTGTGGCGGGAGGGGGAGGCCAACTCGGCATGGAAAGGTGAGGGAAGGACCCTCAGATGACCTGGGGCTGGAGCTCAGTCTTGAGAGACTAAAAGGGGTTTCTGGGTAGATCTATCAGGCCAAGGAATGCCCAACTGGACACCAGGGATGCCACAGAAGGACAGGGTAGGAGACCCTGGCATCGGTGCAGTTTCTCCCAAGAACCGGCAGCAGAGTTTGCACGATGACAGGTGGGGGCAGGCAGGTCTATGAATCATATGGCCCTGGTATTGTCATTCGTACCTTAGATACGAGTGTGATTCGCAGGGAAATAGGCTGGAGAATCAGTTCAAATCCATTCAGAGAGTCTGTCCCACCCTTATGGTGTCAAAAAAGGGACATGTGTAACCACTGAGCTGAGGGTCCCAGTGGTCCTTTCAGGGGACAGAATGGGGAGAGCTCAGGTGGAGCCTGCAGGGAAGACCACGGACACCTGGATGTTTCCTTGTCACCTATGCTTCTCAGGGGCTCCTGAGAAATGAGCTGTGCCAACGTCAGCCCCGTCCTGTCCTGGGGACCTGAAGCCAGGTATGCCAGGTATTACAGGTATGCCAGGTATTACAGGTATGCCAGGTATTACAGGTGTGCCAGGTATTACAGGTGTGCCAGGTATTATAGGTATGCCAGGTATGACGGGTATGCCAGGTATTACGGGTATGCCAGGTATTACAGGTGTGCCAGGTATTATAGGTATGCCAGGTATTATAGGTATGCCAGGTATTACGGGTATGCCAGGTATTACAGCTATGCCAGGTATTACAGGTATGCCAGGTATTACAGGTATGCCAGGTATTACAGGTGTGCCAGGTAATACAGGTATGCCAGGTATTACAGGTACGCCAGGTATTACAGGTATGCCAGGTATTAAAGGTGTGCCAGGTATTACAGGTGTGCCAGGTATTATAGGTGTGCCAGGTATTACAGGTGTGCCAGGTATTATAGGTATGCCAGGTATTATAGGTGTGCCAGGTATTATAGGTATGCCAGGTATTACAGGTGTGCCAGGTATTACAGGTGTGCCAGGTATTATAGGTGTGCCAGGTATTACAGGTGTGCCAGGTATTATAGGTGTGCCAGGTATTACAGGTACGCCAGGTATTACAGGTACGCCAGGTATTACAGGTACACCAGGTATTACAGGTACGCCAGGTATTATAGGTGTGCCAGGTATTACAGGTGTGCCAGGTATGATGGGTATGCCAGGTATTACAGGCAGACCAGGAGTGTGGTTCTGAGGTGTTGACAGAAAAAACTCTGGCTCTTGCTACTCCCTCAAGGAGCCAAAAAAAAAAAAAAAAAGAAAAGAAAAGAAAGGAAAAGAAAAAGTTCATTTGTACTTAAATAAAAGACTTCTGAACATGGGTGTTATCCTAAGTCACCCTGCCTAGACCCTCCCCCAAGAACAAGATGAGGAATCTCTCGGTCTGCTTTTTGCAGAGCAGGAGGTGGAGGAGCGCCCGTTAATAAGGGTACAGGATTAAGGATGACACGCTCTTACCAGCTGCTCCAATCCCTGGGCAATTTGCTTTAAATAGGATCCAAGTCTCCTCTTAGAACAAGAGCAATTTCACAGAAATGTGCTTGGTTGATCCCCCCAGCCAGGCCCGGCTCCCGTGGGGAGGCACCAAGCCTTGCCCTGCATCTCCTGGCCCCATCCCGCGTCAGCCCTCAGACCAGGGGTGGTTGAGTCATCTTCTTGGCTGGAGTTTAGGACGGGCCCGGAGCCCCGTTGTTTAATTCTGGGTGAGTCAGGAGAAGTTGAGGGGTGAATCCCTGCGTACTTTGAGCACAATTTATTGCTGGCATGAGTCACACTTGAGTTGTATTTAAAGGGGGAAAGAAACTGGATGTGGGAAATCAAATTAACTTGCTAAACAACTCAGTTAAAACGCAGAGGGAGGCTGTGAGGGGTGGGCTCAGCGCCAGGGGCAGGGG
Organism: Balaenoptera borealis; assembly: GCF_965194805.1. Classification (NCBI taxonomy): domain Eukaryota; kingdom Metazoa; phylum Chordata; class Mammalia; order Artiodactyla; family Balaenopteridae; genus Balaenoptera; species Balaenoptera borealis. The sequence continues at coordinate 103,942,384 of NC_138870.1, forward strand.
CAGGGGACTCGTCTGTGGTCAGAGAGATGTGAGTGAGCCCAGGCCGTAGCTGGGGGCGTCAGGAGACTGGTCAGGAAAGTGTGCAGAGGAGCCTGAGAGAATCCACAGAGCTTCAGTGTCACCTGTTGGCTCTGGCACCAGCCTCACCAGATGCAGGAGGTGGGAGGCATACTTCCGGATCATCTGGAGGTTCTGGGATCTTTGCTAGGTGTTTCCATGTTGCATTGCTTATATTTTCCACAGTCCTTCAATGTTGCTGTTATTAATCTCCCTTTTAAAAAAATTTTTTTTAATTGAAGTATATAGTTGATTTCCAGTATCGTGTAAGTTTCAGGTATACAGCACAGCAATTCAGTTATACATACGTATATACGTATATGTGTATATATATATATATATTCTTTTTCTGATTCTTTTCTCTTACAGGTTATTACATAATACTGAGTATAGTTCCCTGTGCCATATAGTAGGTCCTTGTTATTTATCTACCTTATACATAGTAGTGTGTATATGATAATCCCAGCCTACTAATTTATCCCTCCCTCACCCCCTTTGCCCTTTGGTAACCATAAGTTTGTTTTCTATGTCTGTGAGTCTATTTCCATTTTGTAAATAAGTTTATTTATATCATTTTTTTAGATTCCACATATAAGCGATATCACATGGCATTTGTTTTGTCTGGCTTACTTCACTTAGTATGATCATCTCTAGGTCCATCCATGTGGCTGCAAATGGCATTATTTCATTCCTTTTTATATTACTCTCTCTTTGGAGACAAGGAAACTGATGGAAAGAGAGGAAGTAACTTACCTGTGGCCCCAGAGGTCTCAGGTGAAGGAGCCAGGATCACACAGGGGTCCCATTCCAGAGACATAGCCTACACACCCCAGCTGGCGCATACACCCAGCTCTCTCGGTCTCTGTGTCTGTCTCTCTCAGGACTTCACAGGCATTTGTGTGGACGCCTCATTAAACTCTTTGTCCGTCTGACCCCCAGAATGACTTCTGCCTGTGGCAGCTCTGGGGTGACGGTTTCTCCCCCACCCGCCCTCTGAAGCCTCGGCACTTAGATTGGCAGAAGATGTACTCCCCACCCTCCTGGCAGCCAGCCTGGCAGAAACACAAGCGTCCAACAGTTTTCTCTGAAGGAACGTCCAGGTTTGGGCTGGTGAGTGGCCCCCTCTCCTTAGCTGTGTAGCCCAGAGAAGGTGAGCAGAGGTAGGGTGTGCCGTGGACCAATTCTCTGCACCTCTGAACACAAGGTGGGGGGCATCTGACCTCAGATCTTAGCTGCGATTCAGGGAGGGAACACATCCCACTGTAGCAGGGGTTCCATGCTTGTCTGCCCCATGCTCCCCACTGGAGAGACATCTCCATGCAGAGGATGGTGTTCGTCCATGCCAGTCTTTATTCCGTGTGTTCCTTGTGGGTGCTCACAAAGTGGGGCTTTCATGAGAGATGAAGCATGGCCCTAGTGGTTTAGGCTCCGGGCTGCCGTGAGCAGAGTGATGGGGTGGGAGGAGGCCCTTCACCCTGTCCTCCGCCCCCAGGATTACTGAGAGCTTGTAGTTCAGCTCTGCACCCAGCATCACCGTGGGTTTAAATGTCCTGGGCAAGGAGCAGGCTGTCATTCAGAATGGACTGTTTTTCCTCTTGAAGACTGCTTTGAAAATGGTGAGCCATTTTCCAGATCTTTTCCAGTAAATCAAAACTTTCACTGTCCTGTAAACCCTGAGCGTCTAAGTCTCACGTGCTCCCCCGTATTGTTCTATGAGATTTCCATGTTATCCCGGCGGGCCTGACAAAGACGCACTGTGGGTGGTGGTCTCTCGGGGGGACATTAGATCAAATCCATTGTATCTCTTCATTGTCGGTTCATCGTTTTCGGGAGGAGCTCTGCTGTGAGTTTTCAGGGTTGCTGCCGTTCTTAAAGGGGTTGCTCTCTCTGCTCTGGAAACCTGACAGCCAGAAGCAGCTCCCTTGACCAGAGCAAGAATGATCATCACTTCAGGGGAAAGCTTGTGATTTGCTGGCGACCCTTTTCTTCTCTTGTCCTCAGCTTTCTAGGCTGGGGCAGGACGGCTATGGTCTGAGGGCAGGAGGTACCAGTGTGTTTTAGCAGCTGGACTCAGTGGGGGAAATCCAGGTAGTAAGCAGGTCCCCGGGATCTCCATCTGGTCCTTTGATTTCCTGATGCTGTCACCTGTCTCCTGGGCAGGGGTCCCAGGCTCTGGAGCTGGTCCCAGGTGGACACGGACCCTCAGGTGAGGCCAGGAGCATTTGTACTCATTCTGTCTTCCACCCCCGAGATCTGACCTGTGGGGATGGGGACAGGGGAAGGACATTGGAGCTCCAAGCTGTGAGATGGCCACCTCATGACCCGGGCACTTTAGGAAACAGCAGGGTCCAGTGGAGACCACTGAGGTGTTGGGGTCTGATGGACTCAAGTTCAAGTCTCGGCTCCATTACCCACAAAGGGTCACTTGTGTCTAAAAATGGAAGGTCTCTGCGTCCCAGTTGCCTCATCTATAAAAGAATGATGATTGTAGAATCAGAATTAATTGTAGAATAATATCTCTATAAGCAATTCTGTGTGTGTCAGGGAGTTCTGAGCGTGGGCTCCATCTAACCCTGTCTGGGAGGGTGGGTGACATACCACCAGAGCAGCAGAGCCTCAGGCAGACTGACACGTCCATGTCCCCGCGGAGCCATGGTGGAGGGGGAGGGGAGCCAAGGTGCCCCCTGTCCCGGGGGCATGGCACCCGCCTCCCAGAGGCTGGGGGTTTAACAGGGTGGCAAAAATGCATGAGCTCTCTCTGTGTGCAGTGAAAAATAACGTTAGTGACAGACGTATAGAGCAGCGCTTCTCAAACTCCGGAGCCTTTACACATCCCCTGGGCACTGTGTTGACGTGCACAATCTGGGCCTCTGGCCAGGGTGGCGTCAGAGACTCTGCACTTATAACTACGTCCTGCAGCTGCTGGACGGAGGGCCACACTGTCTGGAGGAGGGCACAGAGGCTCTCTGTGAGCCGGGCATTCCCTGACCTGTGACGCGTGGAATTTGTTTACTCCGATTCTGGGGATTGAGGCCGTGGGAAGTAACGGGCCATCTCTGCAGAGGGGGGCTTTGGGAGCTCCTCCCAACCTCCATCCCCTCCGTGTTGCCCCATGCACAGAGAACTGCTAACAGTTCCTCAGCCTTCCAGCCTCCATGGCCGCCCCCTTCGCACACCATCCTGGATGCGTGAACCCCAGCCCATCACTCCTCGCTGGGCAGAGCTCTCGGCGCAGCCAGCCTGGTGAGAGGGCGGCCTGGAGGGTGGCCTGGCCACCTCATCCCCGTCCCTGTGGGAAGGTGGGCTGTGCCAGGGGACACTTTTCAAGTGCAACTGCATGGGCTGCTTTGTCTTGTCAAGTTCCTGCCCGACCTTGACTTTACAGAGAACCTTGGGCATTGCAGCCCATCCCGTCCAGGGTCGGGGAAAGCTGTGTGCATGTGTGAAAGTGTGTGCATGTGTGTGTGTGTGTGAACATGCCAGTGTGAGGGCACACACACTCCTGAGTGCCCTGCCCTGCCTGCACCTGTGTTGGAGAAGTAGGACAGTCTCCCAGGAATTTACAAGTGTCTTTCTTCATTTCCCGCTCTGCTGACTATGATTCAATCAATATCCAGGCCCAAAGAGAGAAATGCAGTGTTTTCTTCCTTCCCTCTTCCCTCCTTCCCTCCTTCCGTGTTTAATAGTCTGGAGGTTTACTTATTGCAAAGGCTTTTTTTTTTTTAACCAAAATAAATGTTCTTTGCTTTTCTCCATTCCCATTAATTGTGATTTATATGAATATAAAAGTCTTCCACAACAGCATTTGTATCTGGAAGCCGTAAATCTCAGGAAGTAACTTTCTCTCAGAACACACACACACACACCACACACCAGACATACACACACACACCACACGCACACCACACACACACACACCAGACACACCACACACACACACACACACACACACACACACACACACCCCACTTGATCCCAAAGCTGTTTCCCAGGTCTTCACTTTTGCTCTTCCCCAGCCTGGGCTGGAGGCAGGGCAAATGTTGATGTCATTTTGTGATGGGAAGCATGAGGCCTCCTTCATGCAGCACCATGGCAGGGATACGCGCCTCCAGATCCAGGCATTTTTCTCTCTGCCCAGAGACCTGGCCAAGAACTGAAGGCAGGGTCAGTGCTTTCTCACTGGCAAACACGATCCAGCATAAGCCTTCACCTGATTGGCTGAGGCCCACCCACATTATGGAGGGCAATCTGCTTTACTCAGAGTCCCCTGACTATAGCTGGTGATCACAGCTGAAAGGTGCCTTCACGGCCACATGCATGCCGGTGTTCAGCCAAACATCTGGGCGCCACAGCCCAGCCAAGTCAGCGCACAGAACGAACCATCACACTGTGTGCAGCCCTACAACAGGGCAAGGGAATGGGGCACACTCCACACGTAGCGATTAGTTTTAGCTCTCACCAAGGGGACACTCACTGTCTACTGAGTTGTTTAGGGGACTTGATAGATTTAAACGTGTTCAAGGAATTAAGCCATTGACCTTAAGAACCTAATACAAACAGTACACACTATCGTATAGCATTTCAGGACAAAGTCTTGCTGAAAAAGCAATGTTTTGTCTGGATTAAGCACTCAGTAAAGTCCCTCCTGGTTGTAATTTCTATGATGTCATTGTGTTATTGGGCTTTTTAGGCAAAAAGCAGCACTTGAGAGTAATACAGAAAGCAAAACCTAGATACATGTGAGATTATGAGCATAGGCGAGGGTCTTACTACTTGGAAGCATTTTGTGTGCCTGTGCCCTAGTGTGGACACGTACAGTTGCCCAGCTGGAGCTTCATTCTCACGGCTAGTGTGATGCCCTGTCTGTGAGGATGAGCAGAGGAAACTGCCTAGAAATCCTGTCTCCACATGAAGCAGTTCTTCACGGAGCTGGTGTTTTCCCAAAGATGAAACAATTGCCAGTGAAGCGGATGGAGAACCTCAGGACTTTTTCTTTTCCTCTGTCAGACTCTCAAAAATGTTGAAAAAAAATCACCAGTGTTGATATATTTATTGTACTCTTCTTTCTTATTTGTTCAGAGAAAATACTTTTTTTTCAACCCAAATCATTGCACAGGTAAATTTCCACAACAGACTTTTCCTGAAGAAGAACGATGCTGGCGTATCCTAGCGCCACTGTGATCTTCTGCACGAGCTGTTGACGGCCCTTGGAAGTTTCTAGCGGTGGGCATATCTAACCAGTCAGATGGGGCTTCCGGATATACAAAGGCATTTGGGAATTATTAATTTTTATCGTTGGAACCATTGCGTATGCTTAGAGTAAACAAATGCTTGATTACATTGGACAAAATTTAATAAAAAAATTTTACCAGTAATTCACGTGAATTTCACAAATATATCTCACACATTTGAATAACTTACTCATTCAGATTATGTTCCCTGACCCAAGATGAGGCAATATGATATTTTCATGACTCTAAAACTCTCATATAAAATGGATGGAGTTACACCGTTACACTTTGGAAGGCTTCTCAAATTCTCTGTACTTGTGCAGAAACGGGCAGGCTTCTGCATCCTTTTGGAACGTAAAAAGAAAGAGTGAAAAAAAAAAAACAGTAAGGAATTTTCCTGGCAGTGCTTGAACCAAAGAGATTTGAAATCTCTAAAAACTAGATATTCGTGTTAAGAAATAGATGAATTTTAGGCTGGGTACATTGAACATGTAGTAAATAATTATTTTACAGTTTTTCTGAACTTTAGTGAAAACAGCTCTAACGACCGCAAAGGATGTATGGGACAAATCTGATTCACTAAAGCAAACGCTGTGATTTTCTTTTCTGTTAACTTTATCATGTACTACTATTGCACACTTATGAGAAATCTCAAATCTTTGAAACAAAGGGCTGAGGATGCCTAAAAGTACACATACAGGGTCTCTCCATCTCTATCCATCTACCTCCCTGTCATCATCTACAAACACACACTTCCATAGAAAATCTTAAGGTGAACCCAGGAGAAACACCAGATGAACCTTGTACCTGTTGCACACCAGAGGTGCATCACTGGGAAGCACTGAAGGTACGTCTGAGAACTGAGGGTTCATACGTGTGGCAAAATGAGCAGGTAGAAAAAGGGTCGTGTGTCATTTCTGATATCAGCTTGTCTGTATTAATCAGAGCCCTTTGGTTCCAGATGAATAACCCTGCTGACTCCAGCTATGTTCTCTGAAGGGAGGGACTTATTCCTTAGGTACCTGGAAAGGACAGGCGGGGCTCCAGGACTAAACTGTGCTGGGACTCTTGTCTCATCACCATCATCTTTGCTTCTCTCTGGGATCCAGCTGAATTCCCCGGTTCCTCTGACAGCTGAGGGCACGGCCGCCAGCACCAGGGTCTCATCAGAGAGCTTATGATGGCAGAAGAAGGTGTGCCTGTATCTCCAGGTATCAAACATGTGGCAGCCGTAGAGCAGGCTTCCCGTGTGCTCACCTTGGTGTGTGTCCAGGACGAACAGGGCCTGATGACTGGCCTGGCCTTGGTCCCCAGCACACACCTGTGGGACGTTGGGTGGGAGGTGACACTGCAATTCACAGTCCTGGCAGGGGCAGCAAATCACACCAAGAAAAGAGGTGGGAGCTGCTGGACGAGCCCGACCCCCCAAATCTACTTCCCCATCACCTCTCAGGCCCAGCACGTGCTCTGCGGCTGCCGCAGGTCAAAAGCCAAGACATGGAGGCACAGAACCGAAGACAACACATCCCTGCCATTCGGAGTCTTGCATTCCGAGGGAGAAGTCATATGAAAATTACCAAATGATGCACTAAATGCTAGTTTCGAATCCTCTGTGAGCAAACAGCGCAAGAAACCTGGGAGAACCTCTGGGTCTGAGTGAGGAGCACAGAGGTTTCCCGGGATTTGCGGGGTGGACGGAGGTTTGGTAGGCGAGGGTAATGGTGCCTCAGTTGGGCTGGGTGGGCTGTGCTTTGTGACAAATACACCATGAAATCTCAGGCACATGGCACAAGAAACATTCAAGCCTCTCCCATCGCCCCCCCAAGAGGCTGGTGGTCCGGGGCAAGGGCGCCTCCTCCATGCAGCTGTCCGGTGGCCGGTGCTCCTTCTGCCATACTGGGATGCTGTCCTTCTCAATGCTTGGCTTCAGGAGTGTTTTCTAGGGCAGCCCATGGAAGTTTCATACCATCATTTTTTTCCTGTTGGTCAGAGGTAATCACAGGTCCCCACCCACATGCAGTGGGGTGTGAGATGTGGTCTTCCTGAGAGGTGGAGGGATTGAAATGTGCAAAAACGTAGCATCACCTCCGAAAAGCTAAGGAAAGCCATTTCAGGCATAGGCAACAAATTAGGCAAAGACTTAGAGGTACGGATGAGCCAGGGGGTAGGTCACATGGTGCTCTGGGCTGTGGCCTGAGGGTGGCCGCTGTGTGGGAGCTGGTGAGTAAGGGAGGATGGAGCTGAGGATGCAGAGGTTTGCGGGAGACAGAGATGCACAGCAAGTTAGCACAGAGGTGCGGGGTTCAGGAAGGCGTGGCTCATTTTGACCCAGGGACCATAATCCTGTCAGTGTTGGCAATGGTGAGATTTTGGGAACCTATCACAGATATTCTTGTAAGGGAGAAGGGGGTCTGGATTTGGGGTGTCCAGACAGGGACCACGGAGGTGAGTGGACGGCTGAGAAGTGTTTCCAACCTGGGAGACAGGCTGGAGGCTTGTACCTTCAGAGAGAGGTCACTGAGGACTTGAGGAAGAGCAGCTAAAAGAAGGAGTCCAGTCTTGTACCCCCAGAAGTAACGAGAAAAGTAATTAGAAGTAAGATGTGTGGGAAGATGCTGAATAGAGTCAACAACATTGGACCAAGACTAAAGAATGTTTGAGTCCATCGGGTCACCAGGCTCGGGGCCCCTGCGTCTGGTTCTCTGCTCTTTCTGAGATATTCCTTCATCTCCCATTACTTAAATTACAGTCTGTAGGATGTGGACTCCTGACTTTCTGTGTTTGGCTGGGATCTCTCCCCTGAGCTCAAACAGGTGTTTGCAACTGCTGACCAGAAAACTCCACTTGGATGTCCCCCAAGCAGCATTGGCTCAATCTGTCAAAAACTTATCTCAGAAGCTTCCCTTCCAAACCGGTGCTCTCCTCCCAGGGGATGACCCCTATGTCCCCTGTCGCTCATGCCAGGAACTTGAGAGTGCATTTCATATCAGCCTCTCCTGAAACCCCAAAGCCAACAAATGACTAAATCCTGCTAGTTCTCCCTCTTAAATCTTTCTTGTGCTGTTCTTCCTCTCTTTATTAACACTGCCAACACCTTCCTTAGTCTAAGCCACCAAGACTTCTGTCCTGGGCTACTTGCTCACCTGGGCTGCATCCTCACCTGGGCTACTCACTTACCCAGGATACTTACTCTGACCTGTGCTACTCGCTCGCCTGAGCTACTCACTCATTTGGGCTATTCACTCACCTTGGCTACTCACTCACCTGGGCTATTCACTCATTTGGGCTATTCACTCACCTGGGCTACTTGCTCACCTGGGTTATTCACTCATTGGGGCTATTCACTCACCTGGGCTACTTGCTCACCTGGGTTACTCACTCACCTAGCCTACTTGCTCACCTGGGCTATTCACTTACCTGGGCTACTGACTGCTTGAAGCCTTTCTCTCCTCCAATGTATTTTCTACAATACAGCCAGAATGATCCATTAAAAATGCAACTTCACAATTCTGATCATGCCATTCCTGTCTTAGAATCCCTTCAGGGCTGATGGGATTACTCCTCAGTTAAATTCCAAGTTCATAACCTGGCTGTGTTGTAACATGATCTGGCCCCAGCTGAGCCCTCCTCCATTTCTCTCTGGGTTTTCCTCCCGACTAGGTTCCAGCAGTAGGATGACCTTCTTCCATTTCCCTGAATGGTCCAGGCGCCTTCCAGCCTCAGACCCTTGTGCACGCTGGTTCACCTGCTTGTCATGCTCTTGAATGCTGTTCCTCTTCACCTTCCTAACAGGACTCAGCTGAAATGTCTCTTCCTTCAGAAAGCCATCTCTGACCCTCCAGACCAGTGTGGACCCTTGGTCATGCTCCTTCTTGGCATTCTCTACTTAACTGCAATTAAAAGTTGCAGGTATAAGTTTTGATTGAAGTGTTTCATTTCCATAGATGATGACTCAGTAAGGACAGGGACCATGTATTACTTTTGTTATCTAGATTTTAATACCGTGATTACATATAAATATGTTTAGTACGTAGTTTTATTTCATATTTGTGGACTTAAAGAGGACAAAAGAATCTGTTGCTTGTCTGCATGGGACCTCCCAGGGTACCAAAGATTGTATTTCAAAATCTGCATCTTTTTGTTGCACTGTAAAGTTTCAGTCTTTGGGGCTCTTGTGTGACTCCGGGGAGGCAACAGAGCTGGTGGCTCAGAGCTTGGGATTGGAGTCAGGCAGCCTCAGCACAAACCCTTGCTCTGCTAGTTACTAACTGTGTGACCTTAAGGGTAGCTCTTCATCTCTCTGTGTCTCTTTCTTTCTGAGTGAGATGGGGCTCACAATAGTATCTGCACGATAGGTTTGCTGTGAGGAGAAGAAGTAATTGATATAAAATATTTAGAACCAAACTTGACATACGTTAATTGCTTAATACATATTAGTTGTTATTGCTGTGTTATAATTATCATTATTAATATTGCTATTATACATACCAAATTTACAAATAACTGCATCGATCATAATGTCAATGTAGTAAATCACAATGAGAAATACAACTATCAAGTAAGCTGGAAAAACCAATATCTGCTGTCTATGTGAAGCTCAATTATAACAGTAAAAAATTTAATCAGAAGTTTTGATTTTGAAATATTGTCATTAAAAATTAGTAGAAGTAATCATCACTGTAATAATTTTTTATTATTTTAATTCTATTTTGGTTATGTTATTGGACACCTACTCTACAATATTCTCTGAGGCAAATCACATTTCTCATTTTAGTATCGCAGAAACCCTGGGAAGGATGAAGTCCCCTTCCAGCTATGACCAAGTAGCAGTAACAGAGCATCCTTCCAATTAAAAACTTTAAGATAAGGATTAAAAAATGTTTGGAGGCATTAGAAAGACACAGAGGTAGACATATTTGAGGGGCTAAGTTCCCAGAGAGAAAGAATGTCGAGAAAAATAACACTAATACTCTCGACCATTCTCCCAAGGCATTTGCCAAATGTTAAGTAGCTGAGAGTGAAAGCTGCAGAAAGGCTGGGCAGAGGTTTGGGTGGTCACACAGAGTTGGCAAGCACAGGTGGGCGTAGAACACTCCAAGAAGAACAGACCCTGGCAGGCAACCCCAGATATCAGCTGAAACTTGAAGGGCTATAGCTTAGCATCAGAGACACACCAGGGCTGGTCTGGACCAGAAAACACTTGAGACCCAGCCTCCAACCAGCTCATGGCCTGATTTAATGGACGTGTTCTCCTCTCTTCAAATTCCTTATAAGGGGACCAAATGAAAGTTTCCTGGGGAAAGACAACATACAGAACCCCTAAAATTTCCCACATGCATGGCTGGGACCAGCTTAAATACTAGCAGGAATATCAGGAAATAGGAAAAAGAGAAAACACTGACAATAGAATCAGACCCATGGGTGACTGGTAGATCGGAGGTATCAGACGTGGATTTAAAATAACAAAGAAGAGAAGGAAATAACACAAAATAACAAGAAAACAGGTGACATGGTATTGTAGGAGGAGTTGGAACACTAGGTTCTTGTTTCACCTTTGCTTGTCATTGGTCTTATTATGTGACCAAGTTAGTTCCTCTCCAAAACCTCAGTTACTTATCTGCTAAATTGGTTAATAACAGTTCACCTGGTTAGGGTGTGGGGATGACATGAGATCCTGGGAAATGCACTCTCCAAACGCAAGATAATCCTGAGATTGCTATTAATTCACTAGTGCCTCTTTGGAAGTAAGAGGAGGTGTTCCCTTAAGGCCTCCCTCTTCTGGCTTAATAGCCAAAACATTCTTGTCTAATCCACACCATGAACACTTAATAAAGGTTTATAGATTAACTGTTCTTGACATGAGAACTTCTATTTTCTTTTTTTTTTTTTACACCTAATGGCAATGATAATATTTATTCTTGTATTTCATAAAAAGCTGAAGAAAAACGTTTCTTTTTTTATATTCTTTTCCAATATGGTTTATTACAATAATAAACCATAGTGATTAGAGTTCTCTATGCTATACAGTAGGACCCTGTTGTTTATCTATTTTATATATAGTAGTTTGTATCTGCTAATCCATCCTAAACTCCTAATTTATCCCTCCCCCAAGAATTTCTATTTTCTTATCAGCAATTCAGTCTCCCTCTTTTTCATTCTCACATTTTACTTATCTACCTGTTTATGTATTCATTTATTTATCTGGATTGAAAATTTTTATCGAAATGCATATTGGTAATAAATAAAAACATTGTGAAGATTCTAAAACCTTTTTAAAAATTCCCTGTTTTTGTAGATACTGCTCATTCCAAAAAGAGTTAGGAAATGAAAGGACGTGAGTTTCACTGTGTGTCAAAGGAAACGTTTGAAAGCCTTGTGTACAGTCACAGGTGAGCTAGACATTCAGAATCTGATTCTCGCCTCTGGTTGTTTTATCTTCAACATGGATTCCCCTTTTTAATGCATTTTCCAAAGCTTCTGGGGTAATTTGTTTCTGAAGAGTTAAGCAAGGAAATGTAAATTGATATACAAGTACACCAACTCACTGGGGTCAAAGAGGGAGCAGAAATGAGTTGCAAATTTTAGAGAATTTGGAGAAGTAGTTAAGCCCCAAATCTCCTAATATTTTTTTCTCTTGTGGAATATCCACTAATTCTTTTTGTGATAGCAAAGTCCACATATTTATATTCTATTCTCTTGGAGCTTATCTTCATATTACTACTAATAATATATTACTTGTAGAAAGTTCTTGTGTTCTTTGTCCCACGCTTGTAGGATGCTCCAGTGAGGTGAGTGCAAAGGCCACCTGTGTGGCACCAGTGTGGATACTGTTCAAACAATCCTTGTGAAGGAAAGATCTACAGCCTCAGCTGAGTCTGTGGTGGAATATTTCCCAATGTTTCAGCGAAAGAATGTGGTCCTGAGAAGCCAGATAAGTTCCAAGTGCCTCCTCTAAGTTTTGATGTGAAAAATGACCTTTGACACCCACATTTCTAAAGGCGGGAAGAAAGATAAAAAAGATGATCAGCCATCATTTCTAGTGCTTCTCAAGATGTTGCCTGGAAGAAAAATAATTAAAAAAGAAATGCTTTGAGGGAGAAGCCAAGAGCCACAATAGAACACATCTTGGGCTTAAAGCAAAAAATTCACCCTAGACTAGAAGACTGACATCACTAGACACCGGGATTTCAGGATGATCATGGACCAGAGACTCTGGGTACGTGCTGTTCTTCCCCATTCCAGTACAAGTGTTGAAGACAGCCAACCTGTCTTTGGGCCACCATTATTTTTTGGCTGTTTGGGAGGCAGATAATTAAAAAAATAATCCCCAGGTCCCCAGGTCAAGAGGAGTTACATTCAAACCTGATGAACGGGGAGGGGGAAGGGTAAGCTGGGACAAACTGAGAGAGTGGCATGGACATATATACACTACCAAACGTAAAATAGATAGCTAGTGGGAAGCAGCCGCATAGCACAGGGAGATCAGATCAGTGCTTTGTGACCACCTAGAGTGGTGAGATAGGGAGGGTGGGAGGGAGGAAGATGCAAGAGGGAAGAGATATGGGAACATATGTATATGTATAACTGATTCACTTTGTTATAAAGCAGAAACTAACACACCATTGTAAAGTTATTATACTCCAATAAAGATGTTAAAAAAAAAAGATAATTACAGCATTTGGGCTTTCAAACCTTGATCCTTGATGGTTGATCCTTTTGGGATGTCTTACCTAGGAAGGAAGGAGATGCATGTGCCAGACCAGGAGGTTGACTTTGGGGGCTGCAGTATTAGTCAGAAGACATGTGCTGTCTTCTGCTGACATTCTGCCCCCCTTCTCCTGCCCAAGAAGAGAATCCTTTCTTGCATCATTGATACTGTACTTGACCATCTGATTTCCTTTGGCCACTGGAATGTGCATGGAGATGACAGCAAACCAAACAAAGGTTTTAAGAGACAAGTTTCCATTATTCTGTTTGTGCTCTTTCTTCTACCAGGAGAAATCACAGCTCAGAGAGTCCAATCCTTTGGCCCAGGCCCTGGAATTGGATAAATGCAGAACATACCTGAACCTCACCCCTGCCGGAGCTGAAGTATCAGGATCTGAGCTGTTAGTGTGAAATCAGTGTTTGTTGTTTTTAACCTGCTGAGATATTGAGGGACTGTTTGTTAAGTGACATCATTACAAGAAAAACTGACTAATGCAGGTAGATTAAACAATGAATGGCATTGATGAGATTGAATGGTTGGAAGAGATAATCCTCACTTAACACTATGCACCAAAATGTGCACATATATTAAAAATGCAACATGTTTAAAGTAAACAAATCTATGAATAAAATATGGGTGCAAGTAATCAACTTATATTAGAGCAGGGAAGGACCTTGTAGGGATAATGGAAGAAATCACAGAAGAAATTAAAATAGATTTGACTCCATAAAATTCTTAACTTCTGTAGATCATAAAAACCATCAAATTAAAATTCACAAAATGTGGAAAAAAGGTCTGTGAAGTAGGTATAATTTAATCCACACTTTATAGATGGGAAAATGAGGATTAGAGAGGTCAAATGACTTGCATTTTAGATTGACATAAACCTGAAGTCCACATGATGACATCAGACACTGAGATAACAATTTAGTAACAAGACACCTGACACCTGGATACTGGCCCTCATCCCTGTGTCCTTTTGCATCCAGCCCAGTTTTATAGAAGTTACTAATGGACTAGGCACTTTCTTTTTTGTTAAGGAGTCTGAGTTACCATGTATTAAATTCCACATACGCAATTGACTGCCCAGCGCAAATTACATCTTTCAGACGTGTTATTCAGCTGAACAGTGAAAAGCTATTCCCAGGGTGGAAAATATGAAGACTTGTTATTACAGACAAAAAGATTGGAAAACAAAATCTGGTGAAATTAAGTTTAAGTCTCAGGTTGTTTAAACATGGCAAGGACCACACTGGAAATCTCATTTATCACCATCCAAAACTCTATCTTCAACTGTCTAGACGAGAACTAATAGCAAGTAAAAACTCAAGTTACCTCTGATAGGAACTAAATAGAATATCCTGAACAGTGAACCTATGGGAGAAACTTGTGAACTATTTGAGAACCTTTCATATCATGTTTGCTAAGTTTGGAAAACAGATAAAATAGTCAGTGTTACTTTATTTTGTTTAGATTGAGCCTGAGGTTTTCTCCCATAGGGTTTGAGCATGTGGCATGACTCCCAGCAATCTGACTAGGGTCTCGGCTATCTTCACATCTATCTAAGGCAGATGACACATGGGCCGAGGCATGCAGGATTCCATGAGATGGAGGGAAATGAGGAGGTGGGGCAGACAGACCCTAGGGTGGCTCCCATGATCCTTCCTCCTGGTGTTCATTCCCTGTATCATCCCCTCCTCAGAGTTTGGGTCGGGGGGCTGTGAAGTGTTGCTAGCAATGGAATATGGCAAAGCTGGTAGGACATCCCTCCCACTCCTACGATATGGTGAGACCCATCTTCCTAGCACACTCTTTGCTGGTTGGAGATCTCGGAGACCAGTTGGGGGATCCCCTGTGGCAAGGACCTGTGGGTGGCCTCTAGGGGCTAAGGGTGGTCTCCAGCTTACAGTCAGCAAGAAACCAGCACCTCAGTCCTGCAGTCATAAGAAAATGAATTCCTCCAATGACCCCAGGGAGCTTGCAAGTAGAGCCTTCATGGTTCGATCCTCCAGGGAAGACCCCAGAGCTGGCCAATGCATTTAGCAGCATCTAAACAGAGCATCCAATTAAGTCATGCTGGACTCCTGACCCTTGGAAATGGTGAGATAACAAATGTGTGTTGTTTTAAGCCATTAAGTTTGTGGTACTTGATGACACAATGACGGAGAATAGAAAGAGAAAGAGAAAGGCAGGACCCACAGGGAGAGAGTGAGCCGAGGGTGGGCCAGGCATGCTGGAGGGGCTTCCGGCGGGGCTGTGCTCACTAGTTTGGATTTTGTTTTGAGTGAGATGCTGCAATGGTTGATTGTACGTGTTGACTTGACTGGGTCTGGGATGCCCAGATACAAAGCCCAACATTTTTTCTGAATGTATCTGTGAGGGTGTTTCCAGAAGAGGTCAGCATTTGAATTGGTGGGCTGAGTAAATCAGATTGTCCACCCCAATGTGATGGGGTCTTATCCAATCCACCAAGGGCCTGAATAGGACAAAAAAGTGAAAGAAGGGGGGATTTGCTCCCTTTTCCTGACAGCTTGAGCTGAAATGTTCATCTCCTGGCTCTCAGGCCTTCAGACATGGCCCGGAATCCAAATCTCAAGTCTCTGCTCTGAGGTCTTCCAATTACACCACTGGCCTCCCTGGGCCTCTGTCTTGTAGATGGCAGATTGCGGGACTTCTCAGCTTCCATAATTTGTATGAGCCAATTCCTCATCACAAATCTCTTTCTAGATGTCTATATATATTATTGGTTCTATTTCTCTGGGGAACCCTGACTAATACAGATTTTGGTACTGAGAGGGATTCCAGAGGATTTTTAAGGATGTTAAGGATGAGCTTTATTGAATTGGTTCTGGGGTTTCTGGAATTTGCTCTCTAATCTGATTAGATTTAAAGATGTCACTCCAGTGACTCTATTTCTGGTAGAAAAGAGAGCACAGGTAGCCCACGTGGTGTGAAGTAGCAGTAGACACACAAAATATCTGCAGTGGATACTCTTAATCAACTGCTTATAAAAAGCAAGGAGCTAGGTGGTTCTGTATATGATACTTTCAATATTTTTGGAAAACTAATGAGTATAATGACAGTGGTTGGTGGCTCCTGATGTCACTGGACAAAGTAGGGAAGAAAAGGATGAGCTCAGGGATTGGATTTCCCAGCTCAAGCACAGAATGAATCGTCTGGAATCTTCTATGTGTATCCTGGAGAATCTTTTCCTCCTGTAGGAGCCAATGGAGGACTTTGTGCAGAGGAATGACATGATCTGATTTATATTGGTTGAAAAAAACTCTGCTGCCCTGTCCAGAAAGGACCATAAGAAATAGGTCAGAGCATCCAGCAAGGGTCAGGCTGAGAGCTGTGGTGGCCTGACTGAGGCAGCAGAAGCTGAGTTATGGAGGAAATGTTGGGATTCTGGATCTATAATGGAGGGGGAGTTGACAGTGTTTGCCAATGAGTTGGTCTTGGGGTTATGGAAAGAAAAGAAAGAGGGGAAAGTTATGGATGATTCCAGGGCTTCCAGTGGGTGGGACAAGTTTGTCTTTTGCTGCTCTGGTGCAGTGGTTGGGTGGACAGGGATCGAGATCCCTGTCAGTCATGATGAGACTGAGATGGCCATAGGTCATCCCAGCAGAGATAACAGCCAGGAAGACCCTCTGTCACACAAGTGTGGAGTTGGGGAGGAGGTCTGGGCTGGAGATGTGATTGTGGGTCCCCAGAGTAAAGGTGATATTTAAAGGTAGGACAAGATCGATGGAGAGTAAGTGTAGGTTTGAGCATGGAAGTTGGCTCGGCGCTGCTTGGATGACCTTGGAGGACGTGGAACGTGCTGGACCACAAAGGCTGAGTTGGAGAATGAAGGTCTCACCGTGTGTTCCATTAATCACACTCAGGTTGTGGGGTGGAAGGCCGCTCTCCATGGACTGAAATCTTTGAAAATCTCTGGCCTCGGTTTTGCTTTCCAGACATCATTGCTCTCCCTACCGTGACTTCCTTCCTGGGAGCAAGATATCTGTGGGAAGCCAGGAGCTCACAGATTGCTATAAAGTGAGGGATTCCACTTTTAGGCAGATGAAGGGAAAAAAGAGAGGAGATCCTCTTCTCCCCACGTGCTTTGCATACACTTAAATCTGAGGAGACATGTGTCTTTAAATCCCGCTCTTCAAATCAGTCACCTGCTGCCAACGTACTTCTGTACCTGAAGTCAGTTACTATCAGATGTCCCTAAAATAGGCCCGTGCTGACCAATCATGACTTTTATAGAAGATTTCGTGGCGTCCTCGGCCTGCGCCCGTCAAGAATGAGAGTGTGACAGACTGCACTGGAGCAGCTCCTGGGTGATGGACTTCCAGCCAAATGAGAGATGACTCTCTGGATGCACGGAGAGCACACCGCGGGGGGCGGGGCCCTGCCTGCACGGGGTGGGGGAGGGGGGTTTGGGGTGTGGATGTATAGCTCCCCACAGGGCTCATACGGGCCCTCCTGAGCACACACCATCAGTCCTTATGCTGCTTGTGGCTTTCATATGGGTTCATGACTGATCCACAGTGAGGACCCGAGAGGGCCGATCCCCCACCTGAGTCTAGCTCGAGGGCCCTGTTGGCCACAGCACATGGCTCTCCCCGCCACACCCTGCCCAGGGTAATGCCAGGCACGTGGGGTGACTCCCTCCATCCTGACCATTGACCAGATCAGAGTGGTGGCGAGTGCCATGCACTTCGCTGACCAGGAGAAGAGACCCAACTGTCCTCCAACCCGAATGCAATAGGAAGTCCAAGCTGGGCCCCCACAAAGCCCCTGCAGGAAGCCAGGGTCCACCCTGTCAGTCACCTCCCCTGCCTCCTGTCGGGTCCTCCCTGTCCTCGAGCCAGGCTGGGCCTTGATGAGGCCAGTGGGACAGAACCGTCTGCAGCCCACAGTGCAGAATCCAATCCCAAATGACCCTGAGCTCTCAGCCCCGACTCCTGCACCTCTGCACCAGTGCCCCTTCCTGTCTGCCAGACGGCTCTGTCCCAGGTGCAATTCAGATCACATCCGGCCTCTGTTTAATGGCCCCACTTCCACTGAGCTGGGCTCCAAATTCCTTGCCTGCTCTGTTGCCTGCCCACCTACCCACTCCTGTGTGCCACTGAGTCCTCAGGGAGAAAGTCTCCACCTTCATTTTCATAGTGCACATTCCAGCCATCTGGTCTACCCGAGTTCCCTGAATGAGTCCTGCTCTCTTTTGCCTTACTTACTTACTGAGTGGCCCTGAGTGAGAAAGTTGATATCTCTGAGCCATAGTTTTCTCTTCTTACCACTGGGGATGATGGTGAGTACCTTCCAGGGCTGCTGTTTGGTAGAGATTAGAAATGGTGGCAGTAAATGCTGCTTAGCCCAGTGCTTGGCATACAGTAGGCGCTCAGTGAAAGAGAGTCATTATTTGGGTTCCCTAACTCCTCTCTCTGCTGTATCTGGCTGCCTCCTTATTTCTCCTTTAGGACTTGGCTTAGATAACTCCTCTTACAGGGAGCCTTCTTTGATTTCATGAGTTAGAAATAAGTAGCTCCCACAGCCTCTCATTAAAGAGGATCTGCACATTGTAAGGGGAATGGATGGAGAGGGGGTGGAGAATTGAGGCTCCAGCAAATGGAGTGGAGGTGGCGCTATGGTCCCCACATGCACTGGTCAAGAACACACCTCCTCTTGCATCCACGTCTCCATCCAGGGAATAAAGTGAGAGCTGCATAGTTGAGTGCACTTCCAGTGACTCCTCATCCTTTGCTTCTCCCCAGATACCACTGACCTCCTGTCCCTCCTACCCTGGGGCCTTCAGGATTGACTACATGGGTCCTTCATCACTGTTTGCCTCACTCAGCACAAGACCGTGGGAGGCTCTGTGGTCAGCTCTTGGCTGACCTTATTTCCCTTGCTCCTCATTCCTGACGCTCTTCCTCCTGCTCTCTGGATCCCATGTTCAGGGTCAGCCGGCTCCCTTGCATCCTAACTCTTCTCATCTGAGGTGAGGTCTCACCAATAAGACTTGAGGCCAGTGTCATCAGTCTTCCCGATTGTGTCTTCTGAACTCAGGCGGCCACCTCCACAGTCCCCACGTGGATGGACTCACAGACACCGTCTCCTATTCCAACATGAACGTTATAATAAGGCAGAAACTTTCATTTCTCTGTGTTTTTTTTAAGTAAATTCATCTCTTGTGATTTATTGATTTTCTTAAAAGGAAAGTAAATCCATTTTTAAATTTTTCTCAGCTTATTACCAGATACTTGGGTCTGGGACACACTGAACAAGAATTCTGTTAAAAGTGTTCAAAAATGTTTCCAAATCAAAATCAATAAAACTACACAAATATATATTTTAATCTTACAAAGAACAAATGTAGAAAATTTCATCAAAACATGCTACTTGACACCACCAGGTAGAGCTTCACAGCTCTGGTTTGAGCAGACATAAACCATGAGGGCTGTACAGAAGAAGCTTAAGAAAAATATGTGTGCAAACGTCTTTGATGCAAAGTCAGGCAGACTCAGCTCTGGATCTGGGTACGTTGGATTAAGCACATTCCTCCTAGACTCTCCCACTGATTATACCCATAAAAGCTGGATGGAATATGTAAGACAACTACTTAAAGACTCGGGAAAATGGGTAGTAGCAGGTAATTTGGGAAAGAACTCCAAAATTTAATGTGCCACCAGATGAAAGGAGAGTTTACTGTTTTTTTCTCCCCCTCTGGTCTCCTCTAGCTTGAATTCAATGCACTGGAAACCCAGAAATGGGCAGGTAGACAGAGCTCCAGGAGACATTCCAGCTATGGCTCAAGGAGCAGGAAAGAGGACTCCTAACACAGAGACAATTCACTAGTCCCATTTTCTTCCCTGTTTTTAAATTCTCCATGCCCCAATTCCTCAAGCAATCACTTGGAGGCAATGGCAACAGCCGGAAACAAGAGTACTCAGGAACCTGTACTTGGAGGCAGGGTAATTGTCTTCTCCACACTGTGGATCTGGAGTTCTAGGACCGGGAGGTCACACCAAATGCTGCTTCTCCTTCTCTGTTCCCGGGCTGCTTGACCTCAAATGAGAGAAGTTGAAGGAGTGCAGAGCAGCTCAGGGGATCTGAGAGCAGGGTCTCAGTTTTTTAGCCAGAGGACCTTGGGAAAGTGACACTATAGGGTAGTTACTGAATGCCCCGGCTCAGCACCTCCCTCCACCAACCAGCTGTGCACACATGATTGTCACCCTGCAGAGCCTTCCAACATTTTGAGGATTGAACTAACAGAGAGACCACAGATCAGGTCCCGCTGAGGGACACGTGTATGGAAAAGGTATAATAGACCTGCAAAGGCTTGGAAGCCTGATCTGACCATGCACCACAGAGGGTCCAGAGAAGGTAAGTTGGAACTTGTGGCCAACTTGCCTTCTCCATGAGAGAATGGCCTAAAGCCTCACAGCATAACACTGTACATGTCCAGGATACAATCCAAAATTACTTGGCTTATGAAGAACCAGGAAAGTCTCACTTTTCATGGGAAAAGACAATCAGCAGACACCAATACTAAGATGACCAGATATTGGGATTGTCTGACAGAGAATGTAAATTAGTTATTATCCTTATTAGTTATCTATTTTATACATAGAAGTGTATATATGTTAAATTAGTTATTATTAAAATATTCCCAACAAGCAATCACAAACATGTTGGAAATCATTAAAAAATTAGAAAATGGAAATTTAAGTCCTGAAGAAAAGTACATAAAATTAAAAAAAAAAAAAACCATCCAGATAGACTCAATAGCAGAATGGAGATGATAGAAAAAGGAGTCACTGGACTCAAAGACAGATCAATAGAAATTATCCAATCTGAATAACAGAGACAAAGATTTGGAAAATGAACTGAGCCTCAAGGACCTGTGGGTCAACAAGAAAGTTCTAGCATCTGTGTCATCAGAATCAAAGAGAGGAGAAAGAGTGTGATGCTGAAAAAATATTGACTGAAACTTCTCAAATTTGGGAACATGCATAAACCAACAGAATCAAGAAGCTCCGCAAACCCCAAAGAGAATAAACTCAAAGAAATTCATGCCCAGACACATCATAATCGAACTGATGCAAACTGGACACCCACAGAATTTTGAAAGCTGCCACAAAAAATATGTGTTACCTATAGGGGAAAAGCAATTCAACTGGCTGTGGGTTTCTCATTCAAAACCATGGAGGCAAGGTGGAGTGGCACAGGATTTTTAAAGTGTTGGAAGAAAAGACTTGTCAACCCAGAAATATATATCCAGAGATAAATACCTTCAGGAATAGAGAAGAAAAGAAGACGTTCTCAGAACTGCTTCAAGAGAATTCCTTAAGGAAAATCTTCAGACAAAGAGGAAATGATAGCACAAAGAAACTTGGAATGTCAGTAATAAAGAGAAAAACAGAAATGGGAAATATGTGGGTAAATAAATAGACTGTTTTATGTTCTGAATTCTTTAAAATCATATGATATCACTTATATGCGAAATCTAAAAAATGATACAAATGAACTTATTTACAAAACAGAAATAGACTCTCAGACACACAAAACAAACTTATGATTACCAAAGGGGGAAAGGGTTTGGGGAAGGAGAAATTAAGAGTTTGGGATTAACATATACACACTACTATATATAAAGTAGATAAACAACAAGTACCTACTGTATAGCATAGGAAACTGTATTCAGTAACTTGTAATAGCCTATAATGGAAAAGAACCTGAGAAATTTTATATCTATATTATATATAGTATATAATTTATACATGAATATAATTTTATATACATATATATAAATGAATCACTTTGCTGGACACCTGAAACTAACACAATATTGTAAATCAACAATACTTCAATAAAAAAATGGTAACTAAAAATATGTTTCATAGTCAAAAGTAAAAAAATTGTATCATTGTCTGAAGAAGTTTTCAATTTACATATATAATTTATAAGATGACTATCACATGAAGAGGGGGCTAAGGGGACCTATATGGAGGTAAGAGTTCTACGTTCCACTGGAAGTTGATAACATACTGTTTTTAAGTTGAAAAGTGAAGTATGTACAACGCAATCCCTGGAACAACCAATTTGAAAAATTAATCTACACAGAGAGGTAGTGAAAAACACAATAGATAATATGAAAAATGTTCAAATAACCCAAAAGAAGGCAGGGAAGTGAGAAACAGAGAAAAGTAAAATAGAGGGAACAAACAGAAAACAATTAATAAAATGATAAAACTATATCCAAATATATAAATTATTAACAGTAAATAAATAAAAAATGGTCTACATACACTATTAGAAGACAGGGGTTGCCAGAATGGGTAAAACAGCAAGAATTACCCATATTCTGCTGACAAGAAACTCATTTCAAGTAGTTTAAAAGTAAAAGAATGGAAAAAGTTATCCATGTGAACACTAATCAAAAAAAGTGGATTGGCTATATTATCAGTCAAAATAGGGTTCAAAGCAAATAAATTTACCAGGGATAAAATAGGGCATTATATAATGGTAAAGGAGTTAATTTACCAAGAAGACACAGCAATCCTAAATGTGCATGCATCTAACTAAAGGGTTTTAAAATACATGAAACAAAAACTGAGGAAAGTAAAAGGAGAAATAAATAAATCCGTCATGGTATCAGGAGTCTTCAACAGTCCTCTCTTAGATACAGAACTAGAGACAGAAGCTCAGGGAGGATAGAGAAGTGAACAACATTGCCAACGAGCTGTACGATAGTGCTACTAGCAAAATGACCAGATAGGGAATTAGACTGCCACCACCCATGAAGCTCCTTTCTCAGAAAGCCTTGGGTGATCTGGATAACTAACCATCTGAGTGACCAAGCTTCTTCCTTCTCATATCCCCGTTCCTGCTCTTATGCTTTAAATTCACCAATAAAACCATATGATCCAGCAATCCCACTCCTGGGCATATATACAGAGAAAACCATAATTCAAAAAGATACATGCACCCCAATGTTCATTGCAGCACTATTCACAATAGCCGGGACATGGAAGAAACCTAAATGTCCATCAACAGATGAATGGATAAAGAAGATGTGGTACATATATACAACGGACTAGTACTCAGCCATAAAAAAGAATAAAATAATGCCATTTGCAGCAACATAGATGGACCTAGAGACTGTCATACTGAGTGAAGTAAGTCAGACAGAGACAAATATCATATGATATCTACAAAATAGAAATGGAGTTACAGATGTAGAAAACAAACTTATCGTTACCAAGGGGGAAAGGTGGGGGGAGGGATAAACTGGGAGATTGGGATTGACATATACACACCACTATATATAAAATATATAACTAATAAGGACCTACGGTAGAGCACAGGGAACTCTACTCTATACTCTGTAATGGCCTATATGGGAAAAGAATCTAAAAGAAAGAGGATATATGTATATGTATAACTGATTCACTTTGCTGTATAGCAGAAACTAACACAACATTGTAAATCAACTCTACTCCAATAAAAATTTTAAAAAATAAAATAAATAAATAAAAAAAAAATAAATTCACTGATAAAGAGTGAACCCACACAACCCTAGATATAATACCTCTGGACCCTAATAAAGGCAGAGCCCCAGGTCCCCAGGTGCTCTCTCTCTCTACCCTTGACCTCCCTGTGGGTCCCAGGTGTGCCGTGTACCCTCCAGCACTTGTGAGTAATAAATGTTATTCCTCAAAGTTTCCCGATGGTCTTTGCAGAAGTGCATTCTGCAATCATAATAAGACCCACGAGGCCCAGTCCAGCCACAACACTAGTGGGGAATGTCTGTGGGGCTTCGTAAGAGTAATACAAGCCCAGTAGAGTGTGCCAGGCGTTCCTGGATGATAGCGTCATTATCAATAGATGGGGACCTACACAACATCACACCTTGTACAGTCAGTAACTCAGAAAATATCATTGCTCTAAGTGTAAAACATACAAGTCTAAAACCTTTGAAAGAAACCATCGGAGACCAGGGACTGGGAAAGTGTTCTTAGACATCACATGGCACCAAAAGGAAAAAAAGAGGATAAATTGGACTTCATCAAAACTTGAAGCTGTTGCTGTAAAAGACACTTAAGCGAACGAAAAGGCAAAAGGGTTGTAAGTTCAATGTTGTTCCACCAAAACTCCCATGTTGAAGTCCTAACCCCAAGGACCTCAGAATGTAGCTTTATTAGGCAACAGGGTCTTTACAGAGGTAATCCAGTTAAAATATGATCATTA
The DNA here is from genome assembly GCF_965194805.1 of Balaenoptera borealis. NCBI lineage: Eukaryota > Metazoa > Chordata > Mammalia > Artiodactyla > Balaenopteridae > Balaenoptera > Balaenoptera borealis. The sequence continues at coordinate 103,966,627 of NC_138870.1, forward strand.
GAGTGGGTTGTAATACAATATCATTGATGAGTGATAGACACAGAAACAGATGCTCACAGAGGGAGAATGACATGAAGAGACAGAGGGAGAAGACGGCTGTCTACAAACCAGGGGAGATGCCTGGAGCACATCCTTCCCACTCGCCCTCACAGGGAAATGACACCTTGATCTCAGACTTCCGGCCTCCACACCTGTGAGAAAATACTTCTGTTGTTTCAGTCACCGAGTTTGTGGTACTTTGCTACAGTGGCCACAGGAAACTTACACAGCAAACTACAGACTGGGATAAAATACTTAATATTTGTAAACTGCATGTTCAACAAAATACTTGTATCCAGAAGACATTTTTAAAAACCTCCCCAAACTCAACAGTAAGAAAAATAAATAGCCCAACTGAAAAACACACAACTTGTGACTTGAACAGATATGTCACCAAAGAGAACATAAGGATGGAAAATAATTACATGAGGAGATTTCTAGATCACTTGCCATTCGTAAAGGGCAAACTAATGAAATACCACTACACACCTATTAGAATGACCAAAATAAAAAATACCGGCCATACCAAGTGTTGGGAAGACTGGGTGTCTCATACTTTGCTGTTGGAATGCAAAATGATGCAGCCACTCTGCAACACAGATTGGCAGTTTCTTACATAATTAAACAAACACCTGCTGCATGACCCCGTTATTCTATTCCTAAGGAAACTTATATTTGCACATGTGCAGGGATTCTCGTAGCAACTCATTAATAATCATTCCAACTGCAAATAACCCAAAAGTCCTTCAGCAGGTGAATGGATAAACTAACTGTGATACCCATACGAGGGAATATTACTCAGCCATAAAAGGGGATGAACTACTGATATTCGTAACAACATGGGTGAATTTCAAGGACATTATGTTGAAGGAAGAATGTCGATCTCAAAACTTTATATTCTCTACGATTGCATTTATATGAAACCCTCAAAAGCTCCACTCCAGTCCTGCTCCTTCTCGGCTTCCTCATGTGTAAAATGGGACCATTGTAACCACCACATCCCAGAGTTATGGTAAAAAGGAAACCATGGCGATTCAGGTTAGCACAGAAGGTGAAGGCTCCTTGCCGTTTCTCATGCAGAGCTAATCCTAGAACTCCTATTATTACTAAAAACAGGTGCAGACATCAAATTTTTATGTTCTCTACTATCGTTGCTAAGAACATGGGCTCTGGGTCTGCATTCTTTTTTTTTTAATTTAAAAAAAATTAATTTTATTGAGATATAGTTGATTTACAATGCTGTGTTAATTTCTGTTGTACAGCAATGTGATTCAGTTATACATATATATAATAGTTTGCATCTGCTAATCCCAAACTCCCAATCCATCCCTCCCCCACCTCTCTTCCGCCTTGGCAACCACAAGTCTGTTCTCTATGTCTGTGAGTCTGCTTCTGTTTCATAGATAGGTTCATTTGTGTCATATTTTAGATTCGGCATATAAGTGATATATGGTATTTGTCTTTCTGTCTGACTTTCTTCGCTTAGTATGACAATCTCTAGGTCCATCCATGTTGCTGCAAATTGCATCATTTCATTCTTTCTTATGGCTCAGTAGTATTCCATTGTGTGTGTACATATATATATATATCTCACATCTTCTTTATCCGTTCATGTGTTGATGGACTTTAAGGTTGTTGCCATGTCTTGGCTGCTATGAATAGTCCTGCTAGGGGTCTGCATTCTGATTCTCCCTTGCTATTAGGGCTCTTTGTTACAAGAAAGGAAATGGAATTTAAATTGCCTTAAACAGCACCCACCATGAAATGTATTGGTTCATGTAACTGAACAGTCCAAAGGACAGTTTGCCTTCAGGCATGGTTTGATCCAGAATCCCTAATGGCATTATCAGGACTCTGGTTTTATTTTTTAACCCTCCATTGGTCCTGCTTGACTGTGTGGTCTTATCCTCTCTACATTGGGGAAAGATAGTCACAGCAGTTCCAAGGTCCATTGTTGTATCTGTGAATGGGCGTAAAACTTCCCATAAGTTCTGTTAAGACAACTGTGAGAAAGGTCCTGCTTAGGTCACATGCCCATCTCTCCAGCACCAGGTGTTTTTCTCTCAGGGATTTTGAGTTCTGGTCCATGAGCTGATTGGCCAGGTGGAGGTCATGTGGCCACCTCTGTGGCCTGACATCAGGATGGGTGGGGATGAGAGGTTGGGTCAGCCTCATTTAAATGGCATGGAATGGGCAAGGCCAGAGGTTGAGACCGGGATCCAGCATCATGGCACCACCACACTTTGGGCTTTAGAAAGGGCAGGGATCGCCATCAGGAGGGGAGTACGGACTGCAGGACAGGTCAGTGGCCACAGCAGGTGTGTAGCTGTGCGTCCTCAGACCGAGACTGAGTCCAGGGAACACGGGGATGATGGCATCCCCTCCCCGACAGGGTTGCAGGGGCGTTGGGAGGATAAAGTCTTGTGCAGAACTTTGCAAGAGCCTACCTGGCCATGAGAAATCAGTCACTACGGCTCCTATTGCTATATTGTTGTTATTATTATATGTGATTGCTTTTGCATTGCCTTGCAAATTACACCGTCATGCAAGAACTAAATTAATATTAGCTGCCTTCGCTTGCAGTCCCACAGACATTTCAAGTACTTTAATAACTCAGTGCATTTGCAAATTCCGTTCCTTCTGCCCGGGAAGCTCCTGCCCAACCTGCAAATGAACACCCCGTGTTTTAGTAGCGATAGCGTTTTAAACGGTATTTGCAGTTTTGCAGGTTCTCTCCCTGTCCCTCACGCCAGCATCACAATCGTCCCTGCTCCCTTTTGACACATGTGACGTCTGAGGTCCACACAGTGTGACAAGGATGTCAGCCCGTCTGGCTTTACAGTGTGCTGCTTACCTTGTCTGCTTTGGCTCCCGAGCCCCCAGAGGGCAGTATCCAGGACCCATTCATCACTGTGTCTTAAGATCTGGGTGTACCCAGGGGCTCTAGGAAATACTACAATTGAACCGTCATGAGATAACACACGGAACAGGTGGCATGCGTGCTCGCCCAGCAGTTACGACAGCTATCATCTCTGTTTCTCATCAGTGCAAGGAGAGCATCCTGGAAGAGGGGGAGCCCACCGGGAGAGCGCGAAACGGAACAAAACCACGGGACCCCTGCCTGTACCGCTGCTGCCTGGGGGTCCCGTGCTGTCTCGGTTCCCTGGAGTCCATAGAAGACCCCGTTGTCGAGCTCAGTGACACCGAGCGCCTCAGGATGGCTGAGACATGTATTCATTGGGCCCGGGGGCCTGGGCACAGGATGAGGGCAGGAAGGGGATGGCAGAGGCTCCTTTTAGGGCACTTCCAGAGGGAAATCCTTCACAATCGATTATTGTCTGTTTTCTTCCCATCTGGGCACAGCAGCGTGGGGGTCAGACTGCCCTGCGGTTTTGTGTAAACGTGTCCAGGCTTCACAGGGAGATGAGCCCGGCTTTGGACCAGAAACATGATGTGGCTTCTCAGAGCTTCAGCCTCTCCATCAGTCACACACGAGTAACGTGACCGCCCCGTGGGGTTTTTCAAAGATTAAATAAGGTTGAGTGAGAAAGAGGCATATAAACTTGATTTTACATTCCTTAGAATACAAATGCTACTTAAACATTTCAGTGATATTTTTTTCAATTCTGAAAAGTTCGAATAATTTTGCCTGCCATGTTTAGCTGTTGGGATGGCATCTAAAAATCAAATACAAGAATGAAAGTAAAAAGGAAGTGAATGTATCCTCTCAACTCAGCAAGTGTGTGTCCCTTGCTTGAGTTGAATAGATGCTGCCAGGCTGCAACGAATTCTTTTTTTTTTTTTAACTGAAGTACAGTTGATTTACAATGTTGTGTTAATTTCTACAGTACAGCAAAGTGATGCAGTTATACATATATATATATATATATATATATATATATACATTCTTTTTTATATTTTTTCCTCTATGGTTTATCATAGGATATTGCATATAGTTCCTTGTGCTATACAGTAGGACCTTGTTGTTTACCTATTCTGTATATAGTAGTTTGTATCTGCTAATCCCAAATTCCTAATGTATCCTTCTCCCAGCCCCCCTGGGCAACCACAAGTCTGTTCTCTATGTCTATGAGTCTGTTTCTGTTTAGTAAATAGGTTCATTTGTGTCATATTTTAGATTCTACATACAAGTGATATAATATGGTATTTGTCTTTCTCTTCTGACTGACTTCACTTAGTATGATAATCTCTAGGTCCATCCATGTTGCTGCAAATGGCATGATTTCGTTCTTTTTTTATGGCTGAGTAGTATTCCACTGCAATGGATTCTTGGCTGTCTCTGCCAAGCCATGTCCACGCTGAAGCCAGAACAGTCCTTGGGTCACACATCTGACCATCTCTTCTTTGCATAAACCCTTGGGTGGTTCCTCATGGCCACAGAGCTCATGCCGTCATCTCCTTAGGATGGCACAGGTTTTCTGAGATCTGGTCCCAGCCACAGCTTCTGCCTTGCAATATATCTCCTCTCCTGGAAGAAATAAGAAAACTGAAAGAAGCAAGTTAAAAACATTTCCCCATGACTGTTGACAAGAACAGACAGAGGGACAGAAGGTGCATTCAGCTCAGTGATGCGGGGAAACCCCTGCCCTCCCATCAGGAGGATGTTGATGCCCTCCTTTAGCCCAAGGCCCAAGGGCAGCACGCAGCAAACCTGCCCTGGAGGTTTTGTGACTTGAACAAAGTCAGGTTTCCTGTTTCCAGGAAAGAGCTGGATTCGGATGAACAGTGTGAGGGGGAGAAAAGGAATGCCATCCTCTTGCAGAGAAGTTGCAACTGCCCTGCAGATTCAGAGCGATAAGGACCTTATCGCCGAGACTGGCTGTTTGATCATGTTGCCATCTTGGGATCTGCTCACTTTTGCGGGGCTCGGGGATATCTCTGCGTGACAGCCCAGTGGGGACCGTGCCAGTGCACTTTATCTGATCCTCGGGGAAATAATTTTCTGAGTCATCCGAGGCGTGATGGCTTCTGAAGGCTGCCAAATCCCCGCAGTGGAAAGGCCCGTGAATCTCCACCAAGAAGACATCATCATGGGAGGAACTCTGGGCAGGAAACCCTACTTCTGAGTTTCAAAGGCTGCTCACATAATTCCCTGGCAGGGACGGAAAGATAGTGGCGGATGGAGTTTGGGGTCCCCCAGGAGACATTTCATGACAATGCGAGCTCTTTGGGGCCAGATGTGTCCTAGTCCTGGCTGTGTGTCTGGTTCCGAGGGCAGTACCTGGCACCTGCGAAGCTCAGGGGGCGCTGTGCTTTGCTGGTGGTGGGTGTTGTCTCAGCGAAGTTGCCGTCCGTCAGGGTCTGGACGTAGCCCCCTGGGGCTCAGACTTGATCACACATAGATGCGCAGCTCACGAGAGACAAGTGTAAAACCCACACGGCAGTGCTTTGATTTTCAGCTCTACGAGGCAGGAAGTGGAAACCTCCCAGTCTCTCCCTGTAGAGAGGGTTATTGGTTGACAAGTTATATCCCATTCACTCCCACTGTCACTCCATCCTTCAAAGCATCAGCACCTCTTTCTAAGGTCGTGGTAACGGGCTCCCAAACCCCAGCGCGGCCCCAGCCTTGCCGCCTCCGCCTTCAGACCGCCCTCTGTAGGCCAGCCGCCTTGCTCCACGTGGCCTGCCACTCACCGACAAGGACTGTCTTTTATCTCTTCGCCAGCTGGACGGATTTCTAGCTCTGGATCGCACCTGGAGGGCGGGGCTGGGCACGGCCCTGACGTCAGCAAGATGCTCCCCTCCCCATAAAAGGATGAAATGGGCCTCCTCGTCTGTGAGGTCAGGACCAAGGCCACAGTGGGGACACCACTACAGTGGGCTGGGTTCTGAGACATGGCGTCTGACAAGATGGAAAATTCCTTGGAGCTGGAAACCCCTGAACGTCCAGGCCGTGCAGTAAGGGTGTTTGGGCCCTTTCCTGGGCTTCCTCCGGGCTCCGGCCCCTCCCTGGCTCCCCTGGTGTCGGCCTGCAGTCTGCAGACAGGAGCACTGGGGCCTCAATACGGGGCCAGAGCTGCAGGTAACGACACCACGCGGCCATTGAGCTCAGCGTGCTCCCCGCCAGGGCTGATTGGCTTAACGAGTGGGTGGTGGGCGAGTGCCTAGCGCTCCCCACTGTTTACTGAGCGCCCGTCCTGCGCCAGGCTCTGCACGAGGCACGTGGGCACAGCAGGAGTCAGAGAGATGCGCGCTGGCCTCTGTGGTGACAACAGTTATCCAGCTGCCCACGTGCTGGCCCGCGGTGGCTTCTGGACTAGACACGGGGTCACAGGGAGACGAGGGGTTCTGCCCCCACGGGGCTCACCGTGGTCGGAAGCAGACGTGGGCCCAGCGCAATGAAGGGAGTGGGACTCATTCCTCGAATTCCCTGCTTTCTCTCCACTTAACGGCCGGGCTGGGGCAGCCTTGTGTGCCCCTCTCGGGGTTCAGCCTGCAGACAGTTGATTTGGCCGCTGCACTTCTGCGCTCGTACGTGGCTTAGGGCTCCGGGCGGGAGCACTTCTCCAGCTTCCGTCCCTGGCAGAGGCTGAGGCGGCATTTCTGGCTTGGTTGCTACGTCCACCCCACGCTCTGTTTCCCTGTCTGGCGTCAGGGCTGGAAGCAGCCTGTCCGAACCCCCCCACCCCGGACGTGGACGGAGACAGAGCTGTGGGCAGTGGAAAGTGACACGGACAAGGGACTCCCACAAGAAAAACTCTTTACCTGGACGTGTGACCTCGATGCCCCGGGACCCGCTCTGAGGCTCTGGGTCCAGCTGGGCTCTGGCATAGGAAACAGTCGGGCATGGCTGGCCCCCACTGACCTCTCCACAGGATCAATCTGATGATAGGGCGGGGCTGTGGAGGGGGCAGTGCTTGGCACACAGCAGGTGATGGCAGGTAGCTGTGGAAGGAACGAACGCCCAGGAGAGCCAGTGACCTGTGAAGAGCAGGGCTGCATCCCGCGTGGGGAAGAGGCGGGTCATCACAGCAGATTCTTTAGCGAGGACGCGTCCCCCCTGGGCCTTAAATGGTAACATCATGGTGAAGTGTAACACACAGCATGAGAACAGCATCCAACACCAACTGAGTCCTCACGTGCACTGGGGATGGTTCTGAGCACCTCAAGTCAATGAACTTGTCCTGATCTGACAACAAAGCACCATGTGGCTTTGTCACTTGTGGCCATGTTACACACCAGGAAGTGACACAGAAAACACAGGTGGGAGGTTGAGATCTAAGGGATGCATCTTGTCCAACGTGGAGGAACTGCGATAAGCAGGCTGGTGGGCGGGGGAGGTGAGGGCAGTTCTGAGTCACCAGAACAGTCGGAGGCTGGCTAAGGATGCAGGCATGGAGCCGGCGGTCTGAGCGGCCAGCGGCGACAGGAGTGGAGAGCTGGGGCAGAGGGATGGGAGCTGGGGGGTGGAGTGGGCTGTGTTTGGGGACAGAGGAGAGGAGGGACTGCATTGGACACGGCCAGGGGAGATGCTGGACGCCCGGGGCAGAGGCCCAAAGCACAAAGACTGCACACGGAGCTTCGGGAGATTTCTGGGGAACCATGGAGCTGGGCAGAGAGAGCCTGGGATGACAGAGCAGTAGGAGGAACCATGGGAGAGAAAACAAGAGCGGCCACAGCGCCCTGGGCTGCTGGGTGTCTCTGTGAGATGGGCTGAGACTTCCGCTTTGAACCAAAATGAAAACCTCTCTGCGGATGTTGGTGGCAGCGTGGGTGCACGCTGAGGAGAGGGTGGTAACACTGGGATCATTCCTGCAAGATGAGCCTGAGGGTGAGGGAGAGAGAGTGATGTGGGACTGGGGCTTCGAGAGCCTTTTTCTTAAACTTGTTGTCAGAGGACAGAGCGTGAGCAGCTTATGAGCTGATCTGATGGGGCTGGGGGAGCAGAAGAGGTAGGCGTAGTGGGGGAGGTCACAACCCAGAGAGCCCAGGAAGCCGGGTGCCATCTTCAGGGTGATTTCAGCGCCCAGGTTTGGCCTCCCACTGGGGTGAGGGCTCCAAGCTGGCCTCGGTGTCTGGGTGAGGGTCTCAGGCTTGTCTCCACACCTTGCAAAGGCTGCCGGGAAGTCCTCCCAGGGTGGGGAGGGTCTGGCTTCCCGTGGGTGCACCTCGAGGTGTGGGGAGCAGCAGGGGAACCTGGTGGGCAGGGCTCTCCCTAGAAGGACCTCATTCCTAGGACCCAACCGAAGCCCACTTGGCTCACCAGGTGAGGAGAAGGTAACTTACCTGTGGGACCCACCAGGATGCGGGGGTGGGGGGTTTCTTCTCAACGCCCCGCTCCTCCCGTGTTCTGTGTTCCTGGAGCTTCTATTTGCTGCTTGAGCCTTGGTGTCTCCCAATTTACTTTAGTCAAGGGTTGGAGTTCAGGTGCAGGGCCCACCTGGAGAGAGCAGTGCCTACTGCAGCCCTTCCCCTCTCCCTCAGGGCGGGTAACGGGGCATCACGACAAGCGGGGAGCTCCCAGGGCAGGGTAACGGCCCCCAGGGTGGGGGTGGGACAGACCAGATGTCCCTGTCCTGGGATAGACTTGGACCCCAGGGGAGAGGATGCAGGTTGACCCCGTGCCCCGCAGTTCTCTGCAGGACAGCCAGCCCTTCGGCTATTTGAGAAGAGGGGTCTGAGTCCAGGGCCCTGAAGCTGTGGGGAGAGGGCTCTTCCCCAGCTCCAGAGCGGGAGCGTTCAAGGCTCTGTGGTCCCCAGGCTGCCCTGGGGGCTGATCACTCACCAGGAGGGGACCCTGGCACTTGGGCAGAAGGCCCTCCGAGGACAGCATCCTGGCCACAGCTTACACAGGAGTCTGTGCTCCTGCAATGATGCGCCTCTGCGAGTGTCTGAGGGAGTCCATACCGGCAGACAAGGGGACCGAGGCTCAGGCTGGGTCCACATGCCAGACCAGACTTCTGATGAGTGAGGGGGCACTTGGACCCAGGTTCTGTGTGACTCCCAAAGCCCCACCCAGCTGCATCGATGCCACAGAGGGACAGGAAGGACCCCTACGGTCACCTCCCCTAGTCACTGAGGCTGAACACAGGACACCAGCTGCCCAGGAGGGCGGCAGGCCAAAACCCCGAAAGCCGGCAGGGAAAGCAGAGCAACGGCAGAGGGACCGTCCAGGATGGCCTTGGCCTCCCTGAGGCCTCCCTGCTCTGCTTCTCCCTCGTGGATGAATGGAACCTGGACCCTGCCCTCTTCACAGCAGGCCCTCTGCCGGTGCCGCCTCATAGCCTGGGGAGCCCCTCTTGCTGGGGTAAACCCCCAGAAGAGAATGGGAAAAATGGGAACCTCTGCTTGCTCCGTGGTGCCACCCTACATGGGAGTGGCCTTCAGTGCTGCTGCGGGGTTAATGACCGCCACACAGCAGGCAGAACGGCTACCCTGCATCAGAGAGGCCTGTCTTCTGGGAGGGAGCAGGACCAGGCTCTCGGGGTCAAATGGGTCCAGAGCACTTTGCAGTCACTGGGTCCCGTAACATAACTCCTCCCAAGGTGGTGGAGGGACGCCGTGGTGTCAACGTGAACTAGCAGGTGATATTATTCTAGGGTGAGATTCAAGCCCTGACCCTCTCCTTCCCCATCTTCTTCTGAGTGGCCCCTCAATGCCCCTTACCTAGCCTGCTGGCCTGGCTTTTCCTCCAGTGGGAAGCAGCCATTAGACCTTTGGATGTGTGTCTCTTCCTGCCTGAGTGTCCTCGCCCGAGTTCTTGTCCTGCCCGATAAGGCCACAGGGATCTTGCTTCCGAAGACTGCCTTTCATACATGGGGCCAGAGTGGTTACAGGACCCAGGCTTCGATGACTCCAAAGAGGCCCCTGTGTTACTGAGTTACTCCTTGGATTAGTCAGCTCAGGCCGCCATAAGAAAGGCCCACACATGGGGCAGCTTAAACAACAGAAACGATTTCTTCACATTCTGGAGGCTAGAATTCCAAGGTCAAGGTGTCAGCAGGGCTGGTTCCTCCCGAGGCCTCTCCCCTGGGCTTGTAGACACTGTCTTCTGCCTGTGTCCTCACATGGTCATCCCTCCATGTGTGTCTGTGTCCTGATCTCCTCTTCTTATAAGGATGCCAGTCATATTGGATTAGGGCCCCGCCCCTGTGACCTCATTTACTGTGATCACCTCTGTAAAGACCCATCTCCAAATACACTCTGCTGTCCTCGGGGTTAGGACTTCAACACAGAACTTGGGCCCATAATGCCCATCTTGGGGGCTAGGGAGTCACCCTCCTGTGGTGTCACCCTTTCCCCTCCTGCCTGTCCCATGGTTGTCGCATCAGTCGTAGGCTTTCCAGGGTTCCGGGGTGATGTTGGTCCTGGCACAGAGCAGTGGAGGAAGGCCATGCCTCCTTCCTTCCTTTGTTCCCTCCCCAGAGAAAAACCCACTTACACGGCGAGCATTTGCTTGAAGGTGAGGATTCCCCATAGGGACGCCTGTTGGGAGTCCTGCTCATAGGCTGTTTGCCAACCACGTGTCCTAAATCCCTGATGGATGGTGACAGGGGAGCACGGGGGCTGGCTACAGGGAGTTGGGGCGGAAACTGAGAGACTCAGACATCATGAGTCTGTGAATCGCGGGAGCTGGTCTGGGCTTTCAATCTTTAATTTGCTTTATTAGTGGGCTTCATTCATCTAACCGATACACGTTTTCCCACACAAGAGGATAATTCTCCTTTGATCCCAAGAGAGAAACACATCTCTGGTCTTGAGACAGACAGTATTTTTATGGTATTTCTTAACGCGTTTGAGTATTAAACTTTTATGACCTTTTAAAAAATTCAGGAAGGAACTTGGAAACTCCAGGCATCCTGTGATCTTTACTCGTCAGGGAGGCAGCTCTCTGGAGTGGGGGAAATGGTAAGTTTGGAATCAAATGGCCCTGGATTCAAGTTCAGCCAGACCTCTGACCAGGTCCCCCGCTCCCTGAGCCTCCAATTCTACATCATTAAAGTGGGTGGTGAGGCCCAGGGGCTCCTTGTGAGATCACATCTGAGGCTCTCAGCAGATGTTACCAGCCTTACGATCATGTTGAAAGAGCTGAGCAGATGAAGTAACACATGGGTGAGTCACTGGGAGTAAAGGATTTCCGCCCAAGTCAGGCGCAGCCTTCTTGGCCTGGCCACACTTGTCCCTACACGCTGGTGGTCTGGAAGGAGGTCTGAGCCTCTGCACGGCCAAGCTTGGACGTGGACTCTGGGGTTGGCTGTGGTGCTTGGGGGTCCCAGTCCCACCACGCTCAGAGTAGAGTCACATCCATGGGGTTGCCTTTTCCACCGTGCTCCACTGGCATTGAGGATGTAATGAGCTACTCTTCTTTGTCTGGCATTTTCCATGGGCCAAGAGGGGCCAGAGCACAACACACCCAAAGTATCATCATCTCTGCTCAAAGGGCCTCCCCGCCAGCTGGGGAAGCAGCCTTGCACAGCTGAAGCACAGCAGTTGTGAGGAAGTCCAGTCCAGCCCTGAGAGTTTGCAGTCCTACAGAGCAGAGACTTGCACCTGCAGGGCCTGGGGGTTAGAGATGTGAAGGGGTGGGCTGGGGACCACGGCACTGGAGGGGCAGGGGCAGAGCTGAGGATGGAATTGTTTTCATCCGCTGAGCGGGGCTAACTGAGCAGTAACTGCACACCGCATGCTCCATTATTTTCAAAGAATGTAGCAATGCAATCCTAAATCTGTGCGCTAAGACAGCCCCGCTCTAGTGTCAGATAAAGATGCATGAAGGAATGATCTTAATGAAATGTACAAGCTGCTATTACAGAAGTAATAGGATGATGACAGGTGTCAATAGCATGGGGACAGACAGGCATTTCACAGGGGAGAGGCACTGGCGTTCAAAAAAGTGAATGCCCACTGCATGCGTGTCCTGCAAAAGGACCTGGAAAGCACGATCCCTGCCTTCCAGAGGTGGAAAGTCTGGAAAAGGCAGAAAGACCCTAGTCCACTGCAACAACACAGTATGGGAGATGCTGTGTGTGACTGTTCAGCTCATCATGGGGCCAGCGTGTGGTCCCTCTGACACATTTAGGAGATGTCCTGCATCCCTGGTGCAGGGCTGGCCGTGGTGAACCAGGGCCAGAGGAGACCAGGGGGTCCCGTCCTACAGGGTACCCTGAGCCCTGTTAGAGAGTTTAGACCAGATACCAGCGTCAATGTGGAACCCGCCGCGCCTTGAATGAGGCAATAATACATTCGGAAAGATGACTTTACTGGACCAAAATGACCCACCGAACAACACAATCACTCCCTCCTCCCCACCAGAAATGCCATAGAAATGACAGAATAAGAAAGAACAAATGAGAATATGCTACACAAGGGGGATGACAACCAGGAAGGGATGTCAGGAAAGAAGCAGAAGTGTTGTAGGATTTCCGGGGACGGTGGGCAGCATCAGACTGATGGGGAAACCAGAGCAAACCGTCGGTGAGAATCTACTGCAGGAGAATCTACTGCTGAGATCAGAGCGGTCCTCCCCCACGGAGCCCGAGCCCGGCGTCAGGCAGAGGAGGTGCCTGGGAGCCGTCTCCAGGGAATTCTGAACAAATGGGCCCAGGAAGGAGCATCTGAAGCTCCTTTCTGAACAAAACCAGGGCCTGGCGAGGCTGCGTGGCATCACAGTGGAGCCTGTTTGCTCCAGATCAGCCTCTCTGGGTCTGAATCTCACCCCTGCCCAAGGTCCCTAGGACGAGGATACTGAGAATGTCTAAGTCCCGGTGTCTGGTTCGCTCTCAGCATCGCTGGATGTTAATTTTTATTGGGCTTGTTTTGGGGAAGATTGGTAACCTGAGAATGAGGCTGATGAGGGCAGAGAAGGGTCCACAGAAGGGAAGCAGAGCTCTGCTCGAGGGAGTGTGTGCCTTCCAGGTAAATTTTCAGGAAGCCGAGATGCTGGGATTCCATTCAGGAGACATTCCCAGATTGTATCCTAGGACACAAGAAAAACAAATTAGCAATAAAAATGATCAGAGTTCTTGGAAATCTGATAACATTAAAATCCCCCCAAATGGCCAAATAGCAGAACGGTTAGAGCTGAATACTGAATTACCCACCTAGATGATTGTTATGAAATTTTACAAAAAAATGAGTGGAAAAGGAGAGAGCAGAGATTAAAGGAGAAAAAATGCTCATAGATGAAAAGAGTCTCTTTTTCCCAAATTGAGAAAGCTATGAGTTTTTCCATCCAAAGTGTCTATTATGGGACAAGATAGATTATGAAAAAAATGCAAGCACTTGGATACAGTCTGGATGAATGCCAGCAGTCCAAAAATTAAGAAACTCTCCAAAGATCTTAATAACTGTGACAGAAACAGACTCCCATAATGGAACAAGAATCACACTGGTGGCAAATTTCTAAAAGCAGCACCACACCTTGCAAAAAAATGTCCTTAAAGATCCAAAAGAGTTTTGATTCTATAATTCCATGCCTGGGAAAACTATTACTCAAGTAGAAGGGAAAATAAAGCAATTTCCATGCATGAAGAAAGAGAAAATTAAATTTACCTTCTGTGGGTACTTTTTGAAAAATAACTTGAATCCATTACACAAAACAAAAGCAAACAAAAATCATGAGCTCAATAAGAAGATGGACTTGGGATCAAGAATAATGGTAAGGAAGAAACCAGTCAAGCTGGTAGTTAATGTAAATGAATTTTTAGGTATAATATTTAAAATGAGAACATATTATTTATTTTATTTTAATAATAATTGTATATATTTAAGGTATACAGTATGATGATTTGATGTACATATACATAGAGAAATGATTACTACAGTCAAGCAACTTCGTTTATTTTTTCACAGTTACCATTTTTTGTATGTGTGATGAGAGCACCTGAAATGTACTCTCTTAGCAAGTTTCCACTACTCATTACAGTCTTGTTAAGTATAGTCATCATGCTGTACAGTAGGTCTCTAAACTTAGTCATCCTCCGTTATTGCAGCTTTAAAGACTTGACCAGCTTCTTCACATTTCCTCCACCTCCAGCCCCTGGCAACCACTGTTCTACTCTCTGTTTCTATGGATTCGAGATTTTTAGATTCTACATGTATAAGTGAGACTGTGCAGTTTTTTTCTTTCTGTGTCTGCCTTATTTCACTTAGCATGATATCCTCCAGGTTCTTCAGTGTTGTTGCAAATGGCAGGATCTCCTTTTTTAAGGCTGATAAGTATATATATTTATAAAGTATATATACATACATATATGTATATATACTTTATCCATTCACCTGTCAACGTGCCCTTAGATTGTTTTCATGTCTTGACTATTGAGAATAATGCCACAATGAACATGGGAGTGCAGATATCTCTTTGAGGTACTAATTTCATTTCCTTTGGTAAACACCCAGAAGAGGGATTGCTGGATCATATGGTAGTTCTATTTTTAACTTTTTGAGGAACCTCCACTGTTTTCCACAGTGACTGCACCAGTTTACATTCCCACCAGCAGTGCACAAACATTGTCTTTTTCTCACATCTTCACTAACACTTTTACTTTTTTGATAATAGCCATTCAAAGAGGTATGAGGTGATATCTTTTAGTATTGATTTGTATTTCCCTGATGATTAGTGATGTTGAGCACCTTTCCATATAGCTGTTGGCCAATCGTATGTCTGCTTTAGGAAACTGTCTGTTCAGGTTCTTTGCTCATTTTTTAAAATTGGGCCGTTTGTTTTTTTTGTTATTGAGTTGTATGAGTTCCTTATGTATTTTGGATATTAACTCCTTATCTTACCAGATATGTAGTTTGCAAACATTTTCTCCCAATCCATAGATTTCTGTTTCATTTTGTTGATTGTTTGCTGTGCAGAAGCCTTTTATTTTGAGGTATTCACACTTGTTTATTTTTGCTTCTGTTGCCTGAACTTTTGATGTCATATACAAAAATTTCATTGCCAAGGCCAATGCCAAGGAAGTTTCCCCCTATGTTTTCTTCTAGAAGTTTTATGGTTTCAGGTCCTGTGTTTATGTCTTTAATTCTTTTTGAGTTAATTTTTGTGTACAGTATAAGGGTAAAAAGAATTTCATCCAGTTTTCCCAACACAATTTATTGAAGACTGTCTTTTCCCCATTATGTATTCTTGGCAATTTTGTTGAACATTAGTTGACTGTATATGCTTAGGTTTATTTCTGGACTCTCTATTCTGCTCCATTGGTCTATGTGTCTGTTATTATGATAGTACCACATCATTTTGATTGGTAATATGATTTGAAATCAGGAAGTATGATGACTCTGTTCTTCTTTCTCAGGATTGCTTTGGCTATTTGGAACCTTTTGTGGTTCCATATGAATTTTAGAATTGTTTTTCCTATTTCTGTGAAAAATGCCATTAAAAGCTTGGTAATATTTGCATTGACTCTATCTATTACTTTGGGTGTATAACCTTTTTAACAATATTAATTCTTCCAATCCATGAACATAGGATAGCTTTCCATGTGTGTTTTTTTTTTTTCTTTTTGATGTGGACCATTTTTAAAGTCTCTATTGAATTTGTTACAATATTGCTTCTGTTTTATGTTTCTGTTTTTTTTGGCCCCAAGGCATGTGGGATCTTACTCCCTGACCAGGGTTCAAACCTGCACCCCCTGCATTGGAAGGTGAAGTCTTAACCACTGGACCACCAGGGAAGTCCCTGTGTGTCTTCTTTAATTTCTTTAATCAATGTTTTATAGTTTTCAGTGTACAGATCTTTCACCACCTTGGTTAAATTTATTCCTAAGTATTTTTTCTTTCTGATGTTATGATAAATGGGACTGTTTTCTTGATTTCCTTTTCAGATAAATCATTCTTGGTGTAAAGATACACAACTGAATTTCGTATGTTGATTTTGTATCCTGCAACTTTACTGAATTTGTTTATTAGTTATAATAATTTTTTTAATGGAAGCTTTAGGGTTTTGCATATAGGTTCAAAATGAATTAAACAACACATCAAAAAGATTACACACCATGACCAAGAGGGATTTATCCCTTGGGTGCAAGATTGGTTTAACGTACTCAAATCAACAAATGTGATACACTACATTATAGAGTGAATGATAACAATCACATGATGATCTCAATAAATGCAGAAGCATTTGGCAAAGTTCAACAACCATTCGTGATTAAAAAAACTCTCAAAAAATAGGTATAAAAGGAAATTTCCTCAATACAATAAAGATCATTTATGAAATGTTTGCCTCTAATATCATAACCAATAGGGAAAAACTGAAAGCTTTGCTTCTAAGATCAGGTACAAGGCAAGGATGCCCACTTTCAACACGTCTATTCAACATAACACTGAAGTACTAGCAAGAGCAATCAGATAAGAAAAAGAAATAAAAGTCATCCAAATCAAAAAGGAAGAAGTAAAATAAATATTTGCAGTTGACATGATCCTATATAGGGAACACAGTATTTTAAATATTAAAAAAGAGGATTTCCATGTGACAGTAGTAAGAACTGGGTAGGAGAGGGGAGAAAAAGGGAGAAAATCAAAACACACTAAAGGTCTTATTTTCTTCAATAGAAGAATATAACTGATTTTTATGACTTTTACAAAAAATAGTAAGCTGAATATATGTGTTAAAAGATTAATGGTTTCTGACTGGCTCTTGGTCAATTGGATGTCCAAATTCTTTTTTTAAAAGGAGAAGAACATTAAGAATTACTTTGCCCCATACTTGAAAATTAATTCCAGTTAGATTATCGATCTAAATTTTTCAAGTTAAAAATATAAACCTTTTAGAATAAGAATGGGAAAATAACTCTGAGGAGACAGAGTTAAGGGTATTTAAGGAGGCATATTTAAAGCAATATAATACAGACCAAAAATATTCAAATGAAAAAGAAAAATCTAGTCGAATCTATGTATTTTAAAAATATAAAGTAGGTTTGTCAATATTAGTGTCTCACAAGGATGAACTACCACTTGGTTTTCCATATGGAAAATAAAGAAATTCCTTTAGCAAGAAAAGCTGCTCTGAAATACTGTGACGTCCTAAATAGCCTTAATTTATCCTGTGTGTCGAGGACATGGGTGTAATTTGCTGCAGACATGTTGAAATGCTGGTGGAGGGGGGCTCACCCAGACCCAGACGAGGACCTCTCATGGCACAGGGCAGATGCACCCTGTTCCCTTTCTAGAAGATTCTGACCCTGGAATGCGTCTGGTCCAGGATTCAGGTAAGAGATTGTGGACCCAAGCGAGGGCCTTAAATGTTGGTCAAATGGGTAATGATTCTTCTTTTACATCCTGGGAAAAGGCCACAGTCACATCACTTGTTTTCTGTCTGATAAAACAGCCTCTACAAGACAACAGAGCATTGCATAGAGTTTGGGTCTTCTTGGAGGAAAGATGTAAAGTGTGGTTCAAAAATAACCAGAAGGGGATGGCTGAGGGAGCCCACTGACTCTGACCAGCTCCTCCCTGGGCACTCAGGCTGAGGTGAGAAGCATCTTGTCTGGAGGGACCCAGGTTTCCTCCTGGCAACTTCCAGGAAACTGCCACTGGGAGCCACCCGTCTCCCATGGGTCCCTCAGGCTAAGGTGAGATTTGACACTTGGCACATCTTTCAAAGCCTACAGGGCCCCTTCTGTTGGGGCCCATCCTGGGAAGATGAGTGTTTCATCTTTAGACCTGGGCACATCGAGGCTGCGTCTGGGATGGCTGCTTTATCCAGGGGTCTCCTCCTAGAAAAGGGCCTCCACTGCCTCGGGCAGGAGACCGGAATTCGAAGGGACCTGCCTGATGCTGGTCCCATGGCCCATCTCTCCACTGGCTCTCAGCAGTGCCCTGCCTGTCTCCCGGCTCCTCCCCCCAGACCACACCTCCCCCTCCCCACCTCTCTCTGCAGCCTGGGTGGTCCCCAAGGCTTTCACTCCTGCTCCTTCTTTATCATGGAGTTCACAACTGCCACCCTCGGGCAGAGTCCTTGGACCCACTCACTCATCCCTGCATGGAAAAATCATCCCAGTGTTCTCAGCGTCAAGAATAATTGTTAACCACACTCACGCTCCTTGAGCAAGACTATGCTTGGCATACTTATTTTAGTTTTTACTTCATCTTATCCCCGAATCTAAGGTGGGGTTTCTATTACTCTCTCCATCAAACACATGAGAGGACCACATCAGAGTTGGGGTAACCTGTCCAAGTCTCATGGGGAGTAAGCAGCCCAGCACTTGATACTGAGCCGACGTTGGATGCTTCGACTCCAGGCGAAGAGGAACCTCACTCTCGCCAGGATCCTGCCTGGAGAGAGGTGTCCTTCTTCGGCCCCCTTACCCTGTGCTGTAGACCTTTTGGGGCCAGTCACTGGGGGACACCTGGGGCTCCAGACAGCCCCGATGATGTTGGACACCTGTCTGGACTGGTCATCAATCAGGGAGGGCCCACTGCATCCTGGTAGCAGGACCCCTGGCCATGGTCTTTCTCGTCTGCCTGGTGTCACTGCCTTTACAGCTTGCAGATGGGGACACATGGGACAGAGCAGCAATGGCCAGACCTCGAGGAGCACTCACTACCCAGTAAGGCCTGTTTACACTCACATGATGAACTCTGCTTCTGTGGCAGTGCTAAGCATGGTGCCAGCAAAATGGTTCAAAGATGACTTGTTATATTTTGTTTCTTCCCAATACAAGGTGTCCTGAGATAAAGCTCAGCAGTGTGTGCACAGGCCGGCCAGACCCCAGTTCAAACCCCACTCTGCCCTTGGCTGGCCTTTCTGAGTGGAGCTTCCTTCTGTCCAAGGTGGTGACAACAGGGTAACAGAAGCGCCTTCCCAAGGGGGCAAGGACAATGAGAGCAGGTGCGGCCTCCACGTGAAGCCCCCCACACACCGAGATACAGGATCCCAAATAGCAAGGCCATGTCTGTCTCCCTGTGCCCGGCACAGGGGGCTGAGTAAGGGCCAGGTAACTCCTGTGGTCATCAGGCAGGGACACACAACAAGCTGCCTCTGATCTACAGGCCGGGTGCTGGCCGGGACTCACAGACACAGCTGTGGGCCAGGCCAGGTGCCCTGGGCACCCCCATCCTGTGTCACGTCACAGCGTCACACAGCATCAGTGCCGGCCCCAGCTCCTCCTTCGCTGATGGCGGCATCCCAGGCAGACCAGACCAGCTGGCTCGTGGACACTCAGGGCGGGGTCCTTGGACCTGAGTCTGGCAGTGACAGACATGACGCAGACCACCAGCAGGAGAAGCCCAGGGTCCCGCTGGCAGAGGTCACGCTCGCAGGGTGCAGCTTTCCACCTGTTGCTGTGTCAACATGGGCAGCTCAGGAGTGGCCAGCTGTGGATAAGCGGCTGGCCGTGGAAGTGGGGTCATGAGGGACAAGCTTTGGAGATTTGAGAACGAGGGATGGACAGTCCTTCCAGGAGGAGGCCTGGCAGCCATGGATCCTTCTCCTTAGCTGGAAGAGCCTGATTTATTGGGGAGTGGGCCCAGGAAGGACCCTCCCAGGTTCTCCTTCTGCGTGGTGTGACCGTGTTGATGGGGACAGTGACACGCCCCTGCCAGGACACCTGCAGGGTGAGGGTTCATGACGAGGCATGTACAGGGGAGAAGTCACCCCCTCTCCACTTTCTGGGGTCTCGTGTCTCCCTGGACCCCTGGCATTGCCAGGACCACCCGCTCAGCACACAGAGCGCCCTGGACCTGCCAAGGAGAGCAGGACGGGAATCTCCTGGGCCCTTGATGGCGCAGCTGGCAGCCCAGGGAGGCCGGGAAGTACTGTTTGGCTGAGATGAGCTGGTTGGAGGGGGTGAGTTTGAGGCCGAGGGGCTGCCCTCATGGAAGAGGCACGGGGAGACTGACGTGGATGTTTCTTTTTTTTATTAATTATTTTTTTTAATTGAAGTATAGTTGATTTACAATGTTGTGTTAGTTTCTGCTGCACAGCAAACTGACTCAGTTATATATATATATATACATTTCTAAAATATTCTTTTCCATTACGGTTTATCCCAGGATATTGAATATAGTTCCCTGTGCTCTACAGTAGGACCTTGTTGTTTATCCATTCTCTATATAATAGTTTGCATCTGCTAATCCCAAACTCCCAATCCATCCCCCCCTACACCCCATTACTATGTTTCTTACTAGAGGCAGGTCATGTGATCGGGGAGTCCCAGCTGGGAGGAGAGGCCTGGAGAGCAGGCCGCGGCTGGGGTCCAGCCTGCTTTCCCCTCACTGACCCCACAGGCTTGTCCAGCAAAGCAGTTGTGACCATTCCCTGGCCTCATCTTGCCTAATTCCTGCTATGGATGTGGGCTCAGTCTGAGCCACCAGGATGATATGGCTTGGGGCCTGTCCTACTTGCAGGACACCCTCTGGCTCCAGAAGGAGATGATGGGATCTAAGCCAATGGGAGCAAAGGACCTGTCTGCTGTTGGGTCGATGACGTTTGGTCCACAGAGCTGCAAAGATCAAGTCTCCAGCGGCTTCCTGGAGGAAGAGGCACATGCACTGGGGGAGACCCCAGTGGTAAATGTCTTCATTGGTGGGGGTAGAGGATAAAGTGGAGGAGAGACCCCTTTGAAAAATTTCCCAGGTGGCAGCAAAAAGTGGTTCCAAGCATCTTTCCAGAATAAGGAGGTGGCACAGCCCTGCTGTGCCTTCTGCAGCACAGGGGAGGGGCTCGCCCAGCTCACGGTGACTGAGCTCATCGCTCCTCCCTGCAAATAGCCCCTGGCGGATGGATGGGCCAGGAGGAGAGGAGAGAGCGTTTTATTACCGCTCCAGGTCCCATGATGCACCGCTCCACTGTCGGCTGAGCTCAGAGAGAGGCAGCCAGGATCACACTGAGCGCAGCTCCCAGGATGCAGGATATTAGATCAATCAAACTAAATTAAAAGCTTTGGCCAGCTCTTGAACTCAGGGTTGAACAGCAGCCCTTTCTTCTTATTCCAACTGCTTCCCGGGAGGATGCCCAGCCTGCAGGATCTGTAAGGGTTGGTGCTTTGAATTATTTAAAGAGGGAACAGGGCTGGGATACATACAGGAAAGCATCCTGCCGCAGAAATGCTGAGACAGCTGCCCCTGCAGGGAGCCCTGGGGAGGAGAGAGAGAGAGAGAGAGTGTGTGTGTGTGTGTGTGTGTGTGTGTGTGTGTGTGTGTGTGTGTGTGTGTGTATGGGCGTCCAGACAGACATGCCTGTCACCATGGTGGGAGTCCTGGCTCAGGAGACCCCACTCAGCAGCAGAGGGGTTGCTGCCTTTTGTCCTGAGGAGTCGGTCAGCAATCCTTCCAATCAGCACTGAGGCAGCCCTGCTGCAGAGGTGCAGGATGTGGTCCAGAGCCGTGGGTTCAAATCCCAGCCCTGCTCCTGGAAGCTGGGAGATGCTGAGGAAGATGATTTAACCCTCTGAGGACCACCCTCCACTGTGAATGACATTATATATAGCAACTCTTATGGGCCTGATCCATCCCAGGCACTGTCCCAGGCTCTGTCCTCACAGGTGTTCATTCATCCCAAGCACAGAAGTTGAGGGCCTGCTGTGTTCCTCGCCCTGAGGGTTGCAGCAGGAAAGCACAACAGACCACATCCCTGCTCTCAGGGAAAAAGCAATCTAGTGACAGACCCTTCTCAACTGTGTGGTTCCTCTGATGGAAACAAGTTGGGGCGTGCAAGCAAATGTGAGATGGGGCCATTGGTGGGGGCTGCTGAGAGGAGGGGGCTGGAAGCTGAGACCTGTAGAACCAGGAGTTGATGGGGTGTCAAGCAGGAGGACCTGCATCCCCAGAGAAAGGGGTGCAGGCCCAGAAGTGAGCACCAGCTGGATGGGTCAAAGGCAGAGAGAGCAGACCCTGGTGGCTGGAGCCTAGGGAAGGAGGGCGGGAGTCGTGGGAGAAGGATAGATGGGGCACCCAGGGCTGGATCCCACAGGTCTTGTGGGTCAGTGTGGATTGGCTTATTCTAGGGTCAATGAAAACCCAGGAGTGGGGGTTCAGCCCGCAGAGGCAGGATCCAGTCTGCATTGTAATGGGCCCTTTGGCTGCTTCTGGCACACACGATTGCCAGCCTTCACCTTTCCTGTTCCTGCTGCCAGGTCAGCTCTGCCAGCAGGTGTCTAGGTGGCTCCTCCCTCACCTTTCAGACTTATTTGGTCAGGTTTCCTGAAAGGCCATTTCTAACCACCTCACTTAAAACTGAAGCACCTCTTTGCATAATGATAAAGGGGTGAGTTCTCCAAGAAGACATAACAATCCATACTGTGTATGCACCTAACAACAGAGCACCAAAATATATGAGGCAAAAAGTGATGGGACCACAAGGAGAAATAGATGAACCCACTACGACCGGTGGAGACTCCAACATTCCTCTATCAGAAATGGACAGACCCAGCAGGCAGAAAATCAGTGAGGACACAGTTGAGCTCAACAGCACCATCAATCAACTGGATGTAATTGACATTTAGAGATGACTTCTTCCAACAGCAGAGTACACCTTCTTCTCAAACTCCCATGGAACATACACAAAGATAAACCACTCTTGTCCATAAAACGTACTTAACAAATTAAAAAAAGTAGAAATAAAACAATGTCTGCTCTCAGATAATAATGGAATTAAATTAGAATTCAATAACAGCTGGAAAATTCAAAAAACACTTGGAGAGTAAACAACACGTTTCTAAATAACACATTAGTCAAAGAAGAAATCTCAAGAAAAATTAAAAACTATTTTCAACTAAATGAACGTGAAACTCAACTTTTCATAGTGTGTGGGACGCAGCAAAAGCAGTGCTTGGAGGGAAATTTATAGCATTGAATGCATATGTTAGAAAAGAAGTGTGATTTAAAATTGATCATCTAAGCTTTCACCTTAGGAAATTAGAAAAAGAAGAGCAAATTAAATGAAAAGTAAATAGTAAAATAATAATAATAATAAAAATTAGAGCAAAAATCAATGAAATTAAAACCAGAAAATCAGCAGAGAAAATCAGCGAAACCAAAAACTGATTCTTTCAAAAGAGCAATAAAATCAATTAGCATCTAGTCAGACTAAGAAAAAAAAAGAGAGAGATGACACAAATTACTAATACCAGAAAGGAAAATGGGGACATGACTATAGATCTTATGGGCATTAAAAGGATCATAAAGGAACTCTAAGAACATTTCCATGCCCAAATATTTGATAACCTAGATGGAATCGACCAGTTCCTTGAAAGACACAAATCTGCCACAACTCACACACAAAAAACAGACAATCTGAAAAGGCCTATATCTACTAGAGAAATTAGATCAATAATTAATAACCTCCCAAAACAGAAAGCACCAGGTCCAGATGGATTCGCTGGTGAATTCTATCAAACCTTTAAGGAAGAAATGATACCAATTCTCTACAATCTCTTTCAGAGGATCAACACTAAGAAAATAAACAATCTGATAAAAAATGGGCAAAAGACCTCACCAAAGAAAATATACAGATGACAAATAAGCATATGAAAAGATGCTCCACATCATATATAATTAAGGAAATACAAGTTAAAACAACAATTAGACACCACTACACACCTATTGCAATGGTCGAAATGCAAAACATTGACAACATCAAATGCTGGTGAGGATGTGGAGCAACTGGAACTCTCATTCATGGCTGGTGGGAATGCAGAATGGTGCAGCCACTTTGGAAGACAGTTTAGTAGTTTCTTATAAAACTAAATATACTCTTACATATGATCCAGAAATTATGCTCCTTGGTATTTACCCAAAGGAAATGAAAACTTATGTCCACACGGATGATGTTTATAGCAGCTTTACTCATAATAGACACAACTCAGAAGCAACCAAGATGTCATTCAGTAGGCGAATGGATAAATTGTGGTACATCCAGACAATTGAATACTCTTCAGTGTTTTAAGGAAATGAACTACCAAGCCATGAAAAGATATAGGGGAATCTTAAATGCATATCACTTAGTGAAAGAAGCCAATCTGAAAAGGCTATGGACTATATGACTCAACTCTATGACATTCTGGAAAAGGCAAAATTATGGAGACAGTAAAAAGATCAGTGGTTGCCTGGAGTTGGGGGTGGGCAGGGAGGGATGAACAGATGGAAAACAGAGGATTTTTAGGGCAGTAAAACTACTCTGTATGATACTGTAATTATAGATACATATCATTATACAATTATCCAAACCCATAGAAAGTTCAACACCAAGAGTGAATCCTAATGGAAATTGTGGGTTTGGGTGATGATGATGTGTTAGTGCAGGTGCATCAATTGTAACAAATGCACCACTTTAGTGAAGGATGAGGACAACCGGGGCATGTGTGCCTGCGTGTGTGTGCACATGCATGTGAACAAGGGGGTACATGGGAAATCTCTGTACTTTGCACTCAATTTTGCTGTGAACCCAAAATTGCTCTAAAAATATTTAAAAGGAAAGAAAAAGTCTATTTAAAAGGAAAGAAAAAAACCCCCTAAGTCCCTTTTCTTCCTTCCCTACTCACCACAGGGCTCACCACCTCTTCTACTATATGTGTGTACATTTTCTCTTCCTATTTTTCATTTATCTTGTTTGTTGTTTGTTTCTGCCACCACAGTATACGTTCTTTGGTGATGGAGATGCTTATCTCTTTGCTCATGTTCACACCACAAGTGCCTGGAACAGTGCCTGGCACGCAGCAGGTGCTCAGTATATACTAAATAAATGGGTGGATGAATGAGCGGATGGATGAACAGATGGATCAGTACTTCTCACAACCACCCACAAAATAAGTAACGTTAACCTTTGCTTCATGAATGTTGCCTGGTGGTCATGCCCACTCCTCACTGGGCAGTTCTGGGCGTTGAGCTAGTTGATCACATGACAGGCCAGCCTCAGGGGCTGGGGGCAGCACTGACTCCATGAATTTGGGAGCTAAGGCCAGGTGCACTGGGCAACCTCCGTCCAGGTGCTGAGTCAGCCCTGATTGACTGTGATGGAGCTCGGAGGCTGTGTTGGGGCCAGGTGGGCGTGTCTGGGTGGCTGGATAGAATTCATCACCTGGACAGGTCTCTTCTTCCCTCAGTAAGTGTCCAAATAGGCCAGGGCACAAGCCTTCTGCCATAATATTTAGAGCTGGGAAGTAGTGCTGAGTGGATGGGGGGATTCTTAAACTGAAGGTTCAGCAAAGGGAAGGGTCTTCGTCTTCTTCAGGAGCATGTACCACCATCCTACTCACCCATGCACCTGCCCCTGTCCTACCTAGCACTGCTCAGTCCTCCCCACCTGGACGTAGTCCCGTCCCTTGTGGAACAGTGCTGACCCCTGGCCGAATCAGGGTGTTTATGGGTCACCCTGCACTGACCAGGATCACCCTCAGCCCCAGGCCTCCCATTCTAGACTCTCCATCATTCTCTCCCCTCTCCTTCTGGCTGATCTCACCTGGGCCTTTTGTAGGGCTGATGCCCCTCTTTCTGGGGGGGGTCCACTCTGATCTTCCTCCTTTGTCTGGCTCCTGGGCTGGACCCATGACCTTGCCAGAGTGCCTGTGCCAGGGAAGGCTGCACTCTGTCATGGAGAGGGCTGTGGACCCCTAGTCTGACCCCCTACCTCTCATCTCCCCTCCCTGGCTGACCTCAGCTTCCAGCAGGAACCAATATGATGGACCCTTAATCTAAAACTGGGGCTTTGTCCTTCCTGGCTGGGCCCTGCTGTTTCTCTACTGCATGATGTCTTTTGATGGGCGATGCCAGCCTCCTGGGACAGGCTGTGCTAGGGCTGAGCCCAGGAGTCCCTCGGTACTCTTGGACCCTTCCATCGGGAGGCACGGACTTTACCTCCTTCTGATCCCTGAGTCCCCATCACCTCAGACCACACACACACACACACACACAGCTGCCTTTCCTGCGCCCCTGACCCGAAGCCAGGCTAGGTGGTTCCCTCTCAGGGATGCAGAACTAGGGAGTCCTTTGCACCTGCCCCTCTAGGTGTGCGACCCCCAGATGAACCTGGTCCTTTCCATGGAAACCCAATCCGGCCTGAGGACTTCTGATCGAAGATGGTGGTTCTCCAAGTTCCTGGATACCCTCTGGCCCCCAGACACAATGGTTTCTGCCACGTGACACCCAGTGGATCCGTGGGCGCTGCCAGCTGTGGCTCATGGGGGGCTGGCGCTCCGCTCTCTCCATTTCTTAAGAGGATAAAAGGAATTGTGAGCTTGGGAGAGCCTTTTACAAGAAATTGTGGGTTTTTCCCTCTCTTTTGATGGCTAAAGCCATACAATTGAACATTTTTCAAGAAGAGGAAAGAGCATAAATCAGAACGTACAAAGCCTGGATTGCCTGTCTCCACGTGGAAGAGATAAAGCACTCGATGTTAAGAGATGAGAACTTTATCCCCGTCTTCTCGGGAGTGACCTTGGGCAGGGGAACCAGTGCATGAACTCTGTTTCCCGAGGAGGGGATCAGGACTGAGTAGTCTCTCCCGAAGTGACAGGTGTGATCATCTGTTTGGGATTTGCTGGCATGGCTGTTTGCCGGTTCATTTTCCCCTGGCTTCTTCTGTGCTGGACATGGGGACAGTCAGGAGCCCCCAGGGTCAGAGGGAGAGCTCTGGTTCTCCGGCCCTTCTTTTTCCTGCAGCATGCATGCCTCCTACGCCCCCCAGGAGGACAGGCCTGTCTGCTCACGTGCTTGGCAGCCCGCAGAGCAGCGCCTGGCACCGAACAGCGCCCCAAAGCATTTGGGACTGTTGAGTTGCTTCAGTGCCATTCCCAGAGGGGCAGCACGACCTGGAAGGAAGAACCAGGCTTCAGGCCATGAGCATCTGTGCTTTAAGTCCTGTTCTGCCATTTCCAAGCTCATAACAACGTGACAGTCTTAAAATTCCCTGATCCCCCATTTTCTTACATGTAAAATTGGGATAATACCAATTCCAGGTGGAGGGACTGGTCCTTACAGATAATGTTTGCAAAATGCCTCGTACATATTAGATGCTCCCTCAATATAACAATAGCCATGATAACAATAGTCATCGTTATTATTATTGTTCATCTGACAATCTCGGGCCGATTTTTATTCCACAAAAAATGTCAACTGCTAACTATTTATGTATGTCAAAAAAAACCCTTGAAAGCACCATGTAACAAAACAGAAGTGTTCCTCAGACTTTGATACGTATGTGCGCTGACTCGAGACAATAGATATATTTTCTGACTTTTAAAGGGAATTGCGTGCTTTAATTAAAAAAAGAAAGTTTTCTCTCAGCATATTAATTATCTCGCTTGTCATAGGAGGTATTTGTTCCAGATGACAGGCCGTAATTAGCGCACAGAACAGACTGAAGTTCCCCAAGAGAAGCCTGGAGTCCGGGCGGGCCTGGGCTGACGCAGCCCTGGCATTTCATCAGGTGTGTGGAGGGTGGGCTGGGGGCAGGGGTCTCTCTGGGTTCAGACAAAGGGAAGGAAAACAATTCATCACCGCCTCTCTGAGGGTGCCCGAGGTGCTGCATCTCCTCCTGGGGCCTCCCCAGGGCAGCTGTTCTCCCCACAGCGCTCAGCGCAGCCGCGGGAACATCGGTGGAAAGGGCAAGGGCTCTGGTTCCATTCCCGGCTTCACCAAGGATGGCACACGTGATCTCAGCAAGTTCCCCCAGGGCTCTGATGCCTCCTGTCACACTGCAGAGAGCCGACCGGGACAGCCTCATATATCCATCATTTCCCTCCCTGCCTTGTCCTTGTCATCAGAGGCACCTGTCTTACTAACTCGCCCACATAAAGACGCACAAGTCCTGGACTGAATGCCTCCCCGGGCTGGGCCTCCGGGCAGAGACATGATGGGCCCCCCTTCTGCCTTGGCAGGGACCCATTAGTGGAGACAGACACAGGCGTCGACGGGGCAGAGAGTATGCTCTGGTCCACAGACCACCCTACATTTTCTTCCTGGATGCACATTCCCGAACAGACAGGGCTGAACATCTGACTTATGGCCAAGAGACCAGAGCAGAGATGGGGTCCAGCACTTCCAGACCTGCCCCTACACTGCCCCTTGCAGCCTCCCCACGCCTCCTCTTTCTGCATTTGCCAGCTGGCTGCAGAGGGCGAAGTGGAGCCTTCCTGGGAGAATGAGGGGACATGAGAGAAAAGGGGCCGAGTCCCTGAGCATTCCCCGAGCTCTAGCCAGACAGGGGTTGTGACTGGCTTTGGAGCTGAGCCATGGGATTTGAGCACCGTCAGGACACTCTTCCAGGATGGAGATGAAGGCAAGAGTCAGAGCCCTCCCTCCAGGGGAGGCTGGCTTTTCTCTTTGCCACGGTGGACCCACCTCGCCACCCCTGCTGGCAGGACCCTGGAGGGCGGGCCAGCCAGCTTGCTGATATCTGTGAAGGAGCACAGCCTGGTTCAGAAACATTCCACAGGCTTGGTGCAGAGCACGGCAGCCTCTCAAAGCTGGAAGGAGGCGAGGTAGAGCGCAGGACCCGCTTCGAGCCCCTGAGAGGAGAGGTGGGGAGCTTAGCTGAGTGAGATGTCCTCATCTCATCACCGTCCTTAGCTCAAGACTGTTGTTTGATGTTATTAACACAACCAGCGTATCCTAGCACGTATAGGCACTTGCACTGGACAAATGTTAGATACATTATCAAGTTTAAAATGTTATTATAGTAAGAGGGCACCTCCATTCTGTCGCAGTTCACCGGAAAAGGCTTCCATGTTTGAGCATATTTCTATTTCAAGGATAATTAAAAGACAATCACACTGATTCGCTGAGAGAGATCTCCTCTGCACACCCAGGCCACCACGAGTGTCAATTTCTATTATCTACAAGCCTTACTGCCAACACTCCCTTCCCGCGGGTCTTCCCACCTCAGACACATTGGAGCAAAGCTGTTTGATGCTTATGAAGCGTTTTGATAAGACATGGGTTCCAATAAATTTTATAATGTTCATCATGTAGGGAAATCTATGCAGCTTCAAAAACTTGTTTTGAGTATTAGAGTACTGAAGGATATATGCAAAATGTACAAGAACACATCAAATAATGATCTCGTTGAGGTAATATTAGCACCAGAGAGGCTAAAGATTGTACCAAATTGCCAGCATCCTCTGAGCCACGTGACCCTGGCCGCCCAGGGTCTGGTAGAGCCAAGGTATTTTTCTCTTCAGGTCTGAACTTTCTTCCAAATCACAGAATGTTGGTTCTACCATTTTTGACTAATAGGTTACTAACCAATTAAACCCAGACTGAAACGAAGAGCTGCTGGAGTTTAATTTTCCTGGTAGGAATTCAGTGCAAGGCAGTCACTGGAGAAAAAGTCGATTGTCTGCTGGCGTCGGCTGCCTGCGCGGCCACAGCCTGTCCCTGGACTAATTCACCCAGTGAAACATTCAATGACCGTCTACTTAAGCTGTCTACTTGTACCAAGATCAATCAGACCCGACCCAACTCTCCACATCTGGAGCAGCTTCCAGAGGCTTAGATGTCAGCACGAGAACCTCCAGAAGGATGTCTCAGTTTGGGGGAAGCGATCTCTAATCCCCAGATAGGGACGGCGAGAACTTCTTTGCAAGAATGTGAGCGAACCTCTACAATTTCAGCTCCGTGAGAACAGGGGCTTCTGCACTTGGCTCCATCCCTGCTGGGCCCCCACCCACCTCTGACACCTTTGCCCCTGCGCCACCACCACGGCTGCATTTCACTGCCATTTCCTGGGCACCTACTCTGGGCCTTGCCTCTTCTAGAGGCTTTCAACGCACTATCTAATTTGTCCTCTGGCTGTAGGGGACAGCTGAGTGGATGGATGGAGGCTGGTGTAACGAAGAAGTGAGACAGCTCCTGGACACCTCTTGCCCCGGAGGAGGGAGAGGAGGAGGGGAAGGGAGGGCCCTGAAGAATGGGAGGCATTTGATGTCAGCGATGCTTAGGGATTGGCGTATGAAGGCTCCTGAGGGGGCGGGGTATGCTGGCCTTGAGGGAATGAATATTCTGGAGTCAGCGTGCTATGGGCATGCAGGAGTGGAGGAGAAGGATGCTTGCACGGAACTCGCAGAGGAGCTGCCTGATTCTTCCTGAGGTTTGTTATTGCAAGGGGCGCAGAAGCAACTGCTCTCTGACTATGCACGGCCTTTGAACATTGCTGCTGCTTTAGCATAACATTAAATTAAATGTGCTTTTCGTCTGTCTTTTAAAATAAACTCCCTGAAGGATTAGGCTGTGATTTTTTTTCCAGGTTTACTCTCATTTATCTGCAATTCCGTTCTTTTGTGGTAGCTCAGAAATCCGAGGTACATTCCTCTATTGACATTTTCAGCTCATTAGCCTGGGCTAGTTGAGGGGAAAAGTTATTAGTGTTTCTTCGGTCATTTCTTCTCCCATCCATCCAGTCACATAACCATCAGACTGACTGCGCAGTATTTTCTGAGCCTGTGTCAGGGGCTGTGAGTGGCTTAGGGAACAACAAACTCGGTGCCTAGCTTTAAGGACCCAAAATTGAGAATAGGAACCCCACATGTGGACTTTTTCAAGAGCTCACATCACATATAAGTACCAGTGGAGACCAGACACACCCTGGGTGCTGGCAGCACACGTTGCCTGGGGGTGGAGCTCCAGTCTGGGGGGGATGGTCTGGAAGTGAGACCCCAGCCTCTGAGAGCTGCATCTCCTGAGCCGGATGATTTACCAGATTTGCTGTCCCCTGGGGAGATGGGCAAGGCATGGTGTTGAGGGGAAGCAGGGGCTGGGGATGGGTGGGTTACCTTGCAGAGGGAAGCTCCGTCTCCAATTGCTTCCCACCAGAAAGGGTCTCCTGCAGGGCAGGGGTGAAGCTGGATTCATCTTTGTCCCCAGAAATGCTCAATGAGTAGTCAGGGACTGGCCAAATGGGCAGTCCGACCACGCCCTCTGCAGCCTGATGGCCTAGAGCCTCAGGCCCGCTCGGGCTCAGTGCTGGGTGAAGCAGGTGACTCAGGTTCCAGGCTTCTGTGAGGGACCGATGCCCCAGCCCCTCACTTGCCCTCTTTGCCCTTGGGCGCCGACCAACAACAGAGCTTCCCCAGAACAACCACCTGGGCACCAGCAGGTGCTCAGTGCTGCCCTGATGCTCAGTGTCTGTGGCCCCAGGAATAGCACCCCAGATGGGACTTGGGACACTGATTTGGCCAAGAGGCTGTTGGGAGTGCAGGGAATCAGCTGACATTTAGGGGGCAACTCCGAGGTTGTGAAGGTCTGCTTTTATTTGTTTATTTATTTTTTGACTTTTATTTTATTATTATTTTTATACAGCAGGTTCTTATTAGTTATCTATTTTATACACATCAGTGTATCCATGTCAATCCCAATCGCCCAATTCATCACACCACACCCCACCCTCCCCACCCCTGCTTTCCCCCCTTGGTGTCCATACGTCTGTTCTCTACATCTGTGTCTCTATTTCTGCCTTGCAAACTGGTTCATTTGTACCATTTTTTTAGATTCCACATATATGTGTTAATATGCGATATTTGTTTTTCTCTTTCTGACTTACTTCACTCTGTATGACAGTCTCTAGGTCCAACCACGTCTCTACAAATGACCCAATTTCGTTTCTTTTTATGGCTGAGTAATATTCCATTGTATATATGTACCACATCTTCTTTATCCCTTCGTCTGTTGATGGGCATTTAGGTTGCTTCCATGAGCTGGCTATTGTAAATAGTGCTGCAATGAACATTGGGGTGGGTGGGGGACAAGTGCATGAATTATGGTTTTCTCTGGGTATATGCCCAGTAGTGGGATTGCTGGGTCATATGGTAATTCTATTTTTAGTTTTTTAAGGAACCTCCATACTGTTCTCCACAGTGGCTGTATCAATCTACATTCCCACCAACAGTGCAGGAGGGTTCCCTTTTCTCCACACCCTCGTGGAGGTCTGCTTTTAGACCCTGGGTCCTGTGATCTGCACCCCTGGCTCCCCTCCTGGGACCCACCCTGCTTCCCAGCTTCCCAGATGGGTCCCTAGATTCAGACATGGCCCTCCTGGGGTTCATGAAGGGCTCAGGGCTCTTTCCTTTGGAGCCTGCATCAGCCAGGAAGGTCATGGCTGTGCTGCGGTAACGAGCCAGCCCCGCTTTTCAGATTCCTCACTGGCTACTCCACTGCAGGTCTGTGGCTATGCTCAGGGCAGCTCCCTTCCAGGCAGTGACTCAGGGATCCAGGGGCTTTGTCAAGGACCCTCATCCTGCAGGGTCACTGCTTCCCACCCCAAATGGCATTGTTTTCATCACAGCTCACTGGTCACATGTGGTCACTGGGCTGCAACTCACCACAGGGTCTGGGAAGTCCTCCCATGAGGCCCAGGAAGGGGAGCAGAGTTGGACATGACACCCACGTGCTCTACAAACCATGGCCTGGATCTCCCGGGGGAGGGGGTGGGCTGGACAGCTGGGCAGAGCTGGGTTCTGTTTCCTCTCCACCACCTTCAGGAGTGTGTCCCTGGGCAGGTCCGTCCCTGACACCGTGCACAGCTGAGACTCTCCTGAGCTGAGTGGAAGTGGGGGTCAGAGTCCAGCTCTTTGAGAGGATGCTGGATCAGTCCAGGGGCCTGCTCACAAGGTCTGCCTTTTCCTGCAGAGCTGGGTGTGGTTAGGGAGCAGGACGAACAGAGACAAGATAGGACTTCTCGGCACTTGTCCCC
The DNA here is from genome assembly GCF_965194805.1 of Balaenoptera borealis. Classification (NCBI taxonomy): domain Eukaryota; kingdom Metazoa; phylum Chordata; class Mammalia; order Artiodactyla; family Balaenopteridae; genus Balaenoptera; species Balaenoptera borealis. The sequence continues at coordinate 103,999,253 of NC_138870.1, forward strand.
CACCCACCTGGCCCAGGTCCATGGTGAACAAGGAGCTAAGAGAGCACCCATCCTGCTTCCTCAAAGCTCAGGTGGCCCACTGTAACAGAGTGGGATGGAGACCACATGGTGCGTCTGCCCAGAGCCCAGTGTGGGTCCGGGCAGAAGTCCACAAGGGCCGGCCTCCGTGGCATTTAGAAGACTTCATGGCCTGGGAGCCTCTGGAACCAGCCCCTGGGTGTGCGACAGGCTCTGTCTGAGAGATGAGCTCGGCACGGACCAAGCGTGCTGACCAGCAGCTGTGTGGAGAGAGGACCTCTAGGGGACCAGGGCAGCAGACCCGAGGAGAGACCCCAAGGGTCCCTGGAGACACACCTTGGGGGATGGGGCGCTGAGGCAGGATGGGGGCGCCTGCGCCCCCGCAGTCCTGCTGGTGAGGGAATCACGGCAGCAAACAGTTGCCCACAAATTTGGCAAGACCCGTGGCACAGCGAGCCTGGGGCAGTGCAGCTGCCGGGGAGGTTGGTGAAAGCTTCCCTGAGGGGCGGGTGGAGGTTGTGGGTGAATGTGCCTCGTCCACAGGAGGTGCCCGTCCACCTTGGCTCCCTCTGCTTGGAACCAGAACAGCAGGCAGGAGGCAAGAGCCAGGCGATGCTGGCAGAGGGGCCACATCCCACCGTGGGTTCTGCCTGACTGCCCTCAGGGGAAGCTCTGCCCCCGCCCCCCACTCTTCCCGGAGCAGACGTGGGGATGCGGCTTCTACCGATGGTGCTTCAGAGCACACTGCCACACGTCAGCCTTACTTTTGATGTTTCTATGGCAATGGGCTTTGATTATGTTAAGTGTCTGGACAGCAATATCACTGGGAACTTCGGCCAGCAGCCGCTTCATGACAGGGGGCAAATGCTGGTGGGTTCTGGAACTTTCCAAAACAACCCGACAAGTCACATCTTCCTTCTTGCAGCCCACTGTCGCCTCCATCCCTCTCACGTTCCAGGCGTGGAACCCCGACTGCCCTTCGAGCCTCATGTCCATGGCTCCCATGGGTCATGGCACCATCCTGCATCCCTGCCCTTGGAGACTTTCAAGGTCAGCACTGGTCCCGCACCCCACAGCACAAAGCCCAGAGTGGAGAACCATAGGAGGTTCTCCCACGTGGGAGGAAGGGATGCCTGCTGTCACACATGGGATGCTCTTCTACCTGCTCCCGTGCCCGCACTCCACCTGCCCTTCAAGGTCCAAAGCAAAGGCCTCTTAGTCTGGTGGCTGCTGCGTTGGGGGGGTGCCTTCCCATATTGCCCTTCCTCAGCCCACGGCCGAGAGTTCTCGCGGTCCCGCCGTGTAAGGATTCCTGCAGGTGTTTGGTGCTTCTCCCTGGACTGCCCTGTGTTCTCTGTGCCGACCCTCAGCCTGCCCAAGCTGGATGCTCAGTGACAGCCAGTGGTCGTAGATGGAACGGCACACGTTGGCACACCCTGCCATTAATTTATTGACTGAGTGGGTCCCCCTCGTGCTTCTCAGGTCTGTGTGGTCTGTGTGCTCCGCGGAGATGGATTTGACAAGGACCTACTGTATAGCACGGGGAACTCTACTCAATATTCTGTGATACCCTAAATAGGAAAAGTATCTGAAAAAGAATAGATATAAGTATATATATAATTGAATCACCTTGCTGTATACCTGAAACGAACACAACATTGTAAATCGACTATACTCTAATATAAAATAACACTTTTCATTTTTAAGAAAGCTTTCCATGCCTCGGTCCCCTGACTATAAAACTGAGTCATTGTTAGTCTCTACACGACCGTAAGGACTAAATGGGCAAGTGCCTGCACGCATTCAACCCAACACACTGATGTCCCCCTCACCATGTGGACACAGCCCAGTCTACTCACTGTGTCTCCAGGGCATCTCCTGGGCAACTCCTCTGAAGGTCACAGGAGGAAGCACTGTCTCTTGTTCCCACTTCCTATGAGAGCTTGGAAATATGTCCCTCAAAACTGTCTTTATGATACCAAACATCTGTATAAAAAAGCAAAAAATAGTCAAAAATATGCATGAATTTACAGATGTGGCCCCTCCTTTTTACTTAGCTGTTTGGAGAGTGAGTTTGCACAGCGAGGGTCTGGTGGCTTCCAACTCCTACAACTCATTGATTTTCACGCGGAAGCAGGCACAGCAGGATGTGGAGAAAGCGGGGCGTGTCCTCAGGGATGAGCGTGTGTGCAGAGGTGTGGGCGTGTGTGTGTGTGTCTGTGTGTGTGCATTTGATGGGGGCAGTGGGAATGTGGGTTGATCCTAGAGGACAGAAGAGGAGGGAATAATGATTTCCTATGATTTGGGAAGCACGTTCCTGACACTGTGTGTGTGTGTGTGTGTGTGTGTGTGTGTGTGTGTGTGTTAGGGTGGCCAGAAAAAAATACAGAATGTCTGGTTAGATTTGAATCTCAAACAATAAAATTTGTTTTAGTGGATATCACGCAATATTTGACCATATTTATGCTAATAAATTATGACTGTTACAAGAAGTCCTGCGTTTTTATTTGCTAACTCGGAGAAGTTATATGCGTGTGCGTGCATAAAACTTCATTTAATTTTCCAGATGACCCCATAAAATAGGTCTGATTATTGTTTCCATTTCCCTCTACCCCTTTCCATTTTATACAGGATGAAACTGTGTGGCACCAGAGATGCGTGAACTTGCCCACGACCAACACTTAAAACGCGGTGGAACCAGAATTTCCTCTCAAGGAACTGTCTGTGGAGTCACTGCTCTCAAGGGGCTTGAGGTCGCCTCCCATAGAGGCCAGGAGAGTTGCGGGATTTGAAGTGTGTTCTGAGGGGGGACTGGGGAGACCTTGGGGCAGGTGGGAGTTTCTGAAGGGACTGGGGGACCCTCTCTGCACAGCCCAGGACTGCCTTTGCTCCTACTCCTCCCCAGGCTTCCTGCCTCTCCGCTCTGTCTCCAGCCCCGTGTGTCACCAAGGTGATGGGCATTTGCCAGGAAATAGTCCCTGGGTTCAGAGCCCGCCCCTTCCCAGCTGTGTGATTTTAGGTGACTCTGGGACTCGGCTTCAGTGTCCGTGGAGTTGCTGCACAAGAGCTCCTCTGGGAGTTTTCTTGGGAGGATTAAATGAGGTGATGTCTGTGGAGTACAATGCAGGGGGTCCATGGTGTTTGTCAAGGCCAATGCCAACACCTCATAAAGCCACTGTGAGGCCCGCCCTTCTCTTGGTCCATCATCCTAGTGTCTGCCCTCACCCCCAAGGTGTCATCTGCATTGAAACTCACCTGCAGGCAGCTGCCCTTGGCTGACTGTCTCTTTGCAAACCCTGCCCCTTCTTTCATCTCAAGCATTGTCTCCTCTGCTCCATGGGGGGCATGTCTCCAGCAAGTCAACAAGAGCAGAGACCCTCCTCCAGCCTCCCTCCCAACACCTTTCCCCAATCTGCCCAGGTGGACTTGGTGTCCTGACACCTCCTCCCAGGGGCTCTGCAGCATCTCACTGCTCTTGAACTTGAGTCCTGGTCGGCCTTGATTTAGAGTGATTTGTGTGTGCCACCTGGAGGGCTGTGTGCCACCCCCACCCCCCCGCCCCGCGGAGGGTGAGATCGTGCCTGACTCGTCCTGGCATCTGGGCATCCTGCATCTTTCTGTGCTGTTTGTGTTACTGCAGTGAATCATCTCGGGGAGGGGATGGACTCCGGTGGGTGGGATCAAAGGGGCGATGGTCACATACTCACGCAAAGCTTTCCCTTTTAAGTCATAAGCTGATGTTAGGAGCTGAACTGTGACCTCCCCTAAAATTCACATGCTGAAGTCCTCACCTCAGGACCTCAAAATGTGACTGTATTTGGAGATGGGGTCTTTACAGAGGTGATTAAGGAAAATGAGGTCCTATGGGTGGGCCCTGATCCAATATGACTGGGGTCCTTACATGAAGAGGAGACTAGGACACAGACAGACACACACAGAAGGACGGCCATGTGTGGACACAGGGAGAAGACTGCCATCTACAAGCCAAGAAGAACCAACCCCAGAAGAAGCCAACCCTGCAAACACCTTGATCCTGGACTTGCAGCTTCCAGACTGTGAGACAGTAAATGTCCCTTGTTTAAGCCGCCCAGCCTGTGGTCCTTTGTATGGCAGCCCCTGGACAATGATACACTGAGTAGGTAGAAGTGTCAGCAGGACAGTGGCACTGTCCACCCCCCACCCCCTACCCCCTCCATTTCACCCCTAGAAGGAAGGAGAATTCATGCCTGGTGTGTGAACCCAAGTCACTTGCTGCATTTAGCTCTGCCAGGAAGCCCAGCATTGGGGTAATGATGGAAAGTGGTGAAAACTGGGGCTTTGACTCTAGGCCTGTGGTTCTCATGACACACATCCAGAAGCTTATTAGGAGGAGGAATGACCAGGACAAAGCAGGATCTGGGTGGTAAGGGCACCCTGGCCATAATATCACCCTAATATTAATCTGCTGCACGAGAGCCCTTTACAGTCAGGCTGCCTGGGATCCACCGTGCCCTCTTGGGCCACATCTGCTGGGGACAGGCTGGCAGCTGAGTCCCGAGGAAACCCCTGCCTTGCTCCAGATAATCTAATGCAGGAAACAGGGCTGATTAATCCCACATACTCTGCTGGTGTTTAACTCGCTGAATGTTAGACCACATTCTCATTATGTGTTTATGTCTTCAACATGATAGGCAAGGAATGAAATCCAGGCATAAAATCAATTATTTCTGCAGAAATTGTCATATAAGACAAAACATCTTCAGGAGACAAAAGCAGTTACGATTACGGCTTAATGTACCCCGTGCTGATTTCAGAGTCAGTATCACGGCTTGCCAGGCTCGCTGAGATTTCCTGGTGTGGGTCCCAGCGCTGGAGACAAAGTGGGAATTAAGAAATGTTCTTTTTTTAATTCATCTTTTTATTGAAGTATAGTTGATTTACAATCCCATGTTAGTTTCAGGTGTACAGCACAGCAATCCAGTTATACATATATACGTGTATATATATATTCTCCTTCTGATTCTCTTCCCTTGCAGGTTATTACAAAATATTGAGTATAGTTCCCTGTGCTCTACAGTAGGTCCTTGTTAGTTATATGTTTTATATATAGGAGTGTGTATCTGTTAATCCCAAACTCCTAATTTATCCCTCACTCCCTTTTCCCTTTGGTAACCATACGTTTGTTTTCTATGTCTGTGAGTCTCTTTCTGCTTTGGAAATAAGTTCATTTGTATCTTTTTTTTTAGATTCCACATATAAGCAATATCATATGATATTTATCTTTCTCTGTCTGGCTTACTTCACTTATTCTTCAAATGTCTCTGTCTCTGTCTGTATCTCTGTCTCTGTCTCTCTCTCCCTCCCTCTCCGAGTAAATGTAAAAGGAGGTAATAGTAGGGCTGGACTTGGGGACTCCCTTCCACTTCACCTGGATCTCAGGGGTTACAGATAGACTGAAAGCATAACTACATAATTGCATATTTTTTGAGGCACTGGGGAATAGTGGGGAAAAAAAGCAGAACAACAACAAAAAAGCAATGGCTCAGAAGTCAAGAGATGGGTCATAGTCTTAACTCCACCCTTCCCACTCCTTGCGTCCTCAGTTTCTCTGTTGGCCAACCGTGGGTTTGCGGGAGATGGTTCTCAATCTTTGTGACGTTGCTTTGGGACCTTTGTGAGGCCGTGCGCTGGGCATATCTGCACACGGCAGCCAGGTGGCCACCAGCGCCGTTGCAGGGAACTGTGTCACCCCAGCAGCTCATAGGCTGGGAAGAGTCACCAGGAGAGACAGGAGCACAAAGACGGGCAGGCAGGAAGCACTAGCCCCTAACCTCACAGGAGGAGAGACGCAAAGAGTAATGGGAAAAAGGCACTGGACACCGGCTTTCTCACTTGGCTTCTGAAATTGAAAAGAATCCTTTCCACTGCCCCCTGCCCTGAAAACACGAGTTACTTCTGAGGAAGCCACGGGAAGCCAGGGCCGAGGGCGTCTTTGACCTCCGTCTTTGGAATTGTTGGCAACAAGAATTCGTCTCTTTTTTCCTCTGTCATTAAAAGCAACTGTAAGTGTTGAACACAAGGTAATCTTCAGCTTGCCTTCAGGTGCTGGTTACGGGGGACCACGACGTTGGGTGTAAAAACCACGGTGGTGATAAAGGAATGATGACCCTACAATTTGAGGGGGACTTGCTCTGCCTGGAGAGCAGCGCCAGGCACCCCATAAATGAGGCCTTTTCACCCACCACTTGCCCGACAGGAATCACTAAATCCTTGTACAGCAGAAACTACTGAGGATCCGGAAGGCAGAGTGACCTTTCCAAGCTGCACATCCAGGACTGAAGGAGCCGAGGTGGGAGGCTCCCAGCTGAGACTTTCCTTTCGGTCCAGGTACCACTGCATACGTGTGAGGCCGGCCACTTCTGTGCGCGGGGCCGGGACAGAGTGAGGGGAAGGATGGGCCTCTCAGATTTTCTCCAGCAGCCCCATTCTCCATCCTGTCTGCCTGGACCAGGGTTTGTATCATTCCTGAGGAAAGGCAAGCAAGACGGATTTGACGCAAGACATCCCCAGGCCTCTGGTCCCCTCCCCTCCCCTGCCAGCCAGGCGGGGGCCAAGGGTTACAGGTCACCCCAGGAACCTGCCCAGGATGCGGGGATTGGCAGGGCAGGGCCTTCTGCACTTGCTCAAGCCCCACTGCCTTCTCTCTGCCTCGCTCCCTCCCCCTCCACCCAGGGCTCAGCCCACCTACCCACAGCCCTCCCCTGTGCCCACAGCCATTTCAAGTTGGTGCTGCTGAAGATTCCAGAGTTTGTGTAAATGCACAAGGGGTCACGGTTGTCCAAGCATCAGCCGGGACGCCCCAGTGCAGGGCCCAGGGGTGTGTTTGTCATCTGAATGTATGATGCCTTCATCTTCCAGCCAGCTCAAAGCCAGAGAGGGGACCTTTTTATTGGGATAGAGCCCCGCGTGCCCCAGCCCCTCTCACCCTCTCTCAGATGGAGGGTGCGTCTGCAGAGGGAACTGCCCGGGAGCAAGGGAGACCTACAGATGAACAGGAGCCCCAGGCAGGACTCCCCAGGAAGGTCAAGTCTGCCTTTATCTCATTCACAGTCACCCTCAGCCATTGGGACACCTGATGCGCCCTGTGAGGTGACCTGTCTGGCAATTTCCATCTACAAGAGGGAAGCTTTTCGGGTGCAGGGAAGTGAAATGCACATATAAACATCAGGGCTGCCTGCAGAGGGTATGGGAGCATCTTGTGGGCGGGCAGAGACACCCAGGCGCAGGCGGCTGGAGGATGCCCCACTGGGGACCAGCACTGGGGACAGGGTCCCTCCTGCAGGCAGAGATGGGGGCTCAGAGGAGACGAACCAGCACAGCCAAAGTCTTCAGGCTGGAAGTCAAGAGCAAATGGGACCACGTTAATGATGTATGGACTCATCTGTGCCTTTAAGCATTTATTGAGTGCTTACCGTTTGCCAGGGATTGTGCCATAGCCCCTGGAGGAAGAGAAATAAAGACGTCTACTAGGAGAAAAGAACCCAGTTAATTATCTTGGAATTATCACTACAGAGAAAGACGGGTGTGCACAAAGAGCTTCGCCAGTGCAGAAGGAGGGAGGCGTTCAGTCCCAGAGGGAATTCAGCCCAGGAAGTGAGAGCAAAGGGTTGTGGTTCCACTCCCAGCTCTGTCACTGCATACCTGCTGCCCCTGGCTAACTGCCCCCTCCCTAGGCCTCTGCTTCCTAACCTGTAACGTTGGGTTGATAAGGATCCTACCTGCTTCTCTAGGGTGATTTTAATGGGTGCTGGGAAATTTGTTTTTAACATTTTTTATTATTTTTAAAATAAATTTATTTATTTATATTTATTTTTGGTTGCATTGGGTCTTCGCTGCTGCTCGCGAGCTTTCTCTAGCTGTGGCGAATGGGGGCTACTCTTTGTTGCGGTGCGTGGGCTCCTAATTGCGGTGGCTTCTCTTGTTGCTGAGCACAGGCTCTAGGCATGCGGGCTTCAGTAGTTGTGGCACGCCAGCTCAGTAGTTGTGGCTCGCAGGCTCTAGACTGCAGGCTCAATAGTTGTGGCACATGGGCTTAGTTGCTTCGTGGCATGTGGGATCTTCCCGGACCAGGGTTCGAACACGTGTCTCCTGCATTGGCAGGCGGATTCTTAACCACTGCGCCACCAGAGAAGTCCGGGAAATGTTTTTTTAAAAATTTTTAATTTAATTTTTATTTTATATTGGAGTATAGTTGATTTACAATGTTGTGTTGGTTTCAGGTGTACAGCAAAGTGATTCAGTTGTATACTAACATGTATCCATTCTTTTTCAGATTCTTTTCCCATATAGGTTGTTACAGAATATTGAGCACAGTTCCCTGTGCTATACAGTAGGTGCTTGTTGGTTACCTATTTTATATATAGTAGTGTGTATATGTTAATCCCAAACTCCTAATTTGTCCCTCCCCCATCTTTCCCCTTTGAGAACCGTATGTTTGTTTTTGAAGGCTGTGAGTCTGTTTCTGTTTTGGAAATAAGTTCATTTGCATCTTAACAATGGGCTTTGTACGGGTACGTATGTGTGTGCACATGTGTGTACCTAAGTTTATGATAAATTTTACTACAAATAAGTGATCAATTACAGTCCAATTCAGAAAAGAATTTGCTCACCACATTGACTAACAAAGTTCTGACATGAATGTTGGCTGATATTTTTGTTCAGGTTAACTAATGAGACACAAGTGGAGCAATAAAGACACATGCCAACGATGTGACTCAGTTCTTTGCTGAATCAGATTATGGTTTTCCAACACCTGGAGAAGAGTTTTTCATTTTTTTATTCTATTCACAGGGTATGAGCTATATAGACAAGATGTAGTTTTAGGTTCAGTCTACATTATGCACAGCTTCTCCCCAATTTTCTTAAATCTAGGCAATCAAGTTGAATAAATCAAGCTCTGGGTAGTAGCACTTGCTGATTCCTACAGGGTGAACGTTCCCAGCGTGGTCAGTTTCAAGCTGCCAACCTGACATCACTGACCAGGGGGTTGGGAAGGGCTGTGCAGTATCCCCCCGTCTGAGGGCATTTCCACCCTGGAGATACAACAGCTGTGAGTAATCTCAACAGCTTAACTAGTAGTGAAACGTAGAAGGAAATCAGGAAGGGATGAGTTTTGAGTATTTAATACTTTCACCGTCAAAAAAATGTATTTACTTGTGAGTTTATATCATTTAATTTTTAATAAAGGCTATGTTTAACATGGCGTGCAGAATTCCCGAAAGTTCAACTGCTGGCTCTGGGAGTTGGGGTGCTTCTGTTTGTCTGCTGAACCGTCCCCAGCATGGTGCCAGGGGCATCGTGGGGTGTAGGGAACGCTGGCCCATAAGCTATTCAATAAGCACCTGGCACATGGGAGGCGAGGGCTCTGCACCTCTGGTGTTTCAAATCTGCTGTTATTATTTTTAAAAATCTGCTTGCAGGTGTAGGAGAATGTTTTGTACGACAAAGGACATTTGAACTGGGTCTTGATGGACAAAGAGGAACGTTTTAGGCCAAACATCATGGAAAAGGAATCCAGAAGAGAAGAAATGACCCAGTGACGGCCCACAGCTGGGAGAGCAGTGATGCTTGAGGCAAGGGAGGCATGGTGAGATCGGCTGTGTGCTGGACCACACCTGGCCATGGGGATGGCAGGACCAAGACAAGGCAGAGCTGATGGATTGGGGGGGGGGGGGCTTCCCCTGGGGAGCCCTGCCCATTCTGAGTTGTATATGAGGAAGGACCAGTAAGGGATCTTAGGAGGATGGAGTCACGTGTTTAGACCACTGGCCAGACTGTCCCATGCCCACTGGAGGCGGAGTCAGAAGACCACCGACCAGGTGAGACAGATGCTGTCCTGGTCCAGGCAGGGCTGGCACTCAAGGGTGGGCTGCAGATGCATTGGAGGGTGGACAGCACCTGTGGTCAGCAGGGGAGTGGGGGTGAGAGGGGAAGTCAAGGTGACTCCCGCTGCTCCTGAGGACCATCCCATAACACTTGATTCATTGTATTGTAGCTACTAGTTCACGTGCCCATCTCCTCACTGAGGACAAGGGCTCTGTTGTCCTTTGTTAGATGGTTAGTGTGTCCAGGTGCCTCCGTAGCCCCTGGGTGCTACCCGGCTGAGAAGCAACCCAAGGATGGAACTGGGGATCACGGAGGTAACTAGAAGCCTGCAACCACAAGAGGGAGGGCTGGTCAAGAGTGACTGGAGAAGCTGGCTGGCCTCTGAAGCCACAGTGGTGACATCTGCATCCCCCCGTTCACCTGGGCTCAGGAGCAGCCTGAGAGGATGCTGGGGTCTGCTTGGCCCTTTCTTAGTGGGGTCTGTCCCCGCTTCCTCTGGGAATGGAGCTGATGGAGGGAAGGCAGAGGGCACTAGCCAGTCTCACCTGCATCCTCAGGAGACCAGATGCAGCAGGCCTGCCCTTCTGCAGAGATGGAGCAGGAGTTGAATCCTGGGGCAGGCTCTGGGGGGCGGGCCGCTGGTTGAAGCCACCCGGGCCCTGTTCAGCTGGACCAAGTCTCCCTCCTGAGGGGTGCTCAGGGCTGGGGGGGATGGGGGTGCTCCTGCACAGCCCACCCCACTGCCCACCCACTCCCCAGAAGCACACGGGCAGGGGCTCCAGCCTGGTCTAATCGAGAACCCGGCGAGATCACCCCAGTTTCCCGGGCTCTCTAGGGCGGGCAAAGCGCTCGGAGGATCCCTGTGCCGAGGTCCCAGGGGGTGTGAGTGACCTCTGACCCGACCTTCCCCAGACCTTGGCTTCCATCAGGTTTGGATTTTTGGTCTTTGGTAACTTAAGTCAGCTTCCTTCCTAGAGCAACAAGCTCTGCCTCCAGGGACTCATTTCCCTTGTGTCATGTCTCCTGCTCTTTTCTATTTGAATGTTCACAGCAGTTAATTAAACTTGCTTCTTCCGTTGGCTCTTCCTTCTCCATCTCTCGCAGGATGAACACTGGTCGAATCTTAAGGCCTCCTCTGTTTTCCTTTTCCTTTGCTTGGGGCCCCACACTCAAGAGACTCCTTCCTCCATCCTTTCCTCCTCGCTCCTTAGATTCCCACCCCATCAGCACCCGGCGGCGCTGAGATAATCAAAGTGACTAACATTTACTGAGTGTGCGTCTGCGTCTGTGCTGGACCCCCGGCCCGTGTTTTCTCAGCCTCGGATAACCTCAGGGGATAAGCACTCTCCTCGCCTTATTTCACAGAGCTCATATTGCTCAGTGGTAATCTAAATCTTTATTTTGCTTGAAAACAAATGTAGCTACGGAATGTAGAGGAAAGATAACATTCAGGAATATTTACGATACACCTTATTGTCAAGAGCTCCCTTGCCCTGAGGCCCTTCTGTAGGGTCTGGGTCTTGAGCCCTCTCCCCACGCACTGCAGATTTACTGTTCTTTTAACAAGACCAGGTCCAGGGAGAGATCTGAAGTGGCGGGAGAGAAAAAGCACAGTGGAGCCAGGAGTGCACATCTGGAAAGGTGGGTGAGACCTTGTTGCTAAGGAGGGGGTAAACTTCAATGCCTGGAGATATTTGTCAGGAGAGCCCTGTGCTGGGATGGGGCCTGGCCTGACCAGGGCTGAGCTTCTGGAAGTGGCAGACAGTGGGGTAAACTGTGTCCAGACCTCCTCCAGTGGCAACAGAGCAGAAAGTGTCCTGCTGGCCCGCCATCATAGCCCCGCCGCCACGAGCACAAGGGGAGTTCAGCTCCTCTGATGTGCCTCCTTCAGAAGTAGGGTGTAGACACTGAGTTAGGCTCCAAGTAAAGCAAATCAGATTAAAGCACAAAGTCATAGTTCTGGGAGGAAAAGAGATGCCTCTGCAGACTAGCTGACAGTGCTTCCTCTGCACAGACAAGGGAGTCAGCTGCTCTGCGATAATTCAACTCAGCTGCCTTGAGTCCTAAATGGTGTCGATGAGGTGGAGGTAATATTTTGGGCTCAGAGAGAAGAGGTCGTACAAGGCAAATAAGAGAGGAAGCCAATATCAAGTCAAAATACTAGAGTCAGTCAGGAAACGATTAAACGGTTTCTAGAGGGAATTGGTATTAAAGTCAAAATGGATTCTAATGGGCTGAGTGGCCTTTACTTGCTCTCTCCTCAAATTGTGTATTCTTGTTTCCAGGTCTGAGGCACTCCCACTGGGGACAGCACATGGTATTTGTAGAATACTGAGATGATGGTGTTTCTCAGTAGTTCAAGTTAAGAGCTGAGCTGCTTCGATGGGAGCTGGCGTGTTGCAGGGTGTAAGCTGGTCCTTGTCTAAAACGTGGAGCTCACAGGTCTGCAGATTTCCGCTGAGTGCAAGGCAATGGCCATCAACATCTAGGAACAGGGCAGGGGACCAGGAGAAATGTCTCCAAGGCACCCCAGGCCCTCACTGAATGACCACAGGAGCAGACTGAAAGCTGGGGTGAGGCAGAAGGTGAGAGGGACACGTGATGTGCACAAAGCTGGGGACACAAGTGGGGAAAAGACGACTTTCCAAAGCTGGCTGGTTGGTTGAAAAGCAGAAAAGGAGAAGCCCATGGTTTGGAAAGCTGATGTCTGGGCTCTAAAGCACAATGAGATCTCTGGAATCTCATTAGTGTTGAGATCACAGGTGGTGCTCACAGAAAGGTGCTGATATCACCCTGAAAACATTCCAATCTGGGGGTGAACAGAATCTGATTACGGCCCCAGCACAGCCCAGACCCAACTCAACGGATAAGTAGATGGATTCACCCACGTCAACTCCACACACTATGGTCTGGCAGGAGAAGGACAAGCTTTCTTCTGATGGGAGCTATTATCTAAATATTATTTATTTTTGATCTCTATCTTTTTTTTAAACAAACAATGTCCAGGATAAAACACAAAATCACATGACACATAAAGAAGAAGAAAGAAAGTGAGACTGATGGTCTTGAGAAGAAAGAGCCTATATAAGCATCCAGAGATGGTCTAGATGGTGGGATTATCCAACAGGGACCTTAAAATACCTACAACAGCTATGTCGAAGGACGGAGTAGAGAGGTGGAAACAAACTGGGAATCTCATCTTAGAGATGGAAGCTAAATAAATACCCAAATGCAAATACTAGAAATGAAAAATGGGATATAAAAAATGGTGACTCACTGGATGCTTACCAACAGGTGGGGTACAACTGGGCTCCCCAGGTCTGGCCCCAGGCGGAGGGGCAGGTCCGATCCTCCCCACGTGTTGCTAGTTCTCCTTGAACTCCTTGGACAGTTGGGGCATGTCCCACACGTGGCAAATGGATGAAGCACAAGGGGAACAATGGAAAACACTTGCTGTCTCACCAGGTGTTATGGCAGCATTGGTGCACTGTTTGGTCCACATGACCCACTGAGTATCTCAGTGTGAGGAAATATATTCCTCCCCTGGAGTGGGAGGAGGTGGCCAGAACTGTAATCCTGTTACAAGGAGGGATTGAAAAATTAGTGAAGAATTAGGAATAATAGCCTCTACAATGCCCCAAAGGAGGCAGGCTGGTGAGTGAAATTTAAGTGTGGTAAGCCCCTGTATTTTCCAGGATTTAGTAAAACTACTAATTTCAGGAAGGTTGTAATAAATAAAAGGTGCCTATTATAATCTCTCTATTTAATCACTAAAATAACAAGAAAAGGATGTTCAATAAGCTCATGGCAGAGAAAATGGAATAATCAACATACTGGATTAATATAGATAATTCAAGAAGTAAAGGAAAAGGGAAAAAATGAGAGAAATAGGAAACAAATGGGAGGATAATAGTTTGAAATCAAATACATAGAAACTACCAGGTTGAATCATAGGAAATTGTCTTTTTGTTGGTTAAACTTATCAAATGTTGGCAATTCCATATGGTTCAATCCAATGCATTAAATGAAAATTAACTGCATGCTCCAAATAAGAGACAAAGACTATCAGACTGGATTCAAAAACTCAAACAACAGGCATACATATTAAATCCAAGAGAGGGGCCAAGAAGAATTGAAAGTAAAATGATATTTAAAAAGTACATCATGCAAATACCCGCTGAAAGAAGGCTGGTAGGACTGGGTTAGTATCAGACATGGTGGACTGAAGGTGGTGAGAAATAATAGTGGAAAAGGCACATTTCCTAATGATCAAAAGGTCAATTCAACAGGTAGATACAACAGCTCTAAATAATATGGCAATCCACTTAATGCAACCTCAACATACATAAACCTAACAGAGAACTAAAAGAAGAAATGGAGTCGTCCCTGAGTATGGATTCCCAGGCACACCTGAACCAGCCCAAATATATGTTTATTCTACAGAAATAGAAACACAGGAACACCAAAAGAAGGCGGACTTTCTCACAACAAACGTAGTTGTAAAAGCCTAAAATTGGAAACAACCAACACGCACGCTAACAACACAATGTACAAATGAATTGTGGTCTACTCATACAATAAATATACAGCAATGAAAGAACAAAATTCTGTTAAATACAGCAGCATGGATGGATCTTACCCACATGAAGCTGTGTGTGAACCCCCCCCATTTATATAAAGTTCAATGGTGTTGATCCTGGAAGAGACATGACGAAGCCTTCTGGGATGCCAGTAATAGCCAATTTTTAAAAATCTGACTACACATTTCCCTTTATAAAATAGCAGGAGCTGTAAACTTAAGATCTGTACAATTTACTTCATTTATGTTCTAACCCAATTAAAAGCCTGCAAAGATGTTTTAGACCAAGTATTTTAAAATCATCATATCAGACATCGTGATATGACTGAGAGAAACAGTTGGCAAAAATTAAGGTCACATCCACATAAGCTTATCCTAGATTTCAGCTTTACAAAACTTCCATGGCTGACTTCATCTCTGTGGGGATTGAGTAAAAATCAACCAGGATGTTTGTAGTACCAAGGATGGAAATCCAATTCAACACCCTCGTGCAAAATAAACTGGTTGGCTTATTTCCCACAATCTAGTTACAACAGCTCTTGGGAGCATTTGCAGCCGAGAACGTGGACACCATTGTGGTTCCATCTCAGTGCACACACCTTGTGGTTCCTTTTTTAATTTTTTTTTCTTTTTAACATCTTTACTGGAGTATAATTGCTTTACAATGGTGTGTTAGTTTCTGCTGTATCACAAACTGAGTCAGCTATACATATACATATATTCCCTTATCCCCTCCCTCTTGCGTCTCCCTCCCACCCTCACTATCCCACCCCTCTAGGTGGTCACAAAACATGGAGCTGATCTCCCTGTGCTATGTGGCTGCTTCTCACTAGCTATCTATTTTACATATGGTAGTGTATATATGTCAAGGTCACTCTCTCACTTTGTCCCAGGGTACCCTTCCCCCTCCCTGTGTCCTCAAGTCCATTCTTTACTTCTGCATCTTTATTCCTGTACTGCCCTAGGTTCTTCAGAACGATTTTTCTTCTTTTAGATTCCATATATATGTGTTAGCATACGGTATTTGTTTTTCTCTTTCTGACTTACTTCACTCTGTATGACAGACTCTAGGTCCATCCACCTCACTACAAGTAACTCAATTTCATTTCTTTTTATGGCTGAGCAATATTCCATTATACATATGTGCCACATCTTCTTTATCCATTCATCTGTTGGTGGACACTTAGGTTCCTTCCATGTCCTGGCTATTGTAAATAGTGCTGCAATGAACATTGTGGTACATGACTCTTTTTGAATTACGGTTTTCTCAGGGTATATGCCCAGTGGTGATATTGCTGGGTTGTAAGGTAGTTCTATTTTTGGTTTTTTAAGGAAACTCCATATTGTTCTCCATAGTGGCTATATCAATTTACATTCCCACCAACAGTGTAAGAGGGTTCCCTTTTCTCCACACTCTCTCCAGCATTTATTGTTTGTAGATTTTTTGATGATGGCCATTCTGACTGGTGTGAGGTGATACCTCACTGCAGTTTTGATTTGCATTTCTCTAATGGTTAGTGATGTTGAGCATCCTTTCATGTGTTTGTTGGCAATCTGTATATCTTCTTTGGAGAAATGTCTATTTAGGTCTTCTGCCCATTTTTGGATTGAGTTGTTTGTTTTTTTGATATTGAGCTCCATGGGCTGCTTGCATATTTTGGAGATTAATCCTTTGTCAGTTGCTTCGTTTGCAAATATTTTCTACCATTCTGAGGGTTGTCTTTTCGTCTTGTTTATGGTTTCCTTTGTTGTGCAAAAGCTTTTAAGTTTCATTAGGTCCCATTTGTTTATTTTTGTTTTTATTTCCCTTTCTCTAGGAGGTGGGTCAAAAAGGATCATGCTGTGATATATGTCAAAGAGTGTTCTTCCTACATTTTCCTCTAAGAGTTTTATAGTGTCTGGCCTTACATTTAGGTCTTTAATACATTTTGAGTTTATTTTTGTGTATGTTGTTCAGGAGTGTTCTAATTTCTTTCTTTTACATGTAGCTGTCCAGTTTTCCCAGCACCACTTATTGAAGAGGCTGTCTTTTCTCCATTGTCTATTCTTGCCTACTTTATCAAAGATAAGATGACCATAGGTGTGTGGGTTTATCGCTGGGCTTTCTATCCTGTTCCATTGATCTATATTTCTGTTTTTGTGCCAGTACTATACTGTCTTGATTACTGTAGCTTTGTAGTATAGTCTGAAGTCTGGGAGCCTGATTCCTCCAGCTCTGTTTTTCTTTCTCAAGATTGCTTTGGCTATTCAGGGTCTTTTGTGTTTCCATACAAATTGTGAATTTTTTGGTTCTAGTTCTGTGAAAAATGCCATTGGTAGTTTGATAGGGATTGCATTGAATGTGTAGATTGCTTTGGGTAGTATAGCTCTTTTCACAAGGTTGATTCTTCCAATCCAAGAACATGGTATATCTCTCCATCTGTTTGTATCATCTTTAATTTCTTTCATCAGTGTCTTATAGTTTTCTGCATACAGGTCTTTTTTCTCCTTAAGTAGGTTTATTCCTAGGTATTTTATTCTTTTTGTTGCAATGGTAAATGAGAGTGTTTCCTTAATTTCTCTTTCAGATTTTTCATCACTAGTGTATAGAAATGCAAGAGATTTCTGTGCATTAATTTTGTATCCTGCTACTTTACCAAATTCATTGATTAGCTGTAGTAGTTTTCTGGTAGCATCTTTAGGATTCTCTATGTATAGTATCATGTGATTTGCAAACAGTGACAGTTTTACTTCTTCTTTTCCAATTTAGATTCCTTTTATTTCTTTTTCTTCTCTGATTGCTGTGGCTAAAACTTCCAAAACTATGTTGAATAATAGTGGTGAGAATGGGCAACCTTGTCTTGTTCTTGATCTTAGTAGAAATGGTTTTAGTTTTTTACCATTGAGAACGATGTTGGCTGTGGGTTTGTCATATATGGCCTTTATTATATTGAGGTAAGTTCCCTCTATGCCTACTTTCTGCAGGGTTTTTATCATAAATGGGTGTTGAATTTTGTCAAAAGTCTTTTCTGCATCTATTGAGATCATCATATGGTTTTTATTCTTCAGTTTGTTAATATGGTGTATCACATTGATTGATTTGCATATACTGAAGAATCCTTGCATTCCTGGGATAAACCCCACTTGATCATGGTGTATGATCCTTTTAATGTGCTGTTGGATTCTGTTTGCTTGTATTTTGTTGAGGATTTTTGCATCTATGTTCATCAGTGATATTGGCCTGTAGTTTTCTTTTTTTGTGACATCTTTGTCTGGTTTTGGTATCAGGGTGATGGTAGCCTCGTAGAATGAGTTTGGGAGTGTTCCTCCCTCTGCTATATTTTGGAAGAGATTGAGAAGGATGGGTGTTAGTTCTTCTCCAAATGTTTGATAGAATTCACCTGTGAAGCCATATGGTCCTGAGCTTTTGTTTGTTGGAAGGTTTTTAATCACAGTTTCAATTTCAGTGCTTGTGATTGGTCTGTTTATATTTTCTATTTCTTCCTGGTTCAGTCTTGGAAGTTTGTGCTTTTCTAAGAATTTGTCCATTTCTTCCAGGTTGTCCATTTTATTGGCATATAGTTGTTTGTTGTAATCTCTCCTGATCCTCTGTATTTTTGCAGTGTCAGTTGTCACTTCTCCTTTTTTATTTCTAATTCTGTTGATTTGAGTCTTCTCCCTTTTTTTCTTGATGAGTCTGGCTAATGTTTATGAATTTTGTTTACCTTCTCCAAGAACCAGCTTTTAGTTTTATTGATCTTTGCTATTGTTTCCTTCATTTCTTTTTCATTTATTTCTGATCTGATCTTTATGATTTCTTTAGCCTTCTGCTAACTTTGGGGTTTTTTTCTTCTTTCTCTAATTGCTTTAGGTGTAAGGCTAGGTTGTTTATTTGAAATTTTTCTTGTTTCTTGAGGAAGGATTTTACTGTTACAAACTTCCCTCTTAGGACTGCTTTTGCTGCATCCCATAGGTTTTAGGTTGTTGTGTTTTCATCGTCATTTGTTTCTAAGTAATTTTTGATTTCCTCTTTGATTTCTTCAGTGATCTCTTGGTTATTTAGTAGTGTATTGTTTAGCCTCCATGTGTTTGTATTTTTTACATTTTTTTTCCTGTAATTGATATCTAGTCTCATAGCGTTGTGGTTGGAAAAGATACTTGATATGATTTCAATTTTCTTAAATTTACCAAGGCTTGATTTGTGAGCCAAGATATGATCTATCCTGGAGAATGTTCCATGAGCACTTGAGAGGAAAGTGTATTCTGTTGTTTTCAGACGGAATGTTCTATAAATATAAATTAAGTCCATCTTGTTTAATGTGTCATTTAAAGCTTGTGTTTCCTTATTTTTTTTCACTTTGGATGATCTGTCCATTGGTGAAATTGGGGTGTTAAAGTCCCCTACTGTTATTGTGCTACTGTTGATTTTCCCTTTTATGGCTGTTAGCATTTGCCTTATGTATTGAGGTGCTCCTATGTTGGGTGCATAAATATTTACAATTGTTATATTTTCTTCTTGGATTGATCCCTTGATCATCATGTAGTATAATAGTCTTTATTTTAAAGTCTCTTTTGTCTGATATGAGAATTGCTACTCCAGCTTTCTTTTGATTTCCATTTGCATGGAATATCTTTTTCCATCCCCTCACTTTCATTCTGTATGTGTCCCTAGGTCTGAAGTGGGTCTCTTGTAGACAGCGTATATATGGGTCTTGTTTTTGTATTCATTCAGCCAATTTGTGTCTTTTGGTTGGAGCATTTAATCCATTTACATTTAAGGTAATTATCTATATGTATGTTCCTATTACCATCTTCTTAATTGTTTTGGGTTTGCTTTTGTAGGTCTTTTCCTTCTCTTGTGTTTTCTGCCTAGGGAAGTTCATTTAGCATTTGTTGTAAAGCTGGTTTGGTGGTGCTGAATTCTCTTAGCTTTTGCTTGTCTGTAAAGGTTTTAATTTCTCCATTGAATCTGAATGAGATCCTTGCTGGGTAGAGTGATCTTGGTTGTAGGTTTTTCCCTTTCATCACTTTAAATATGTCCTGCCACTCCCTTCTGGCTTGCAGAGTTTCTGCTGAAAGAATAGCTGTTAACCTTATGGGGATTCCCTTGTATGTAATTTGTTGTTTTTCCCTTGCTGCTTTTAATATTTTTTCTTTGTATTTAATTTTTGATAGTTTGATTAATATGTGTCTTGACATGTTTCTCCTTGGATTTATCCTGCCTGCGATTCTCTGCACTTGCTGGACTTGGGTGGCTATTTCCTTTCCCATGTTAGGGAAGTTTTTAACTATAATGTCTTCAAATATTTTCTCAGTCCCTTTCTTTTTCTCTTCATCTTCTGGGATCCCTATAATTCGTATGTTGGTGTGTTTAATATTGTCCCAGAGGTCTCTGAGACCGTCCTCAATTCTTTTCATTCTTTTTTCTTTATTCTGCTCTGTGGTAGTTATTTCCACTATTTAATCTTCCAGGTCACTTATGCGTTCTTCTGCCTCAGTTATTCTGCTATTGATTCCTTCCAGAGAATTTTTCATTTCATTTATTGTGTTGTTCATCATTGTTTGTTTGCTCTTTAGTTCTTCTAGGTCCTTGTTAAATGTTTCTTGCATTTTCTCCATTCTATTTCCAAGATTTTGGATCATCTTTACTATCATTACCCTGAATTCTTTTTCAGGTAGACTGCCTATTTCCTTTTCATTTGTTTGGTATGGTGGGTTTTTACCTTGCTCCTTCATTTGCTGTGTATTTCTCTGTCTTCTCATTTTGCTTAACTTACTGTGTTAGGGGTCTCCATTTCACAGGCTGCAGGTTTGTGGTTCCCATTGTTTTTGTTGTCTGCCCCCATAGGGTAAGTTTGGTTCAGTGGATTGTGTAGGCTTCCTGGTGGAGGGGACTGGTACCTGTGTTCTGGTGGATGCAGTTGAATCTTGTCTTTCTTGTGGACAGGGCCACTTCCGGTGGTGTGTTTTGGGGTGTCTGTGAACTTAGTATGATTTTAGGCAGCCTCTCTGCTAATGGGTGGGGTTGTGTTCCTGTCTTGCTAGTTGTTTGACATGGGGTGTCCAGCACTGGAGCTTGCTGGTCATTGAGTGGATCTGGGTCTTAGTGTTGAGATGGAGATCTCTGGGAGAGCTCTAGCTGATTGATATTAATAGGGGTCAGGAGGTCTCTGGTGGACTAATGTCCTGAACTCAGCTCTCCCACCTCAGAGGCTCAGGTCTGACACCTGACCAGAGCAGCAAGACCCTGTCAGCCACACGGCTGAAACTTTACTTCCCAGGAGCTCAGGGTATTTTCTGAGAAGCCAGGAGATACCATAGAAATCTCCTTGCCCTGGCTCTCCACAAAACTGTGAATCTGAGATCAGAGACTATGATTCAATAATTCTTGTGCTTCATCTGGTAGTGCCTGGTGATGTGCTCCCAGTGCTGAAAGTTGTGTCATCTGTGAGGCCACTCACAGGCCTGCATGAGAAGCCCGTCATTGTTCCCACTTTAAAGCATTTTTAAGGCATCTTTTCACTCTAGTTCATTGTACCCACTGTAGTTGCCTTTTAATCTAGCAATCTCACTTGTAGGAATCTTTCCCTGAATATACACAACCACAGGTACCAAGAGTGGCGAGGATTTGAGGCTGGTGGAAGGACCAGAGAGTAGGAATAAAACCAAAGCAACCAAAAATATCACGCACACACAACAAACCACCTCTTGCGATTCTCATATCGCACTGCAGCAGGTTGTAACAGAGCTCCCAGCCCTGTACAACCACACAATGGTTGTACCATCATTCTTCTCCATCTGTCTTGGGCTCACGGGTAGTCCAGGTGGAGGCTCCTCCTTCTTCTAGAACCCCAGATTGAGGAAGATATGGAGCAGCAAACCATCAGCTGGCATGCAATGTGGGTAAGAAATTCTTGTCTCGAGTCAATTGATACTTTGAGGATGCTTGTTACTGCAGCACAATTGGCCTGAGCTGACTGGTACAAGACTCACTCCACGAGGACAAATTTTGATGCTGGAGACACTGGGTTTACATCCTAATACCCTGTGACCCATGGAACCAGCCTTCCTCACCCTCTCAAGTGTCAGCTATACTGAGTGAGGGCTCAGGTGTGCATTTCTGGAACAAATCTCTGGTATGAGAAATGGATCTCTATAATCACCGTGGAATAGGCAATGTGACAATCTTGAGGCTAGAAGGAGTAGTCTTCTTTACAAAGCTATGGTTTAAAACAAATCTTTTCCCCAATGAAGATGATTATGTTTGGATATACAAGCAATAAATGTACACTACAGTTATCACAAGATGCCAAGAGTTGATCAATTTTGTAGTTATTCAAATCATAAAATATGAGCAATGGATCAAGATCGATCCCTTGACATGGTCAGGGAAAGGAACCCAGAAATGATATTATGATGTGAGGGATTTTAAATGTTAATGAACATTTCCCAGTCTGAGTCTGGTTTTGAGGCATTTTCTCAACCCTACAGTGTGCTAAATACCACGTGGACTATAAAAATCTCTTGAGATCCATCCAGCCATTTGGTCTTTGCCTGTACTGCTTAGCTCAGGATTCTCAATGACATCTACTACATCTACTACAGTTGAATTTATCATCTTTATCCTTGAATAGGATTCTTTATTGATGAATGGCCCCATGATACACCTAGCTTTCCAAAAATGAAATTTAAGGGTCATCTGTTGACCCTTTTGTTAGTTTCCTGTGGCTGCTCTAACAAATGACCACAAACTTAGAACAACACAAACTTATTATCTTACAGTTCTGTAGGCCAGAAGTTTGCTATGGGTCTCACTGGGCTAAAAGCAAGGTGCTGGCAGAGCTGTGTCTCTCTCTGGAGGTTTTAAGGGAGAATCTATCTCCTTGCTCCTTCTAGCCCCCGTGAGGTTGTGTGCATTCATTGGCTGGTGGCTCCTTCCTCCATCTTCAAAGCCAGCAATGAAGGGCCAAGTCCTGGCACATTGCTGCACTCTGACCTCCCTGCCATGGTCACATCCTCTCTGACCGCTTCTGCCTCCCACTTCCATTTTTAAGGACCTTTGTGATTACAATAATTGAGGATAATCTCTTTAGCTTAAAGTCAGTTGATTGGCAACCTTGACTCCATCTACAACCTTAATTCCCCTTTCACATATAACTGAACATATTCACAGTTTCCAGGGAGTAGGACATGGACATCTCGGGGGGGCAGGTGGAGGGTGTCATTATTCTGCCAAAGCATGCCAATCCACCAATTTTGTTTTCTTAACAGCTGGCTCCTTCATTGACCCTTGCTTAATTCTCCAGTTTTATTTTCCATCATTCTCTATTTTGAGCCAATGTTCACAGTAACCATATATCCTAGTTTGCCTGGATAGTCCAGGATTTGACCCCTTTCATTATCAAGCAGGTCCTGATTTGGGTGGTCAGTTACATGGTTGTTCTATATTCCACCCAACCAGACCACATGGAGTTCCCCGGTAGCACTGAACTGTCTCACATGTGCAGCCTCTGCACCATTCTGCCCTTGCAGGGGGTCTCTGCACTCCATCCCGCATCCGTTTGGAAACACAGCTCATCCTTCAAGGGTGAACCCCCATGTCCTATCTTTTGTTAAATTTTCCTGCTCAGTGGAGGCATATTTGCTCATATCTTCGCTTTTGCCAACGCTGCTCCTAGTACAGGAATCTGTTACTAAAGGTGGAGCGTAAAGGAACTGTTGTGTTCTCTCTCCCTTCCTGAGCATGAGCTCCCTGAAGGCAGAAAGCATCTCAGATCTCCAGACACTCGCTTAAGACCCCTGCGCAGAGTTACCTCTTGGTAAACATGGACAGAGTTGAAATAAATGAGCATCCATCCTCTTGAGACAATGCAGAGCTGGAAAGGCTCAGCTCCTTTCTCCGTTGCACATAAAAAGAAATTAATGTACTGATACACCATTGAGTACATGTAAAAGTCCCTTTTAGTTTTATTCATTCAAGCCATAAGTTGTTAAATGTAGAAGGAATTAGAGAAGTTTTAAAATCACTGTTTTGCAGCCTCTGTAGAATTAATCGATCCAGGCAATGCTTATCAATGGGTGAATCCATCAGGTGAAGGACAGTAAACTTGATAATAGGAAGATCAAGATGCTACCACTTAAAACCACTGGCTGATCTTAACATCCCTAAAGACGGTTGTAAAGTGTGTCTCCTGATGTAATGCAGCGTGGATCATGCAGCTCTGCTTATAATGTATTCTTCCCCAAAATATTACATCTGAAATGACTCAAGCCTCTAACCTTCCATTTACAAAAAATGGGGAATAGAAGATCAGTCTGATGACACCACAAGGAGCAAACAGACAAATCCCATTTGGTTCATGTTATACAGGACAATTGATCTAAATTCTAAAACAAATTAATGTACCAAATAAAAGGGGGTGAGAGACGCCGGAGCAATAAAGGTACTTAGGAGATTTAACAACCACATTCAATGTATCAACCTTGTTTGGATTCTGAGTCAAACAAACTGACCCTATACAGACACTCAGGAACAGTCTGGACTGTGGGTTGAATAAATGCAAGAAATTATTAATCGTGTCAGATGTGATATGGGGTCTCGTTATAAATGAAAATGCCCATTTTTCAGAGATACTCGCTGACACATTTATGAGTGAAATGATACAATCAATATCTGGCATTTGCAAAAAAAAATAGGTTTAAAAAAGGGAAAATTCACAAACGAATAAATGAAGCAAATGTGAAAAATAAGACCTCTCTACTTTCAGGTATGTTTGAAATTTTGTATCAAATAAAAAAAAATAGAAATCATTGAGTATATGTCTTAAGTGATTACGTTAAGTGAGTAAAATAGTTTTCTCCTAACTATGCAGCAAATATATTCAACAGTCAATGGGGAAGTCAGACCTGAAGAGCTGGGGTCATCGGGAAAGGTTCAAGACTGAAGTACATCACTAGACTCGCATAATCAGCAGGTGCCCGCCTTGTTTTACACTTGGGAAATCACGCAACGGGCAATGGTCCTCAGTGGCTGCAGACTCTGTTTCTGGTCTTTCCAAGTAGCGGGCAAGCCTCCTTTGCCCCTGCATCTTCCACAAAGCCCCGTGTGTCCTCTTCACACAATAGATATTCAATTCCTGTCCCTGGATGAATGAGGGGATGGATGGCTGGGTCTTTGCACAGTTGCGATACCATAGCTTATGAATGAATGGATGAGGCTAATAAAAAAGACCATGTTTTGCAGTGAAATTGCTTCACAGTCCTTCTGGGTCCAGAGACTCTTTTTCTACAGACATTGTGTCTATAAATCCATATCTACCAGGCCAGGCTCTGGAGTGAATGACTTACCAACTTCTTACCACAGCCCCAAGGATTCTGAAAGACTCAGAGACAGTTTGAAATCAAAGGGAAGATTATTTCCCCATTGAGAGCTACACACACTGAAGACTAGGGGATGCAGAGGTAAGAAAAGAACAACCCACTACTCCCGAACACTAGATCTGCAGGAGTTCAAATTCATGAATCTCCACGCAGATCATTCAGTCGGTTTTCTACATTAAAAAAAAAAAAAAAAAAAAACCAAAAAAAAGAAAAACCAAAAAAACCCAAACAAACCCAGAGGCACCGGTTTGCATTAGAATCTCATAATATGCTATAAAACCCATGCCAGAGCCAGCATCCAATTTAAGAATTATTTCTCTCATTTTATGTCTCCCATCCTGCCTCTGCCTCTTTCTGCTTATTGGATTCTCCCTTCCCTCCCTACCAGGACTCCTCCCTCCCCCCCTGCTTCTCTCTACCTCCTCCCATAGTAAATGTGGGGACCTTGGTCTGGCCAGATGTCTGTGAATTGGAAAAGTCAAAACAGTCACGTGCTGAGAGCCCTGGCCCCCAGATCTGGGGCACCTGTGAGTGGAGCCTTGCCCCTTTGGGTCTGGTTTAGAAACACAACTGGAGACAGGGGCTCAGCTTCATAGGGTCTCCAGAAATCTGGGTGCTGGGACAGGGTCTGGTAAGAACAGAAACCAAGCCAGCTCTTTCTGAGTCTTGTCTCCTCCCGCCCCAGCCCCTCAATCTGCTCACCCGTGTTTCTCTCGCTCTTTTTCTCCACTGGAGAGGTCGCTCCAAGGTTGGAGGAAAGGCTCACGATTGAGCCGAGAGGAAACTGATCAGTGGGAAGGATGCTGGCATTCTGCTCAGATACCTTGCCTGGCTCCTTACCACCTGCCTGGCACACCTGGTGCTCTCATTAACTGTATTCACTCTCCAGCCAACATTTATTGTGGGAGATGAGGAGGCAGTAGTGAACGGTACAAACAGGGCCCTTGGATTCCAAGGGTGTGGGTCCGTGTGAGAGGAAACGGATAATGAGCACATTAAATAAGTAAACAAATAATGGACGTCCAGCAATTGTTGAGCTTTGGGAAAGATCAGGCTAGTTAACGTCCCAGAGGACGGTCCTTGAGGGAGGGGAAGGAGGAGATACTGAGTAGAGGTTCGGGTCCACAGGAGAAGGGCTCTCTGAGAAGGGGACGGTTGGTCGGGGCCTGAAGGGAGAGCAGCCACAGGAAATCCGGGGGAAAACATCCCAAACAGAAAGACCGTGAAGTGACACCCTGGACTGGAAATGAGTTTTGTAGGGTCTGAGGCCAACCTGGGGCATATTGTAAATCAGGGGAGAAAAGGAGGAGGTGACATCAAGTGAGGACCAGGTCTGCGTCTCTGGGCTCCTATGGCTCTGCTTCTGGTGTGATGGGAACCACCAGGGTGTTTTGACAAGAGTTGTGACCTGGGTGCTTTATGCATCCAACCATTCATTCGGCTGCTATAGAGCAGAGAGGATGTGGGAAAACCCGAGAGGAGGCTGTCCGAGTGAAGCAGGAGCTGGCTGGGACTGAGGTCGTAGCTGTGACCATGAGTAGAGGGGATGGGACACTAATGCATGGTGTGTGGGCTGCAAAGAAGACGCCGTTCAGTGACCCTCCCTGGTTTCAGCTCAGAACCATGGGGTGGTAGGCTACAGTTTTCTAAGGTGGAGAAAGCTACAGTCATCGTGGATCTAGGGGCTAAAATCAATGGCACTGCTTAGCCAGGTAAGAGTGTGATGCGGTTAAGCATCAGACGAGAAATGCCGTGCAAGTAGCTGATGGATGTACGTGTCTCGCGCTCAAGGCTGTGGCTCCGGCTGCAGGGAGGGACTTGGGAGTCACGAGCAGGCAGGTGTTACCTAAAGACAGGGGAGCAGGTGGGTGACCCAAGGAGAACGTGTAGCCAGAGGAAAAGGAGAGGTGAAGGAGGGGCCTTGACAGAGTCTCGAAGGAGTCGAGAGCTCAGAGAAGAGACGGGCCCACAGAAACAAGGAGGACTTTGGTCTGGACGAGAGGGTGCCTCTGCGCAGCACAACTACAACCCGGAGGTAATGCAGGAGGCGACCCCTGGGGTCGCTGAAAATCTGCAAGAGGCCGGCAAACGGGTTAGGACCCCAAGGAAGGGAAGGACAGCACAGTGGCAGGAGGCCTCCTGTCTCCTCACCCACAGAAGAAAGGGACCCTGGCATTTCCCATCCCCCAGGTGAGCAGCAGAGGCCAGCCCAGGTGACTCATTTCTCCCCTGGATCAAACACGAGTCCTCCAGCAGCACCAGGGGATCCCAGAACCACTGCCAAGGGGATCAATCGGGAGCTTTGCTCAAACACGAGTCCTCCAGCAGCACCAGGGGATCCCAGACCCACTGCCAAGGGGATCAATCGGGAGCTTTGCCAAAAATAAGTAGCTGGGGGAGACACTCTCCTTCCCCACCAGATCTGAGGCTGCCCCCAACCTAGACCTACAGCGATGCTGGGGGCAGCGCAAGAGGGACCACAGCAAAGCAAATGGTGCAGCCTGGGAGCCCTCTTGGTCCCCGCAGCCCTGAGACGTCTCTCCTCCACCCCGACAGTGGGGAGCCTGGGGGCACCAGCGAGGGTTCCCCCCACGATGACTGCCTGGACAGGGAATGCCGAGACCTCCCTCCACCATCAAGAGACACACGGGGGTTGGTCTGCAGAAACCCCTTCAGCCCCTCAGGTGGAACCAACAGTACTCCAACAGCACCAGGTAAGCCAGGCAGCCCAAAACAATACAGCAAGAACTCCAGAAATTAAACTGTCGTTGGAACCATCACCTCCCAAAGGAGGCCAGGACCTGTGTGCTAATGTAAACAGGGTGACCGCCTGCTAAAATAAAAGATTTAAATAGGACCCAGGGTCTCCTAACATAATAGACAAAATGTCTATGATACACTTGAAAATTACCTATCTCACCGAGAACCAGGAAAATCACAATTTGAATGAGAATAGATAATTAACACACAGCGACACCAAGACGAAGGTGATGCTGGAATTATCTGACAAAATTTCAAAGCAGACATCATAGAAATGCATCAATAATCAGTTGTTATAAATTTTCTTGAAACTAATAATAAAAACAGTTTCAGCAAGGAGAGAGAAGTTGTAAAAAAGAATCAGAAATTATATAACTGAAAAATATAGCAACAAAAAATTTTTAAAAGCTTGCTGGAGAGATGCCATAGCAGGTGTCATGTATGGTATCCTGTCCCAGCAGCCCCAGCACACTGATGCAGTGACACAGAGGAACCAAGATGGGAACCAAGATCATGTACTGAGAACTTAGCAGCTGTGTTCTCAGAACTCACCCAAACTGCACAGCACCCTGTGAGGTTCGTAATGTTATTGTTCCCACTTTACAGAGGGTGACGCTGAAATGTAGAGACATGAAAAAACATTCCCATAGTCACACAGTGGGTGAGAGGTCCAGCCGCTGAGCACACAGAGCGGCCGTTTCAGGAGTATGGTGTCAAAGGAGGCACAGCAGGGAGGTTTGAGGAGGGGATAGACAGTAAGGCTGAGAGCAGACAGACCTACAGAGCCCCTGGCCAGACAGATGGGTCTGACCTCTTGGGTGTGCAGCTTAGTTGTGAGACAAGCATTAAAGAACCCACAAAGTTACCTACGTGCAGACTGTATGTTCAGAAGGTGAGACGCACGAGGACTTGCTCATTGCCACAGCAGATGCCAGGGAAAGAACCAAGTGCTAGCAGTCAGTGGGGCTGGGATGCTGAGAGAGCAGCAGAGGAGCAGAGTCAGGCATTTTTTGTAAATTACATTAAAGCAGCCACTGGAATGATGAGTGGAAGTTGGCCAGATCATATCCCTCTTTTAAAACACCCCAGCGGTGTTCCATCTCCCTTGGATTGAAGTCCAAGGTCTGCCTGGTCTTACACGCCTCCGTGAGCTGGCCCCTGGCTGTTCCTCTGCGCTCACCTCCTCTCTGAACCCCCCGGGCACACGCCCCTCTCAACCTTGGCACCACTGCTCCTTCTGGCCAGAATTCTCCTCCTTCACACATGTGGGATCTACTCACTCCCAGGCTTCAGGTCCCACTCAGGTGTCCCCTTAGCAGATAGGAGGAACCAGGTTAGAACAACCTGAAAAAGAGGATAAATAAATATAATCGGACAGATTAAGGGCATAAAAGTATAAAGTAGAAATCAATAAGCAGATTTGCAGAAAAATCAAATAGAATGTCTTAGAAATAAAAATTATACATATATGCAAAATCTAAAGCTCGTTGGTCATATTGAGCACCATATTAGAGACAGCGTAAAAGAGACTTAACAAACTGAAAGATAAAACTATGGAAATTAACCAGGAGGAAGCACACAGAGGTAAAGGCTTTGTCTAAACATGTCTTTATTTATCTTCGCTATTGAATTACAGTTTAGAAAGATGGACAGAGATGTGTGTGGTTACTGTTAGCACATTTAGTATTCTGTTGTGTTACAGCCTCATTTACCTGCCAGATATCAATGTTTATTGTAAAACAATAGTAATGAAGACAGAATGATATTGCTGTGGGGACAGACAAACAGGGAAATGGGACAAGGAGCCCTGAAACAAGTCCCTGTGTATGTTGGTGTGAAACAGAGCTCGCCCTACACATCAGCAGGCAGAGGATGACCATTCAATAGATGGTTTGGGGGTGTTAGGTTTTCCATATGAAATAAAAATGCAATAAAGACTATACTTTCAGGGATCATTTCTATAGTCGGTGCTTTGTGACCACCTAGAGGGGTGGGATAGGGAGGGTGGGAGGGAGACACAAGAGGGAGGAGATAGGGGGATATATGTATATGTATAGCTGATTCACTTTGTTATAAAGCAGAAACTAACACATCATTGTAAAGCAATTATACTCCAATAAAGGTGTTAAAAAAATGCAATAGATCCCACCTCACATCATACATCAAGTTAAATTCCAGGTCGATTAAAGATATAAACAAGAAACACACAATCCTCAAGCTTTCCGAGTTCAACATAATATCTTTACCACTTCTGGCTAGGGAATGGGATCTTACATAAGACACAGGATGTGCAAATTATACCTGGAAGTATCAAAGTTGGATACAAACATCTAAATCTCAAAAACGTAATGGTGATCAGAAGTATGAATTTCAATGTATAAATCCAATATGTTATAGAATGTAAATAATTCTTCTAAAATTAAAAAAAATGCAAAACAGTGAGATTAGAGAGGGGCAAATAGGATGCTTCAATTCTCTCATTAACTTTTTGTTTTTAAAGAAAGTCATCTAAACCAAACACAGAAAACCAAGCAGTGGGTATGAAAATATTCATTATTCTCTAGACTTTTGGCTGAAACAATACACTAAAAAAAGATGAAATTTCCTCCTTAAATTAAATATTAAAATATAGACTCAAGGATGTGGGAATTACTAGCTGTAGACCTCAAGGCACCTAGAATCACACCGTGTCCATATTCCTGGGGTTTATTGTTTATTTCTTCTAGAAAATGTCTAATGAGTTGACATGGTTTTTCCTTAAGCAACTTCAAGGTGAGTATCTTGCTTGCAACCAAGTGGGTCCTGACTAACAGATCACCCTTCTGTTGAAGGATCCACCACCTCGTGCCCACTGAACTGATTTCTGGGCAAGAATCAGCACTGGATTCCATTCCCCGACAGATTATAGATGTTCTGAATCCATCCCCGCGAGCCAGGGCAACCAGGCATCTGTTGCCGTTCCTTGGGACCCCCTGCACCTATTTCCCAGCAATTCTGCCCTTTTCTGAGGGCTCTGCAGGCACCCAGCCACTCACACCTGGGACAGTGGAAGACAGTCCCCCCATCCAGCTCCCCACCCCCTATTTCCCCTGGCAGAGCAGGGTGGGACCTCTGGGTACTTAGCCCTTATTTATTACCATGTGCTGCGGGAACTTAATGACACATAAATCTCAGGTTGTGAAGTCACAGCTCTACATATTCCTGGCTCAAAACGATTCTCAGTATAAAGTTACCAGGGAAGCAAGCAGGTGGGCACTTTCCAGGTGCCAAGGCTCTTGTGCTGGGTATTTGGAGGAAATGAATCTTTCCTACCCAGTTACTCCTATAGTGCATGTGATTCAAATGCTGGAGAGTTTATTCATCCTTGAATAAATGAATGAATGAGTGAAAGAAGGTGTCTGCAAAAAGGACATGTTATTGTTCATGTGCTTACAGAAGAAGAAAGAGGCTCAAAGAAATGATGGACCTGGTCTGAGGTCACGAAGCTCCGAGGGAGTGATGGAGAAGTCAAGGGCTTCTCATGGGGACGTGGTGGGGACAAGCCTATGCTGGCCTCAATTACTCAGAGCTTCTACCTTCTCCTGCTTCTGGCTCTACGTGTCCTGTAGATAATCTTGGGAGTGTCCCGAGGGGCCTTTCTGCCAGCCCTTAATTTCCCCAAAGTCTTCCTCATCTTTCTTCCTTTTTTCCACCCGGACCTCAGGTGGGGCTCTGTTTTCTACCATGGACTCGATTTATCCTCTCTCTGCCCTGGCAGCACTCCGATTGCTTCCCATTTTCTGCCTTTCCTTCCTCCTCCTGGCTGAAATCGGCTTCCTCTCCTGCATCCATTCTCCCGTCCAGCCGGCCTGCCCTGGGCTGGCACTGGTGGAGCTGCCCATCCTGGCCGTCCCCTTCCCATGCCCCCGCACTCCTGCCAGCCCTGCGATGGCCGGGCTCCCTGCCTCCGCTGCCCAAGGCTCCTCATCCCACCGCAGGCTCCTGGGCTTGGACCACTCCTGCTCCTGTCCACGGGGCAGGGAGAGCCTGTGGTGTGAAGGAGAGCACTCAGGATAAGGCGCAGGTCCCAGGATCGGGCTTGGGTCCTGCCTCTGGCACCGACCCCGAACAAGTGACACCCTCACTGAGGTTCAGTCCTAATAATCCTTTGCACTTTTGCCAAATTGTCTCTAAACTGTCCTGTACCTGTGTTCTTCTGGGGCTCTAGCGTGCTGCCACGTCATTATGAACTTGGGTGTTATTCTTGCTTTTGCTGCTGCTGGAACTGCCTGGGACACTGCTGCCCTTTCCGTGTCAGTGTCCTGCCCGGGCGTCCCCTTCTGCCGTTGTCTGCTGCAGGGCACACCTCAGCCTCCCCTGCGGGAGGAAACCAGAGCCAGATAGTCAAGTGGTAAAAACAGGTTTTATTCTGGAATTATTGCAAGAGGAGAAAAGAGACCTTGGTGTGGAACTGGGTTCAGCTGCTACAACAACAAGGAAAAGTGGGGACTTACAGCCCAGGGGCAGGCTGCAGGTGACTTGAAAATAACTGAGACGGTAGGGTCATTCTTTGCTGGGGGCAGGCCAGGGTGACCAGACATCACGTGGGAGAGGGGTGGGATGAGGACTTTGGTCAGATACTGAGGGTGACCTGGCACCACCGAGAAGATGGTGAGGATGAAGAAACTGATTAGATACGGAGGGTAAGAGATTCTGGCTAAATCGACTTGACAGGATTTTTGCTAAAACTGGGTGATACGAAGCCCACAGATGGAGCACAGTTGAGAAGATGGTTCACAGGGGGTGACATTAGCTGGTCAAGGAGGGTGTCCCATCACTGCCACACTGGCCATCTCTTCTGCTCTAACGTTTGGAGAACACCAATACCTGGTCTCCTCTTCCCTGGGACATGAACGTGTCAGGTCTTTGTGACCAGGGCACACTCTCCTTTGAAAAGGGACCATTCTGTAGGCGTCTGGCTGTTTGGTGACATCTCTACCTGACCTTCCGTGTGCACCCGTACTTTCCCCTCCAGCCCCTTCTCCAAAATCAAGGTCGTTCTCCTCGACCACAAGCTCAGGCCAAGCACACTGGGCTGTTGAAGACGTGGTTCCTAGGTCCAGTCCAATCAAATTAGCCTCGGCTGACCCACTGCACACCTTCCACTGCTGGCGAGGTACAGCCCCGTGGCCAGTGTTCCCAGGAGGACGCAGGCCTTCTCGAAGCAGCTGGCAAGGCTGGGGGGCCGGATGCATTCAGAGGTTGCATCAGGAGGGAGCGCCCTCTTCCTCCCACCCTGGGACTGTCCTTGCCAGCATTGGGCCCCGGCACCCCTGCCCTTCCACGTGAGGGTCCACGGGTACGCAATAGTTCTGCGTGTCCTCTCTACAGCCTACGTGGGACTCATATCAGAGACCAAGCTGGCAAGAACCCAGTCTCCTGACCCCTGCTTGCCTTCATTCCTTCAGGTTCAAACCACGGATGGGTGGGGCTCGCATTCCTCCCAAGTGAGGGCCCTGCATAGTCAAGGAGAGTGTGTGCTTGGGAAACGAGTTCTTGTGAGGAATTTGGTGTTGACTCTACTCAAGGCCCCAATCATTTCTGTCTTCCCCACCCACCACCCGCCGCCCCAAACTCCGCTATTAATACTCCCGGGACAGACATTCTGATTCCCTTTTCTCTCTCCACAGGGCTCTCTCAGCACAGGGGATGCTGGAGCAGGACCTTCCGGAACACAGGAGAGGCTGCCCTACTGTTCCCAGCATCCCCATAGCTCAGGCATCTATTCAAAATCACAAATGGCCACCGACGGTGTAAAGACCTCATCATGACAGGGACTGGGGGCCACCACTATTGTGGTGGGAGCTCCAGCCATCCGGGGCTCACAGACCCATCACAGGACCAGCCCAGTCAGGGGAGCGGGTGCCCCAGGATGTGGCGGATATACTGTTCCCCGCCCCCCGTAAAGGAGCAAGTAGATTCAGCAGGACCTGGGCTCAGGGAGCTGATTCTTGATCCCTGGGTCCCTTTGCTTCCTCCAGCAGGCCCCTGAGAGGCAGGCATTCACATCCACCTGCAGATCTATTATTTTTAAGAGCTGCATCTTTCTATGTCAAACAGTCTTGGAGGGTGTATAAGGTGGTCGTGATTATCCCCATTTTACAGATGAGGCACGCAAGTGCTCAGAAAGACCAATGGTTTGCCTGGAGTTACACAGCCCTGGAAGGGGTCAGACTGCAGGCTGTCTTCTGTTATTTTTTCTCTTTTAAGCTGTTCCTTTGCAGGGAATTCATCATAATTTCTGTCTGAGACAAGGCTCCTGGGAAGAGGCCGGAGTAGCAGAGAGGAGCAGGCAGTCTCAGCGCCCCCGCCCCACCAGTGAAGATCAGGTGGGTGCCTGGCAGCCCAGATCGAGGGCATGTTTCTGGTTTCTGGTTCCTGGGAGATGTCCTGGGCCCTCAGTGACAGTGAGAAAGCTCCGTGGTACTCGTGCCCCATCAAGGATGGTCCAGGGTGAATGCAACTCACTTCCAGGTGGGTCAGCACATAATTTGTGCTTCTGGAGACCTCCAGGAGAGAGGGATCTCAGCGAGGGGGAATTGCTGAAGGCACCTGCCAGATGTTCACGGTGGGAAGAGGTGCCCATTAGGGAGGGAAGAGGGAGTGCAGGTGCACATTGTGCCCATGGGGCCTCAAGAAAGTTGCCTCCTCCTGCTTTTCCTTTTCAACTCCATAAAGTTTTGTTCTTCTAAGTTGTTAGAGAAAAGGAATTAAGGGTTCACTTGAGAAGGTTTTCTGAAAAATCTTTTTCACAGGTAGTCAAGAGCTGACCTGTTGGGAAGACAAATGAATGGCTTGAGTCATAAAGATTCCTAAGTGACATTTTTGTGAGAATTTTTTCCAGGGGGCGTCACTGCCAGTGAATTGCAAGAGCAAACTCATGCTCAGTGCCTGGTCTCTTAGAAAACACAGCTCAGAGATCCAGCCCAGGGCCGTAAGCAATGAAGGTTTTCATTTTTCCAGGTCACCGAGAGATAAACACATCCATCTGAACTCTCAAAGTCATAACTGGCCCCAATATCCTGTGCAGGAGGGACAGGACACCAGGCTGACTTTGGGGGACGAAGCTTGGCCAGCACAGCCCTCCTCTTTTGGGTTCGGATAACAAGGATGGGCCCCACACCCTTTACATCTTGTGGCTTAGATTCCAAGTCCCCCAGATGCCCCTTAAGTCTGAGATCCAAGGTCAATATATTCCTTCTGAGACCTGGGCACAACCATTCAGGCCAGAAGGATGCTGTGGGGAGACAGGGGCTTGGGGGTAGGCTGAGGAATGAGATCATGGCTCCTTGCTCACTACCCTCCATTTCCACATCTGAAGATGGCAATATGGATAACTTTGTTGCTTTGTTGTTACTTATTCATTGGATCTAAGGTGTCCTTGATTGACATTGATCACTTCTGTACCATAAGCAAGAAAAAAAGTCTCCCAATGGTACTTAGATGCAATGCTCTCCTATCACTTAGAATTAGTCTGCGTATTATAGATTTTTATCCTATATCACTTTTGTGTGTTCATAAAATAGAAGTGAAATTAATTTGGTAATGCACTGGTATTCGTTTCCAATCAATGTTGTAACCAATGATCACTAATTTATTACCTTATGATTCTGTAGGTCAGACATCTGATGTGGATATCCCTGGGCTAAAACCAAGGTGTTGGCAGGACTGGTTTCTTCTGGAGGCTCCAGAAAGCATGTGCTTCCTTGCTTTCT
This sequence comes from Balaenoptera borealis, assembly GCF_965194805.1. Classification (NCBI taxonomy): domain Eukaryota; kingdom Metazoa; phylum Chordata; class Mammalia; order Artiodactyla; family Balaenopteridae; genus Balaenoptera; species Balaenoptera borealis. Next base: position 104,034,587 of record NC_138870.1, read on the forward strand.
CCAGTCTCTGGAGGTGGGCGCATTCCTTGGCTCACGGCTCCTGCCTCCCCTTCAAAGCCAGCCAGATACTCTCCCTATTTCAAGGTCAGCTGATAAGCATCCTTAATTCCACCTGCAACCTTAATCCCTCTTTGTCATGTAACCTAACAAGTTCACAGGTTCTGGGGATTAGGGCATGGACATCCTTGGAGGCCATTGTCTGCCCACCAACCCTAGTATTCTTCACACTGCTTCATATTTGCAGCCTGAATCTCAGGAACTTTTAAAGAATTGCCTGTATTTTTGTTCTTCCACACGACTTCCTCCTCTATACCATCACAAGTGTTCGTGTATCATGCCTTAAGGGAGTGATCCACTTGGGTGTCGGGGATTTCCTTCCAAGCCGCTGCCCCTGTTCTGCAAGCTTCAGTGCACACGTCCAGGCAATGACCCCACTATGATAAAACCACCCTCTGGCCAACAGGCACGACAAAGCACATCCAGGCTTCAGAGATGTTAAAAAGTGAACAAAGAGTCTTCCTAGAATTGATGAAACGGGGGCATTGTTTTATGTTACAGACAGTGAATATCAGAAAGTGCTGCATAATTGGTATTCCATGATAATGTAAACTCAGTGAGGATAATATCATTTTCTCTATGGTCCATGCTGTGTCTCCAGTACCTAGAAGACTGCTTGGAACAAAGGAGATGCCCAGTAAGTATTTGTTGAAGGAGAGAATGGATGAATAAGTTCAATTCAATGAAATATAACTATGATTATTATTCAGATACGAGTTATTATGAGTCCTTAAGGGTACTAAGTGAGGTAGTATTGACATGTTGTCTACATAAAGGAAGCTCTTGAGAAATAAACGATTCCTCCTCTTGCTTCCCAGCCAGACAGCAGGGGAGAGTGAGCGACCCACTTGGTGCCCAGCACCCACGTGGAAAGTGTGCAGTCAGGTGTCTGAGTGAATGGGTGTGGGGGGGTGCAAGGATGATTGAATCGATGGATGGAGAGTTGTCATCGTAAAGAAACAGTAGTTGTTGGGGCCTCTGAGGTTCGTGATGCTTTTGATGGGTGCTCCAACATGGAGGCTTGCATTTCCTGTGTTCTACCTGCCTGGGATTCTTGGTGTCATAGCCCATGTTCTTGGGAATAAAGGCCCACTGGTGCCGTCATGAGATGCGACAAGAAACATAATATATTGGTGCAGCCACTGTGGAAAGCAGTACGGAGGTTTCTCAAAAAACTAAAAATAGAACTACCGTATCACCCAGCAATTCCATTCCTGGGTATATATCGAAAAAAACACCCCCAAAAACCACTAATTCAAAAAGATACATGCACCCCAATGTTCATTGCAGCATTATTTACAGTGGCCAAGATATGGAAGCAACCTAAGTGTCCATCAACAGATGAGTGGGTAAAGAAGACGTGGTTTATATATTTACACACACACACATGCGCACGTACACTATGGAATGCTACTCAGACATATAAAAGAATCAAATTTTGCCATTTGCAGCTACATGGATGGACTTGGAGGGTATTATGCTAAGTGAAGTACGTCAGACAGAGAAAGACAAATACTGTCTGATATCACTTATATGTAGAATCTTAAAAAATAACAACAAAGTAGTGAATACAACAAAAAAAGAAGCAAACTCACAGATATAGAGAACAAACTAGTGGCTACCAGTGGGGAGTGGGAAGCGGGGAGGAGCACTGCACGGGGGAGGCGATTAAGAGGTACAGACTATTACGTAGAAAATAAATAAGCACAGGCAATACAGCCAAAGTCTTATAATAACTATAAATGGAGTATAACCTTTAAAAATGGTGAATCACTGTATTGTACACCTGTAACTTACACAATATTGTACATCAACTATACTTCAATTAAAAAAATAAAAATAATTGAAAAAAATAAAAATAAAAAAATAAAAATAAAAATAAAAATAATTGAAAAACCCATAGAAACCCAGAACGTCAGTACTTTCCCAGAAGGAGGCTGAAAGGATGCCAAGCCACAGAACACAGATGCCCCCAGGCTGTGGATCCTTCCTCCTTCCTGATGAAGCCTGGCCCCCTGGCCGGTTGGTAGCACCGGTGGCGTCCAGGACAGTGTGTGTGCTTGCTGTCTGACTCGGGACACGCCTCGCTGGAGTGAGGGTGTGTCACATCTTCCTGTGTGTGTGTAGCCACAGCGGTGATGAGACGCCTGAATAAAGCTGTGGTACACACCCTACAATGGAATACTACTCAGCCACAAAAAAGAATGAAATAATGCCATTTGCAGCAGCATGGATGGACCTAGAGATGATCGTACTAAATGAAGTAAGTCAGACAAAGACAAATATCGTATGATATCCCTTAGAGGTGGCATCTAATAAAAACGGTACAAATGAACTTATTTACAAAACAGAAATATACCCACGGACACAGAAAACAAATTTATGGTTACCAAAGGGGAAAAGCAGGGTAGGGATAAATTAGGAATTTGGGATTAACATATACACAGAGCTATATATAAAATAGGTAAACCGCAAGGACCTACTGTATAGCACAGGGAACTCTACTCAGTATTTTGTAGTAACCTATAAGGGAAAAGAATCTGAAAAAAATATATATATATATATAACTAAATCACTTTGCTGTACACCTGAAATTAGCACAACATTGTAAACCAACTATACCTCAATAAAAAAAAAAAAAGATGCCTGAGGGAACTTGCACAGTTCCAGATGGAAAATAAATGTTTCAATAGCTACTTCCTTACAACACTGTAAATCAACTATACTTCAATTAAAATAAATAAATAAATGGCTACATCCTATGATACGTACTTCCTATCAGCTCTCAGTTCTCAGACTAAGAATGACTTCCTGATGCAAAGCACTCTCCCTGTGTTTTTCCCACTTAAGTGCCCCTCTATCACGTAATAGTGTCGATTAATCAAATGCAAACGGTGACGTACTTTCAGGCCCCGGCCTGGAGAGCTGGAGACCTCATTCTGAGTTATGGATTTGCATCCTTCCTGTGTTTCTGGGAAATCCTATGTGAAGTTCGCAGCTGGAAGCTTCAGTCATTTTCACGCAGGTAAAAGCACAGAAGACCTGTTGGTCTATGACTGGGGCTGTTCCTTCAGATACAGTGCTTTCTGGAAAGAGACCCCTTGGGTCCAGGGGAGATGGTTGTGCTTTTAAAACTTACCAGCTCATCCCAGTTCAAAACCTTGCTCTGTGGGCAGAAAAAGAGCTCAGAGATGTTGAAAGGTGACTGAAGATAAACAAGAAGCACAGACTTAAATGCAGCTCCTTTTATTTTTAAAACTTCATTTTGGGGCCTGAAACCTTGAACACCAATGAAGGAGGCCATTTTTATTTCCAAGAGGGTGGTGACCTTCAAAGTTCTTTTTCCAGGGGGAAGAAATTTAATTTAATCTTGTCTTCCCGTATTTGTTCATGTTAGATTACATTAAATGAGTTATTTTTAATCATTGTTCATAAATCACAGCAAAGATGTACCCCGAGGCACAGAACATTTGCATAAAAATATTAATTGCTGCTATCTCTCCTTTTGGGTTCATGGGAAAATAGATGGAAGTGCAGGAAATGGCAGGCATGGGGGTGTGGGTATCAGAAGGGGTGAGGATGGGGTGAGGGAAACGTTTTCCCTGATAACCTTGTGCAGCTCACAATGTGTGACTTGGAACTTTGGGATCCTCCGCAGATGTTTCCTCCACCATGAAGCCCACCCTGATTTCTCTGGGTCAAATGATGGTTCCCTCCTCTGTTATCTGTGAGCCGTGACCAGCCTCTCTTAAGAAACTTGAATGTTCTTCGTAGTTCAGTCACCCACGGCCATGTCTTCGCGTGGACCAGAGGCTCCCTGCCTGTCACACACAGCAAAGGAGTTCCCTGCTCATTCGACAGACTGAGAAGAGGAAGAGTCCTGGGAACGTCCCCTCTGTCTCCTGCACAGGCTGCCCTCAGGGCCAGGGCTCACTCAATAGATGCTCATTGAGCAAGCATTTCAGAGAACTGCTTCATGTTGTAAAACATGCTTTCTATCCAACTTCTCCTTGTGTATTTGGGTTTCTTCTCTAAGTTTAGACCCACACCCCTGACCAGGGCTCCTCTCCTGCGCTCCTGGGCACAGATGGATTCAGCCAGAATTTGAAATCCTAATCATTGAGGAGCAGCCTTCCCACGCACGCTCCATCCCTCCCACCTGTAGACCAGGCTCCTGAAGTCGAGGCCCATGCCGGCTCCTCCTCCCCCTTCGTCTCTCAGATGCCCCCTGCCTGTTCCTGTTGCCCACTCTCCCCTGTCCTTGTGCTCAGGGCTGTGGTTCGGCCCCTATGCTATTTGGGGAGAGTCTTCCCATGAGGGCCCTCCCTCCCATGGCCTCGCTCCGCTGGCCTCCTCCTGGCCTCTGCCGGCAGCCTCCGCTTCCCCACCCAGATGCGGTCAGACCAGCCTGCGCTGAGCCTCCTCTGAGCCCCCTCCCCAGGACACACTCCGGCCTTCGCATCCTTCATCCATGTGTCCATTCACTCCTTCGGCAACGATGGCACTGCTTTAAGTGTTAAGGAGTATGCTGGACGCTGGACCGATGTCACCACACCATGGACCAGTGCTGGGACAAAGGACACCTGGGACCCCAGGAGGTCCTCACCCGTCTCTTTACTCATCTTCCCCCCTTGGGTGTTGATGAGACTCCCCCACCTCATCCCTGTTCCCTGATGTGAATTACATGCACTGGGCATCACATGCTTGCCCAAAGTCCAGGGAATTTCATCCTGACTCCTGCGAAGCCTCTCGAATTCCCAGCTCTCCAGCGCCATTGGGGTCACCGAGAGCCGAGTGATGGGAAGCGCGGTGAGTCAGAGACTCCCCAAAGGGCTTCTCTGCGCTTTTCAGATGCTCATGTGTGTCGTGATGTCCCTGCAAGGGTGCAGAGACAGCACATTGTTTCCCTGGTTTTGCTGTTGTTTGTATGACTCACCACACTTGCTGTAGCATAATATCCGCAGGACTGGTCTAACATAACAGAATGACACAATGAGCAGGAACACAGCGGGTATCCAGGCCCCATTCTGAGCCCTCGATGGGTATTTCCTCATCTCCTAGATTCTGCGGAACCTCCACAGTGAAGGGGAGCAAACGGAGAAGCACAGAGGTCCGGGTGCCTGCTGTAACAATGGTGAGGTCCAGAGCTGAGCTCAAAGCCATGGGATCAACCACGTGGCCCCTGAGCCCCACTGGATGGGACTTTGTTGTCCTGCCAAGCGCAGAATGCCTCACCGGGCCCTGTTGTCCAGAGAGAAATCAGCACATTTGATGGAATCCATTGATGTTCTCTCCTAACGAAATCTTCTCATTAGAAACAGGAATCCCCCACCAGTCCTGGGCTGAGCCCAAGACCCCCGTTCCCGCGTGGAAGGAAGACCACTGTTGAATGACACATGGCTACCATTTCAGCCTTCACTGTTGCCCTGCATCGCTGATCGAGACCAACAAGCGCGATGGAAACCATGGCCACACGCGTGCCGGTACAGGGCATCCTGCAGGAAGTGTGTCTGTTCAAGGGTGCAGATCAGCAGAGAAGGGAAGGCACAGGAAGGGAAGAGCGTGAATTGTCCAGGCTGTGCAGGCTTGCCCACTCTCCAGAAATTAAAAGCCTGATCTGTAGCATGGTCCCATGTCCATGGTGTGAATCCTCCCACCGTGGCTGATCATGTGTCCATCGTGGCATTACCAGACATTGCTGTTGGCTCTCTCAAGCTGGTACAAGCCAGCTTCTGCACCCACCAGATGTAGCAAATCCAGCTCTGACGACTGGTTTCTCGTTCCTTCTCTTTATTCGTTTGTGTATTTTTGTGAGGGGAGAGGAGCTCCTAGGTGCCAGCGATTGTGTAGCCATTGGGCATCCACTGCCAAGTTAAAGACAACTTCAAGATACAAGGGCTATTATATATTTATTTCAAGCGTAGCAAACCAGCTTGACAGCCTGATCCAAGTTACAGAAGCTTTTGTTAAGTCAAAGAGATCACTGACAATAAATGCAAGATATTGAACCAGAAAGGCTTTGCTTAGAGCAGATTCACAGCATCCCCATGAGATCCTGGGTGGGAAGCAGGGAGTGGCTGAATTTGGCCAAAACCACAAGGGTCCGAAGCAGCAGATATTTCAATTTTCTTCTATTTCAATCTTGTATTTTTATGTATCTGTTCATTTATTCATTCATCACTGTTGCCTTCCTGCCGTCCACCAGGCACCATGACTGTTAGCTGGGAAAGCAGACACCATCCCTTCCATCTCACGGGTCCTGGAGCTTGGACCCTCCACCTGCCCATATGTGGAGCACCTGAGTTGGGGGATGCTTTTGCAGGGAGGTACCCTGACAATGATTTTAAACGCTCTTTGTTCATGTCCCAATTAGAAAGTTAGACTATACCTGGTAGGCATTCTGTCTTGCTTTGTGTTTGATTCTGATTAGACCTCTTGGTTTTCCATCAACACCTGTTCAATTCCCCAGAGGCAGGTTACCCAAGCTGGCCTTTGACTCCTGTGCGGTCCACGCTGATGAGAAAGTCTCAGCATTTCTGAGATGGCTGGGCTGTTCCATCACATCTGGGCATGGGGCACAGAGGTGGACACAAGCTGTCTTCAAAGGGTCATGCTGAGGAGGAGAAAGCAAAAGTCATCAGGGCTGGGAAGGTTGGCTCCAGCCCAGCAGAGGAGAGATTCTGTGCCCACAACATCAGTAGAAAGGAAACAGGGAGAAAGGCAGTTTCTGAGCAGAATCCAATCTGAGATGGGATGGGATGGGGCTGGGTGCAGCTAAGCTGTCCCAGTGAGGGGATGGGAACATGCCCTCACCGGGACAGAGGGGGAGCTCCAGAGAGCTCCAGAGAGCCACAGCCAGCCGCTTGCTCTGGGCGCAGCATGGAGCTCACCAAGGACCCCAGGAGATGGGAAAACCCTAGATGTTAAGAAACGCACTCCGAATGAGGCTGAGTGGAGGGTGGACAGTTTGAAATTTGAGACCGGTTTCACTCCAAGACCTCTGGCCCATGACCTAAAGAAGAGCAGAGACCATTCCTCCGTCTCCGTGTGGAAAGTAAGAGCTGAGGCCCTGTCTGGCTGAGCCAGCCTCAGGCCATGGGGTGGGGGAGTTCCTTCATCTCCAGGCCACCAGGTGGGGTCCCCAGACAGGGACCCACCACAGCCGGAAGCATGGCCCCAGGCCTGTGGGCTCTGATGGATGTGTCAGGAGACTGAGGCAGCGACTTAGGACAGTCGGAAGCAAACGAGCTTGGAAATGAAGCTGAAGGTGCGCATCCCAGTAAAGACCTTGAGCAGCTCTCCAACCGCTGTTCCTCCACGTGTCACACGGAGGTGCTGGGTCCTCCCTGCAGGTGGTGAGGAGGAGTCCCCATCAGGACACCCCACAGCACTTATGGGCTAGCACAGCTGAAAGGAACACAGGAGTAAGGTCATTTTCTCTGATACCTTGACCCAGATGCTATAGCTTTTGAAATACTCGAAGGAAAGAACATGCGAAGAGCAGAAAGAACACGGGGAGGTGTTGCCTTTGGATGATCTGGAAAAACAAAAGGCCTCTGTTCCTCTCTGCTTGACTCAGGAGCCCGGATCAAAGGCCCCTGATCTGCCCCCAGAGCCATTCATAGCGGACACCACTATCAGGGGCACGGTCAGGTGTCAGAGTCAGCTCCCTGGGGTCTACACACAACAACTTTATTGGAGATCCTTCCTCTTGTGCCAGGAAATGTCTTTTGTTTTTCCAGGCAGAGCAACAAAATCATATGATGAAATAATCATCGTGATAATTAACCCCTTTCATCAGGAGAGTTAAGAAAATATTCAAGGACCACATATTAATAGCATTAACATTTAGTACTAGGGAAAAAAAAGATGTTTATTGCTGCAGCCAGGCCTGAGGATTGGGCTGGTCCCTCTAACTGATGCTCTGCTGGGTTTGAATCCGCTCGGTGGGAAGCACATCAACATTAATTACGCTGCACTTCGGCTGACACCAGCTCCCAAACACTGGGGTTTCATCCCAAATTGCTTCTGTCTTCCCAGCCTTCTTCCTGGTAGACATTATTACATTTCTGATGAGTCAAATAGATTTTCTGCAGGCATTAAATTTTTAGTAAACAGACCCAAATTAACAGCTATTTATGACATTTCACTCCAGGGATCAAATCAAAAGCACCCGTTTCATATATAAATATCTCTTCCCTCTCTGCTGTTAATGAACGGTATTATTTTTGTTGTCATTGCCGTTGTTGAAAGCAGCATTAGACATATGCCCTGCTTCTCCTGGCTCCCTCATCACACGAGCTCCGTCCTCCAATTGAGGGAACGTGATTACCTTTAGGAAGCAAAGGTGGAAGCACCTTAATTTTCCATAATTCAGTGAAACAAGGCATACATCTGAAATCCCCCTCCAAGGAGCTCTGTTCTCATCTACAGTAAGGGGCTGCATTTTAATGTTCTAATGAAAACAATTTAGCCTGTCCTAATGTCATCATCAGGGCATCATGGGCCTCACCAGAACCTGATTTGGGAGCTGGTCTTTTCATTATTCTTGGTGTTGTGCGGCGATCAAGGAGCCTGCATCTCTCTGAGTGACCTTGCTGGTGGCAGCGTCGCATTTAGTGCTAATGAGGATGGCTTCACGGTCCAGGGATGAAAGGGCTGCCAGGGGCGGGGGGGGAGTAGCAGCTGTGAGCCTGCATCCGCTTCCCACGGTAAAGTGATGGGCTCCCAACTGCTGCAGCGATGAAATACCGTCATACCTGGGCAAAGCTAACTGCCTCTTGGCATGGAGACCTCCTTTCGGACTCCAGTAAATTTTGAAGAATCACAGATGACAGGTCAGAATTGCATCTTTCCCCTTGAAGGGGAGAAGTTACAAGTTCTCAGTCATGTGTTAATGCATTTGTTTGTGTCTTTGTGAACGGACAGACAACCGGGCAAGGATTCTGCCGACACCGTGAAGGGTAAGAGACGTCTGCTGGTTAAACACGGCACATGTAACAGCCTGGCTTAGCTCTGCTCCCTCTCAAAGACGCATTCAAGTGACAATTTTTAAAAAATAAATTTATTTATTTTTATTTATTTAGTTTTGGCTGCATTGGGTCTTTGTTGCTGTGCGCGGGCTTTCTCTAGTTGTGGCGAGTGGGGGCTACTCTTTGTTGCGGTGTGCGGACTTCTCATTGTCATGGCTTCTCTTGTTGCAGAGCAGGGGCTCTAGGCGTGCAGGCTTCAGTAGTTGTGGCACGTGGGCTCAGTAGTTGTGGCTCGCGGGCTCTAGAGCGCAGGCTCAGTAGTTGTGGTGCACGGGCTCAGTTGCTCCGCGGCATGTGAGATCTTCCCAGATCAGGGCTCGAACCCGTGTCCCCTGCCTTGGCAGGCGAATTCTTAACCACTGCGCCACCAGGGAAGCCCTCAAGTGACAATTAAGGGACTTTTCCAAAGGCCACCTGGACAAAGAGAACAGATGACAGCAACATCATTTTGGAAGTGGGAATGGAGGGGGTGGGTGAAGGTAACTTAGCAGACCAGCATGTCTTGGTTTGCCTTCCAGCTGAGACAAAGACTCTTCTGCGACTGACTTACTTTAGGGCAGCAGGGAATACCTAGAAGGGAGTGGGGAAGTGAGACAAGGAAAGGAAGGTGCGAATAATGGCTTATTATGGAGCCAATTCCCATGACGAACAAGTAGGACTTGATGCTGATGGGGAGAATCTGGGAGCCAGCGCAGAACACGCACGTCTGTTAGAAAGGTGGAAGAGAATCCTGAGGAAATGGGGACTAGAAACAAAGAAAGCAGACTAGGAGAGAGCCTTAGAAAAAAAGAAGGCAAATTAGGTAAGTGCAGGATGTCAAATATCCTAATGACAAGTTTCAGAAGGAGAGACTATCGTGGGAGGGAGGGAATTAGTAATTCAAGGAGGTTCCCAGCACCCAAGGACATGAGACTCGACACTGACATTTCTCCTGACCCAGGTGAAGAGTAGTAGCACCTAGGAATCAACATTTTGGCTGACTTGATTAGTTCTGTTACTGCATCTAGAACAGCAGCTGAGACTAGCAACCACCTGTGTTTGGGTTTAAAATCATCCTTAGTCTTTAAGCATGCTTCTGGCTTCTGGCCAAACTGGTGGGTTAAATGGGTCTGGACGAAGCACCACCCCTGCACTTCCCAAGTCTAAGCTGATGGTGACGATCTCTGCAATCCCCAGGGACATGATATCACTTTTATCCTTTTGGTTGTGGGAGAAAATAGTTCAAGATTTGACCTTGGCCTGACCTGCCATAAAGACCTCACCTGTGGGTCAGGGGGACCCTGTGGGATTAGGCCACTTGCTATGAATATCTATTCCAACTCTACATTCAAAAACTAGATAAATAACCACAGCCAGGTCCTCCTGGCCCATTGGTCCCAGAATGAGACCAATTTAAGCCAAACTTCATGTGTCGTCTGACCCCCATAAGCCCAAGCACAACCTGGTTGGCCACTGTGGTGTTTTGGGTCTCCAGGATTAGCATCAACTCTGAATAGTATTGAGTAAAACCCAGGAAGGTAGGGGTAAGTACTTCCCTTTCTTGACAGCTACCCTGGTAAAGGGCCACATTTCCCTCTGGGGAAGGGTTAGGAACCGTCACAGTGTTGAAACTGAGCAGGACCCTGCACAGCCTTCCAGAAGACAGACCCCAGGGTCCTCCTCCTCTGGTTTATAGAAAAGCTTTAGCCTCCTAGGCCTTCCCCAAGTTCCAATGAGCAAATTTAATCAGAGGAGTGAGAAAATGCAGAAATAAAGGAAAACAGCCAAGCAAGACAAAATAATAATAGTTTAGCCATAAAACAAAGTCAGAGACTTTTAGTTCCTTCTCAGGGGCTACAGATAATATCCTGAGCCCTACCCTTGAGTTGTTTTGCAGATATGGAAACCCTCCCCAGGTAGAAGAAGTTAATTGCATGCTGACCACCAGCACGTAGACCCCAGACCTGGTGGAACCAGAAGGTTGATAATTGGGATTCCTGAAACATCACCCTGTTACCTCACCACCCACCAATCAGAGAATTGTGCATGAGCTGATCAGGCACCCTGTGACCCTCTCTCTCATGCTGTCTTTAGAAACCCTTCCCTGGAAGCCATCAGAGAGTTGGGGTCTTTTGAGCCTGAGCTGTCCCTTCTCCTTGCCTGGCTCTCCACTAAATGCTATACTTTCCTTCACTACAACCCAGTGTCAGTTGATTGGCTTTGCTGTGTGTTGGGTGAACGGACACAAGTTTGATTCAGTAACAGTACACACATGTAACTGCATCACAAGGTCATTCCCCAAAGGGACTGGACTTTTCCCCAAAATGGTCTCAGATCTGTCAGCTAACCAAAGTCTAGGGACAGGGCATGAGGTCATGGGTTATTATAGAGACACAACCAGGTGTCTTGCCACCAGAATGAGATGCTGTTCCCAGAACATGGAATAAGAAAAACCTCAGTAGGTAGACTGCCCATCTATTTCATTTACAGGGAACCTGTGATCAAATCGCCACCAGCACAGTTCCCTACAGATCAAACTCTGTCATCCTTATTCTTAACGACTACTTGGAACCCAGTGGCAGAATCTGCCACCATTATTTCCAGGCTTCAGAGGGTGGCCTCCACACTAGCAAGGATGTCTTAAGGCTTTGGTGAAGGATGTGTCCTCTTCACCACCTGAGAGATATAGTTTAGGTGTAGCTGAGCTGGTTGCACATTAAAGAACCACTCCTATTTTACACGAAGGTGACCAACTGTCCTGGTCTACCTGGGACTGAGGAGTTTTCCAGGATGCGGGTCTTCTAGTTTTAAAACCAAGAAAGTCCCAGGCAAACTGGCGTGAACATGTCCCCTTACTTCAGACTCCTTACTCTAAAATATGGCAGGGAAAATTTCTGTATCTCATTTTTAAAGAGTGTAGAACTTAGTTGAATCCAAACAAAGCAAATACTCAGAACTTCTAGCTGCTCAAGTGAAGACTTTTAAATCCCAGTGGAGTGCATCCTTATCAATACTTGTGCCCTGATCCAAAATTAAATTTCATCTGTTTTGGTCTAGGCTGCTAGAATCCATCTTTAAGCAGGCTTCTCAGGTCCCGCTGATACAAACTGCTAAGATTTTACAATTGCTTTGGTGTGTATTCGATCTTCTCCCAGGGCAGACCTGGCAACTTTTTCTCTGGGCTAAGCTGAGATTTAACTACATTTCAGGTTTGGAGGAAATGACAAGTCATGAACGAATTGGCATCCCTTTATGAGGCAGCTACTGCAGGTGAGGTCATTGAAAGGTCTTCATGCAGCAGGAGATTAATTCCTCAGAAGCGGGAGCCAGGCAACTTCCACCAGCACGAGACCTTCACCTGCATTTAGAGGTTCAAGGTTCCCAGTTCCCTTGCACATTTCCAAACATCTCCTCAAGTCTCCTTTCTTTTCAATCAGTTCTTAATCTCAGCATGGAGACCAGGAAAATGTGTGCGTTAACATAGAATGTCAACTTTGAATCACAGCAAACCACCCATTTCTGTGATGGGTTTGATCCTCAGTCACACCGGCCACACACGATAACGGATTCATTCATGGCTGCCATAGAAACCTCCTGGTTCTCCAACCAGGCTTCTCTTGTAGGTGTAAGACCCTTATTTTAACTTGCTCTTGTAATCTCTCCGGGGATGTGATCAGAAGCCAGCACGCCCCACAGTTACCAACAATCTTGGTCATTGCCACTGTAGCCACAGGGCCCAAGGGCAGCAGTCACTTGCCTACTCAAAGCCTTGCCATATACGAGCACTCTATCCCCTGCTGCCATCAGGGATGCATCAAGTAAGTGTGGTGTCATTGCACGTGGGGTATTATTATTCAGGACTTTCTCCAGCAAGTAGGCCACCCATGCTTTCATCAACAAGGTGAGAAACCCAGTCCCCAAATCCCATTTCGAGATTTTAGTTCCTGGTCCCTTCTTGGTAGCAACAATTGTATCAGACAGGGTCTTGGTAGAAAACAAAATTCACATGAATGGTTTAAATGGAGAGACCTGTATGAAATAACAACTCATAAGAGTATAGGGGGCATGAAGGAAGGAAATGGGGGCCATGAAACAGCCAAGGGTTACCAACAAAAGGAAGACTTTGTCACCTCAAGAACCAAACAGGCAAGGGAAGAAACCGTGTTACGAGGGTCCTGTGGGATCTGGTGCTCTTGAGGGGTGCAACTCAGGAGGTGGAGCCCTAAGGCATGGGCTTCCAGAGAAGAGGTGCTGGAGAGTGGAGACAGCAGGGGAGAGATGCCCCCTTCCATCCTCCTGTCCCCCGTGGTACCCTCCATTGGCCAAACCAACAGAAGCCAGTGCCAGGAGAGTCGATTCACAGTCTGTTGGTGTCACAGCCGGGAAAGGAGATAGGAGGGAGCAAGGTGGAGTGGAAATAACCATTCCCTTTATCTCTGTTTTCTTTCTGGCTGCTGTTCAGAGACTATCTTTGTCACATTGGACTGCACTTCTGCTAACAATACGCCCAGGCGTGGAGCTTGCTTTATCCTGCTCGGATATGCAGCACTTCTTATCCTGGTGGGTTCATTTCTTTTAACATTATGGAAATGTATCTCTGCTGGTATGTCTTCTTCCCTGTTCTCTTTCTCTTGCTTTGTGGGAAGAAAAAAATATTAGACTTTCTCATTCTCTCATCCGGAGACAATCTTGAATGGCGGTGAAATGCAAGATCGCTGAAGAACGGTTTAAATCCTGTTTCCAAAAGTTCCTAACTGTGTGGCCTTGGGCAAGCTCCTTAAAATCTCTGTTCTTCTGAAATCTCACCTGTAAAATGAGTATGATTTTAGCCATGAGGAGTAAACGGATGACACTAACATATTTAAAAACTATATAAATCTCACTTACTGCTCTTGTTAGTGTGGTTATTAATATTAATGTTGCCTCTTAACTTGCCTATTAAATTCCCTGTGTTCTTATCTCTGAGCTGCATTTGGGTTATTTTGTCATATATACCCTCTAGGTTCATATTCTAGATTCATAGTTCTTTTTTCTTTCTTTTTTAAAGCTATTTCTAATTTGTTTTAAACACACATTAACTTTTTATTTAAAACGATCCTTTTCATTTATAAGGACTTTTTCTAAATGTTTAGTGAATATATTTTTTTGCAAACTTAAGTAAATTGCACAAATCTAATGCCTGGGGACCTTTTTACAAGCAAATACACATGTAGCTTCAGTCCAGATCAAGATACAGAATATCGCCAGCACCTCAGTGCCTCTTAATTGCCCTCACAGTCAATAACCCCTGAACAAACGCACTCGGCATTCTCCACCTTCAAGATAGGCTGACGATGTCTTGTCCCTAGTCCCAGGCTTAAACTACTAACCAAAGAATTGGTCTAAAACAGCCCAATAAATCAGCAACACTACACTTGCAAAAGCTCACCCATCTCTAACCCCCATGCTTTCCTAAAAACACTGAATAGTACAAGTTCTCTGTGTTCCTAGACACGGCTGTGTGAATTTTGAATTCCATATAATGCAATCTTGCATTCATGAAGTTTTCTGGGGGGACTGGCTTCCATCATCAACATGAGATCTGTGAGATCCATACCTGTCAATTGTGGAAGAGGAGATAATTGCTACAGTCAAAGTGCTGTGTGAATATAACACAATCTGTGAGTCCAGTGAAGTGTTCATAGGCTTTTCAGTTCTTTCCAATTTTAGATTACTACATATAGAGCTTCTAGAAACAATCCTGAGCATGCCTGTTAGAGAGTATACATAAACATTTGGGTATTTCCTTAGGAGCAGAGTTGCTAGGTCTGGACTTGACAGTATGGTAAGGCTTGCCAGGTACATACCCAGTCTTCCTAAGAAATTGATGGAATTTCAACTTCCATCAGAATATTCCACATTTGGTACTATCTCTTTTTCTGTCTCCATTTAAACCATTTTAGTGGGAGTAGAGTGCTTTCTCGTTTTGATTTAGTCTGCGTTTTCCTGATGACTAACAAGGCAGAGCACCTATGTTTTTTTCCTTTTAGCCATTTGGAGATCCTCTTTTAAGAAGGGCCTGCTTGAGTCTTTTGTCCATGGCTCTCTGGGAGTCTCCATCTCTTTTTATTACTTTGTAGAATCTCTGCTACATTCTGGATGTCTGCACTAAAATACGTCCTCCCATGATATGGCATGGATCTTTGTTTTTAATTTCCTTAAGGAATACGTTTCAAACCATGCAATGCACAGATATTGAGTACACAGTCCCAGAAGCTTTGATGGATGCATGTACCCACATGGTCCACACCCCCATCACGATGTGAAACATTTCCTTCAGGCCAAAGGTTGCCTCCTAGCTCGGCCCAGTTGTTCCCAGCACACCCCCTAACCAGGAAATCACTCTTCTGATTTCTATCGCCATAGATTATTTTTTCCTGTTCTATTCATGTGGATAGAGTCTTACAGCAGGTGTAAGTTTGTGTCTGGCTTCTTGCACTCAGCGTGCTTTGAGGTCCATCTGTGTAGTAGTCATGTGTTTTCAGAACTTGATGCATTTTGTTGCTTGGTAGCTTTGCATTCCATGGATAAACCACAATCTGCTTATCCATTCTATTGTTGATCGATATTTGTGTGGCTTCCCGTTTTGGACTATTATGTTTAAGGCTGCTGGAAACAATCCTATAAAAGCCACTTTGTGGACATACATTTTCATTATCTCTCTAAGTGGAATGGGAGAGCAATAGGGTAAATGTATGTTTAACTCTAAGAAATTAGCAAAACATTTTACAAAGTAGTAGTTTCCTTTTTCACTTCCAATAAAAATATATGAAAGATACAGTTGTTCTAAATCTTTGAAAATATTTGTTGTTGTCAGTATTTCTAATTCTGGTCATTTTTATGGGTATGATGAAGTGGTTTTTGCTTGGTTTTAAGTTGCATATATAATTTATATAGAGAGATAGAATTTATATAAGTATTATATAAATATATAAAATCCATAGCATGTTTCTAAAATTTTAATGTTTATTTTAACAAGCAGAGCTTTTATTTTGGTAAAATTTTTAACTAATTTTAAAGTTCATTGCTCTTTATGTCTTCTCTAAGAAATCATTGCCTCTCTGAGATCTAGAAACTTTACATAGTTTTTCCTAATTTCTACAAAAAAATCTTTAAAAATTTTGATCGCGATTGCTTGAATCTATTACTTAAATTAGGGAGAACTGACATGATATAAGCTTGAACTTTCCAATCTATGAAAAACATATATTAATATATATATCCATTCATTACATATTCTTAAATTAATCTCAGCAGTGTTTTATAGCTTTTGGTGTAGTGATTTTGCAGATATTTTCTTTTATTTATTTCTGAATATATTTTGTTTTTATGCTATTGTAAATATAATATTTTTCATTTTCCTTTTTCTTGCTGATATTCTAGAGATGCACAATTGAGTTTTGCATATTGTCCTTGTATTCTTCATCCTTGCTAAAATCACTTATCAGTGGGAGAATTTTTTTTTGTTTTGATAGATTCCTTGTTTTCTCACATGAAAATCATTTCTGAAAATGAAGTAAGTGTAGGTTTTCTTTTAATCTTTCTGCATTTATTTCTTATCCTTGCCTTATTGCACCGGATAGAATCTTCCACACAGTATTCAATATAAATAGAGCAGACATCCTTGCTTTGTTCCCAAATCCTAGGAGAAATCATTCAATATTTCACCATTAAGTTATGCTAGCTGTAGGTATTTTTTATAGATATCCTTTAGCAGATTGCACTCAATCACTATTAGTTTGTTGAGCGTTTTCATTATGAATAGCTGTTGAATGCTGGTCAAATATTTTTTTCTGTACCTAATGAGATTATCATAAACTTTTCTTTTTTATTCTGTGAATGTTAATTGATTGACATCTGAACATTAAACCAACTCTGTGTTTCTCTGATGGCTACTTGCTTCTAGTATATTTCATATTCATATATTGCTAGGTTCAATTTACTAAGTTTATTAAGGATTATTGTTTTATCTACATCTGCCATGAACATTACCTATAACTTTCTATTTTTTATAGTGTTTTTGTCAATTTTGTTAAGTTGTACTTTCCAAAGGTTATGTCTGTTTTCCTTAAATTGTCATTGGCATAAAGTTTACTATCTTTTTAATGTCTGTAGTATATGCAGTAACATCTATTCTATCAATCTTTGTATTGATAATTTGTGTTTTCTCTATTCTTAATCAATCTGGCTAGGTGTTTTAAAATTTTATTAATCATTTCAAAAAACGAAATTTGAATTGTTTTCTATTTAATTAATCTGCTCCTTTTTTTGTTATTTACTTCATTCAAGTAAATGCATGTGTGCATGTGTATGTGTGTTTTAAGTGCTTGGGGATTACAATATGATCCTTCCTTATCAGAGGCTCTGAGAGTTAATATTAAATGATTTTATCTAAAATTTAAGAACCCTCCAGCAATAGCATTTAAATTCTCCTCCTGTACTTTGCACTATTGTCGTCATATGTTTTACACCTTGATACATTATCAATTCCACAGTACAATGTTATTACAATATCTTAACAGTCACTCACCCAATGCTTTTCAATCTTCTCTGCAAATCTGAGTTTTCATTCCATATCATTATCTTCTGCTTGAAGAACTCCTATTAGCATATCTTTTATTTTTGGTTCGTCAGTGACTAATTTTCCCACCTTTCTTCTAGGAAAAGTTGTCTTTGTTTCTTTCACATTTATTTTGAATTATATTTTGCTGCTTCTGTAATTCTGGTTTAAGAGTTCATCTTTTTTTTCACACTTTAAAGACACTGTTCAGCTTTCTTCTGGTCTCCAGTGTTTCTGATGAGAAGTCATATTGTGGATCCTTTTTATGTAGCTAGCATATCTTTTTTTGTTGTTATTCTTCAAATTAGATAATTTTCATTGCTCTGTCTTCAGGTTCACACTTCCTTCTGCAATATGCAAAAAGAATCCCTTTCAGTGAATTTAAAAAAATCATATATTGTACTTTTTGGTTATGGAATTTCTATATGGTTATTTTTATAGTATCTATTTCTCTGTTGATATCACTATTTGTTCACTCACTATAGCCATCCTTCACTTTAAATCATTGTACATATTGAAAATAGCTATTTAAAAGCCCTTGTTTGCTATCCCAACATCTAACTCACTCAGCATCAGTTTCTCTTGATGCTTTTTCTATTACCTAAGGGGCATTCTTTCCCATTTCTTCTCATGGCTGATAATATTTTTAGTATTCTCTGGACATTGTGGTGATACATTTTAGAGAGAGTAGATTACACTCTCTTCCTTAAAAGGGTGTCGAGTTTTTGTTTGTTTGTTTTCCTAGAAGCAGATTATTTTATTTTGTCAGGCTTTCTTTTATTTTATTACAGCAAGTAATTTGCAGTTTGGGTCTTAGTCTGAGTGTGTGGTTCTTTTCTGTAGTGCTGTTCTTATTCTTGGCTGAGATATTTCTGGGTTCTCTACCAGATGCCCAGGATGCTAGGGGAGGTGTCGGCACCTGCACCGGCCAGTCTAGAATGCCAATGGTGAGTCCCAGAGTCTCCGGACCCTCACCCCGGTGTCTGCAGTCCTGCTGTTGGCTGAGGATCCACTTCCCAGGTCTCTTCGGTCTCTGCCTCATCTCAGACAGTCCATGCTGTGCTCGGGCACTGGCTCGCTGATACTGCCCAGAAGCTGGCCACAGGCAGAAAGCCAGGGTCACTATGTGCTCACCTCCTGTGTTTCCGTTCCCAGGACACAGCTCTGCTCTGCCTTCTGTCCAGTGTCTGGAACCTGATTTGTGGTTCTTTAAGGGGAAAGACCAAGTTCTTTACCAGTGACTCTACAATGATACGATGACCAGAAGCCAAGGTCTATGCATTGACTTCACTCTCTAATTGGTACATTTTGAAGAAAAGAAGTTTTATTTTAAGTGTAGCCCAGTTCATCTTTTAGTTTATGTAAAAGCCCTTGTTTGGGGGCTTCCCTGGTGGTGCAGTGGTTGAGAATCCGCCTGCCAGTGCAGGGAACACGGGTTCGATCCCTGGTCCGGGAAGATCCCACATGCCATGGAGCAACTAAAGTCCTGCGCCACAACTACTGAGCCTGTGCTCTAGAGCCCGTGAGCCACAACTACTGAGCCCACATGCTGCAACTACTGAAGCCCACGCGCCTAGAGCCCGTGCTCTGCAGCAAGAGAAGCCACCGCAATGAGAAGCCCGCGCACTACAATGAAGAGTAGCCCCTGCTCGCCACAACTAGAGAAAGCCCGGGTGCAGCAACAAAGACCCAACACAGCCAAAATAAATAAATAAAATATATAAATAAATTTAAAAAAAAAAGCCCTTGTTTGCTATCCTGACATCTAAATCCCTCAGCACTAGTTTTTCTTGATGGCTTTTCTATTACCTAAGAGTGACATTTCCCTGTTTGTTCTCATGGCTGACTGTATTTGTATTCTGCTCTGGACAATGTGGTGCATTTTACGGAGAGTAGCAGATTCTTGCCCTAGCAGGTGACCTTGTGTGTATCCCATCGTGGTCACTGACCCTGTGGTCCGGGTGGTACCTCCACCAGGGCATCTTCTTAAACCTGACTCTGATCGTTTCACCTCACCACCTGCTTACCTCTCCTCAGTAGCCTCACAGCCTTCCTACCCTGGGGATTAAATGTAAAACTCTGACTTTGGCTGAAAGGCCCCACATGACTGGCCTTTGCTGGCTGTATTCATCTGCCATGACAAGTACCACAGGCTGTTACCCAACCAAACTTGGGTCCACTCGCCCAACACCTAGCAAAGCCAATCCACTGATACTGGGTTGTGGTGAGGGAAAGTGCAGCGTTTATTGCAGGACCAAGCAAGGAGAAGGGGCAGCTCATGCTCAAAAGACCCAAACTCTCTGATGAATTTCAGGGAAGGATTTTTAAAGACAGTGTGAGGGAGAGGGTCACAGGGTGTGTTATCAGCTCGTGTACAATTCTGTGATTGTTGGGTGGTGAGGTAACAGGGTGATGTTTCACGAATCTCAATCATCAGCCTCCTGGTTCCAGCCATTCTGGGGTCTATGTGCTGATGGTCAGCATGCAGTTAACTTCTTCCACCTGGTGAGGGTTTCCATATCTGCAAAAATAGCTCAAGGATATGGCTCAGGATATTATCTGTAGCCCCTTGAGGAGGAACTAAATGTCCTTGACTTTGTTTTATGGCTAAACTATTATCATTTTGTCTTGTTTGACTGTTTTCCTTTGTTTCTGCATTTTCTCACTTCTCTGATTAAATTTGCTCTTTGAAACTTGGGGAAGGCCTAGGAGGCTAAAGCTTTCCTACAAATAAGAGAAAAGACATTAAAAAACAGACATTTATTGTCTCACAGTCTGAGACTGGAAGTCTGAGAACAAGGATGATTCCTTCTGAGTGCTCTGGGGGCAGGATCTGTTCCGGGCCTGCCTTTTGGCTTGTAGGTGGCCGTCTTCTTCCTGTGTCTTCACACCTTCTTCCTTCTGTGCAAATGTCTCAGTGTCCAGATTTCCCTCTACTTATAAGAATACCAGTCCTATTGGATTGGGGTTCCCCCTAAAGACCTCATCTTAACTTGATCATCTGCAAAGACCCTGTTTCCCAATGAGGTCATACTCACAGGTACTGGGTTCACAACTTCAGAATATTTAGGGGGACACGATTCAACCCACCATTCCGGCCCCTCAGCCTCTGCTTCTCCATGCACCGCCCTGCCCCTTGGTCTTCTTTTGGTGCCTACAAACCACAAACACCTTCTTTCCCTGGAGTTTTCTCCAATGGCTGTGGTTCACCCCACCCACTTAGTGCCCTGACTAAACTATATTCATCCTCCAGGTCTCAGCCTGAAGGACATCCCATTACAGAGAAAGTCCTTGACCCTGGTATTCCCCTCTAAATTGTGTCCCCACTGTTCTTTGCTTTCTAAGCACACTCACTTGGTTTCTCCTGGCTTACAATTTTGTATCTGGAGGCACTTATCTCTTTGGCTTGTTCGTCACCTAACTGTATACCAAGGTCTTTTATTCATGACTGTTTCTCCCGGGTCTGGGATGATGTCTAATGCATGAAATGCACTCGATCTATGGGACCAAATAGGCTTCTGTATGAGTTTGTGGAGGTTCGTTCTCTGAGGATTTAAGAAAGTTGTTGGTTTATGGTGCCAGTCACTATGTGATGAGTGCAGACGTAATAAAGAGGCCAATATTGTGTGTAATTGCCCAGTGCCCAGGGAGGGTCATTACTGCTGCCTGTTCATCTGATGTCTGTCCAGGGGCCACACAGACATTGCCGAACTCTCAGGGGAAGCATTTCCTGGGGACATCAGAACGCAGAACGTTGTCATTTCCTTATGGAACAGTGTCAATTAGGAGCTCATGACAGGATCTGCACCACTCTGTGCCTTATTTCCCCTGGGAACACACAAGCCACATTTGGAAAACCCAGAGAGTGCTGGGAGCCGAGGGCTTTCAGGCTGCCGCTGGCAGTGCCGGGAAGACTGTGGGCCTGGAGGAGGAAACGTGCTGCCAGGATGGAGGGCGAGGCCCCCCCTCCCAGGACACATGCAGGCCGAACAAGACCCAGGCCCATGCTGGAGGGGGAGAGGGTCGTGAGCCCCCAGCTGGAGCGCCTGCTGGTGGAGGGTAGGGCATCCGTTTCAGGAACTGTGGCTCCTGGCGGCACATGAAGAGAAGGCTGTGAAAGCCCCATCCCAGCAGCATCCCTGTTTATTAGAAACAGGAAAACAGCTTAGAGGTCCATCAGCAGAAGTTTGGTTATAGACATTACACTGGGGCTTCCCTGGTGGCACAGTGGTTAAGAATCCACCTGCCAATGCAGGAGACACGGGTTCGAGCCCTTGTCCAGGAAGATCCCACATGCTGCGGAGCAGCTAAGCCCATGCACCACAACTACTGAGCCCGAGTGCTGCAACTGCTGCAGCCCATGCACCTAGAGCCTGTGCTCTGCAACAAGAGAAGCCACCGCAATGAGAAGTCTGCACACCACAATGAAGAGTAGCCCCCTCTCGCCGCAACTAGAGAAAGCCCACACGCAGCAACGAAAACCCAACACAGCCAAAAATAAATAAATAAATAAATAAACAAATAAATTAATTAATTAAAAAAATCACACTATATTATAAGATCACAAAGCATTGTGTACACTTTGATTTCAAAGTTTTTTGATAACATGCTTGCACATACATGTACAGCATGTGCACGCATGTCTCATATAACCATCATGTGGATGGTTCATCGACGGTTGCTGTGATTCAGCAGAATTCCTTTCTTTTCTCTCTGACCTTTAAGTTCAGTCTGCAGGGTCCTTTATTCCCCTGCCCTGTATGAAAATGCCAGAAGCACCGTGGAATTCCTTGTCATCTCAGGTAGTAAAAGCTACGGAAGTTGATTATTAGTATGCTCGGTCTGGTGTGATAATCAAAACTTTAAATGTGATTGAAAGTGGGGTCATCTCCCACTCCTCCTTGGGGCTGCTCTGGGCAGAGCCCCCGCGGCAGGTGCAGGGGGCGTGGCCAGCTTCACCAGCCCCTAGGCCTCGCGGCCTCCCTTCTCTCCCTTTCTCTCTCTTGCTGGGGGTGTGTTGCCTGAACCAGGTTCTTACTTACGAGGAGCGGCTTAGAAATCTGCCCGTCCCTCGGGCAGGCCCTGCTGTGTTGTCCACTCCCCCTCTTAGTGGCTGGGGCACTCGTGTCAAGCTCCCGGGAGAAGTGCCCATGGCCTCCAGTCCCGCTGTCCATCCCTCCATCCTCAGCCTGAAGCCCTGCAGCTGCCAGGCTCTTTCTGCGAAGGTGAGTTTGACTTTCCTGCGGACAGGATCTAAGGTGACCTCTCTCTGGTTCTCCCCCCTCTGCTCATATCCATGCACAGCAAACCGTGTGCCCCCTTTGCACCTAAAATTTCTGGGCAGGCAGAGTTGATCCAGAATCTGAGACCTTAAAAGGCTCCTTGGCGACACAGTTGGGCTTTCTGGCTGGAAAGGTTTACCCACGTCCTGTTTGATCTGGGCTTTGGGGCCAACACGGAAGGTTTGAGACTTGTGTGTGGGCGGGGGAGTGGGCATGGCACGGAGCACAGGAGGCGGTCTGGGTTGCTTTAATTTGAGGTTTTCCTTGCCTTGGCAGAAAGAGGGATCCACGGGATCCAGCTGAGCTCACCATAGGCCTCTAGTGGCAGCTGGATCTTCCGGGCAATACAACGTGTTCATTTGTAGGTCACTATCTCCTGGGCAGATATTTCCCTCAAGGACAATGAGGGAAGGGACTGTTTGGAGTGCATACTCCAGGGGGTGCTGGCCACGGGGCCCTCCCTCCGTGTCACTGGCAGCAAGGGGACCCTCAGCAAGCATGTGCAGAGGGGGACAGCACAGATTGTCAGGTTTTCACAGTAGAAAGATCCCGGCCCCGTAGCCCAGCCTCCGGTGTGTTTTGAATGGATGAGCACATCTAACTATAGGGTGATTAAAAAAAAACAAAAACTATTTTTAGCACAGTTATAGATTTACAGAAAAATGGCAAAGATAGCATAGAAAATCCCCATAGGATCCATGCCTAGATTACCTGCTATTAGCATCTTGTATGAGTATGGTACATTTGTCATAATTAAAGAACCAATATAGGTGTGCTATTGTTACCCACATTTCATCATTTATTTAGATTTCTCTAGGTTTTTTTTTTTTTTTGACTTGTTTGTTTGTTGTTGTGTTTAATCTACTGGCTTTTGTCCATTGTTCCAGGACCCCATATAAAATCTAGTTGTCTTGTGTCCTTAGGCTCCTCTGGGCCGTGGGATTTCTTGGACATTCCTTGTTTTTGATGATTTTGGCAGTTTTGAGGAGTGCTGGGCAAGTATGTTGTAGGACGCACCTCAAATGGTTTGTCTGACGTTTTTCTTGGTTAGACTGGGGTCCTGGGTTTGGGGAAGAAGACCCCAAAGGTGAAGTGCCCTCATCCCCACACATCAGGGCTCATGCCATCAACATGACTAATCTCTGTGGTCACCTGGCTGAGGTGTGCTTGTCAGGCTTCCCCACTGTAGGATCCCTCTTCTCTCACCCTTTCTGTTCCATCTTCTTAGTAAGGAAGTCACAATGCTGGACCCAAATTAAAGGGGGGCAGTTAGGCTCCACCTCTTGAGGGTGGAGTGCCCACGTAAATAATTTGGAATTCTTCTGTATGAGAGATTGTCTTCTCTCCCCTATTTATTTATGTATTCAATCATTTACCTATATCATATGGACTCATGGCACTTATTTCTTTCTCTGGGTTATAACGCAATTCCACTTTATTTTGTTGGCCAAAATGTCCCAGCTTCGACCTTCAGGAACACTTTCGGTTGACAGACCCCCAGCTCAGGAGTGACGCAAGCACGTCTTGTTTTGGAGGGATTACAAGGCGCTCCAGGCTCACTGTATGTATTTCCTGCTCAGCCCTCAAATCAGCCGTTTCTCCGAGGAGCCTTGTTCCTTTTACTGGAGAATGACTTTTAGAAACCAAGATAGACTTTTAATGAAGGGAATTTATGAAACTCTGTGGAGAGGGAGGAAGAAGTAAGGGCATGGGGGCTAGAACTCACTCTCCTGGGTTTGGAGCCCCTCAAAGTCAAGTCCTACTGACAGGACCCCTAGGGGAGTACACCCACCATAGACCTGGGATCCCATGTCCTCCTGGACCAGGGCCTTCCCAACCCCCAACTTTCTGAGAAACGGGGCCAGTGCAGAGAGGGTCCCGCTTGAGGGAAGAGTGTGCGATGGGGCAGGAGCTAAGATCCGAGATGTCACTGCCTTGAAGCATCTCAGGGAAAATCCACCCCAAGCTCCCACTCGCGGCCTTTCCTGTTGGACTGCAAACCTGCGACTTCCCTCTGGGCTCTTCCTAAATTCACCCTGGGGTCAGGGACTTTGGCACAAGCCTACCAGAGTACAACACTCCCAGATCATTTCGTGTGACCCTCAAAATGCCCTCCTGAAGCCGCTTTTGCTATTCGCAGTGTCAGATGTGGAAACTGAGTCCCAGGGAAGCTCGCACGTTGCTAAAGGCCACGTGACTCTTTAGCGGCAGATCTGGGATGGGGGGTGTCAGCGCCTTCATTACATCCGGGGAAACTGTGGCTCAGGGCCACGCAGTAGCAGGTGAGGGGCTGATCTCCTTTTCCGGTAACCACCCGATTCCGAGTTTGCTGATTAAACAAAACTGTCATTATTGAAGTCCACAAAGCTCTTCCTTTTATGCCCAGAGTTGTGCTGTCATTCGGCTGCACGGCCTCCGTCCACGTAGAAGGAGGGATGCATGGAAGAGGGGGGAGGGGGTGACGGGGGTCTCGGCCCCACTGAAAACCTTCTCTGGACAGAGGACGGGGTCTGGGGAAGCAGCCTCTGGCGGGGGCGCCCCACCTGCAGCTGATCGATGTCTCCTGGGCTTCCCTCCAACAGAACACTTAGACCCTTTTAAGGCAGCCTGGGGCGATGTGCGGGGCCCATCCCTGCAAATTCTTGACACCTGCCAAGGCCCCCTCGCTGCTGCTAATTGAGGGGCCCTGAAGGTTAATGGCAGGGCCTGGCGCTTGGGCTTGAAGCCAGGTCTCAACGATGGGGGTGGGGGAGACCTTCTAGAAGCTTCCTTTAATCAACTCGGGTATCTATCTGCCTACCTACAAGTGGGAGGATGAGATTTTTCCGCCCATGAACCGGCTTCGCCCCATGGCAATGGCTGAAATAACATCTGGCATCTTACATGAAATTTCCTCTGGAACATCTGGGCTCCCACGTCCATCCTGCTCCTCTCCTGTAAAGGGGGCAGGAGAGGTGCTCCTCCAGCTGCAGGACAGACCAGGTCTGGCTGGGGGAGGGTCAGCAGCTTGCCCAAGCCTGACTCCCAAGCCCGAGTCCTGTGTTTATCCACATCCATCTCCCTCAGTAGCGCCAACGCGCTTGATTCTGAGTGATTGCCTTTCTGCCATCGGCCTGTTCTTGAATTTCTCATGTTGTTTTTGGATTCTGGGAGTTTCAAGGCCTGGCTCTGCCCTCTATGTGCACATGCTGCCTGATGCCAGCAGAATCAGCTGCAGCGACAGCAGCATCATAAAGCAGAAATCAGGAGGCAGACAGACCAGAATCCGTAAGGCATCCCCTCTCCCCAGCCCCGGGTACTCAGTGTCCACTCTGTTCCTCTATTCAGCGTGCTTTCTCCTGTCTCTGGACCATTGCTCTTACTGAAGGTCCCTCTGTCTGCAGTGGTTCGTCCCCTGCCCTGGCCACCCAGCGCCCTAAGAACCATCTCCCCAGGCTGGATCCTCTCCTTCACTCTCAGCTCCCGTCACCAGCTCTTTCCTGACCTCCCCCCGAGTCAGGACAGCGCTGCCCCGGGTGCCCAAAGCATGCCCCTGCCCCCTTGCTTCGCAGCATCTCTCAAATTCAGAGCTCCCCTGTTCATGACCTACTGGCCCCTTCGAATGTTGGTTCTGCTGGGAACTGTCAGGGACCTGTTCTGTTTTGTCCCCTCGCTCACTGCTGAGCCCCATGTCCTAGGAGAGAGCCCAGCAAGTCCTAGGCACTCAGATACCACGGACTAAAGGAGCATGAAGGAACGTATGGACGAATGTGAGGCTGGTGGCCTGTCCTTGCTTCCCGCTCTGTCCCGGGGCCACAGCGAGGTTGAGTGGAGGCTCCTTGTAATAAAATGCGTGCACACACAGCCATCTGAGGCCACGGACGGTGATTTTGAAACAGAGGAGCCTGTCAGGGAGGGGCTGGGGGTGCCCTCCTGCTCTAGTCCAGGGAGAGGGCGATTTTGCCTTCCTGTTCTGGTGCTGAAGTAAGACCCACCATGTGGGCTCCCAGCGGGATGGAATCTCTTCCTTAAATCTATATGTTGAAATACTTGCACCAACTGTGTGTGGTGTGTGTGTATGAGAGAGAGAGAGAAACAGAGACAGAGACATAGACAGAGACAGAGAGACAGAAAGAGAGAAAGGGGAGGGAGGGAAAGAGGAAGGGAGGGAGATACTGATTTAAAAGTGAAAAAGTAATCATAATATCTATTAGATGATGAAAAGAAAATAATGCAGACACAGGGTCAGTGATGGGGGTGCCATTTTGGATTCACTGGGAAGGTGATAGTTTATCACACTCCAAGCAAACAGGGGAGAAGGTCTGGGGTATTCTCCTGGTCAGGGCCTGGCATGTGCAAAGGCCCTGGGGCAGATGGGCACAGAACAAAGAGGCCCGGCAACTGCAGATGACTGATCTGGGGAAGGTGGAAGGGGGATGGGGTGAGAGAGAGGATGGTGAGGGAGGCTCTGGGAGCTCCTGGCTGCAGTAAGGAGGGGGGACTTGATTCTGAGTGAGGTAGTAGCCACTGAGGGGTCACGCCAAGGGTGGGCATGACCCAAGCTGAAAGGACAATGCTGGCCGCTCTGTGGGGGAGGGGCTGCAGGTCACGCTGGTTGGGAGCGAAGGTTCAGAAAGATGCTGTCTGATGAGTGGCCCAGACACTTTACCTCTTTCTGATGCAGTCTGTTTATAATGCCCTAATAAACTCTCATTTTAAAACTATATTGCACAGATTCTAGAAAAATGTATCTCACAATCCCTTTTATTTTCCCTTCATCTATTGCCACCGCCTCTTTCTTTGACTTTTTATTCTTCTTTTTCTGAATTAGTCTGCAGCGTTGTTTTTTTTAAAATAAGAAAATCATTCTATAGACTTGTTTCATTTCAGTGTTGTCATTTTGCTGTTATCTATTTAGTGTTGCTCTGACCTGGGTGTATCTTTGTTTACACTTACGTTTCTGTTTCCCTTTTATTAATGTGTTGAGTTGAATTCACAGTATATTTATTTTTTACAGGTTCCTGAAACGGAATCATTTCTTAAAGATACATCCACATGTTTGTAATGTCTGCTCGGTGAGATCCCTGCTGACTTGCTAAGTTCAAGGAGGTTTCTTTCTGTGAGTTACATGGACGTGGTTTCTGTTGCATCTGACGTACTGCTTCCCCAACACCTCTGTGTGCTGACGCTGGAATCACACTATGTGTCCTCTGCGTCGTTTCGTGTTTTCAGAGCTCTTTCTCAATGTTGCCTTTTTACTCTTCATTCTGGGAAGTGTTCCCCAATCTTCCTTCATTATCGTTATCTTTACTTTCTGTTCTTGTTAAACCCTGATCGATATGCAGTCTATGAATTGGCATTTTTCTCAGTTCATCTCAGAATATCATCTGACTGTGGTCACTTTATCTTATTTGATAGAAGTGAACTTTCCTCACTGTCCTGGGAGGTCAAGGGCAGTGGCTACTTACAGTTTAGGGCTGGCGCCTCAATAAACTCATAAATGCCATTGGCCAACAGAGATTGGCCTTCCCTGGGTGGGGGGACACAGCAGAAAAAGAGAAGCAAGGCCCCTGCTGTCCCGGGGCTCCCGTCCTAAGAGAGAAGCAAAGCACAATCACCGTGAGATTGACAAGATTGGGTTAAGATTGGTGTAGAAGGGATTCAGCACCAGGAGCAAAGTGCAGTTGGGGGAGTGGGTCCCTCGCGATGGGGGCACTGTCTTCCATGCACAGTCAGGGGAGATTTTGCGGAGGAGCTGTAAGCTGAGTCTTAGTCATGCAAGGGATCGATCCCTGTACCAGCTAAGGAGGAAGGTTCCAGCAAAGGGATCGGCACATTCCCAGGCCTCACAGAAGGGGTGTCGCGGGTGTGAAAATCTGAGAAGTAGAAATAAGCAGGGAGCAAAATGAAAACGGTATTCATTTAACCTATTGATGCAAAATTGCCTACCTGAGCACCAACAGTGGAAGGTGGAGAGAGGGAGAGAGGCAGGGAAAATAGGAAAATTCTTACCAGGCTTTGCCCAGGAAGGAGCCAGCACATACAAGTCTATTCTTGAGATCGATCCAGAAGAAGAGGTTCAACAATATGGCTTATCTAGAAGTAAGTATTTGTAGAATAAAAATAGGCTTCACTTATCTGTTGCATAGTGTTGATCAATGCTGAATAATATGTTCACTTCCCCTCCCCCATTCATTTATCCCTGCACGAGCGCCAGATCTATCCAGACCTGCAGCTGGCTCAGAACACTCTGTGGATTCTCCCAGGGACTCTCTGTTTGTAATCTTCACAGGACTTAAACTTTCAGTTCAACACTCAGGAGCCCAGGCAGAGAGGAGGGACCTAGGTCTGTGTGGCCGAGAACTATAGGGTCTGCTCTCGACTGCTGGTTTCCCACTTGGTTTGGCTTCTCAGCAGCTTGTGGAACTGCATGTAATCACCTCCTGCTGTCTTTACAGATTTTCTGCCATTAGGGAGGCCCTTCCGACTTCTGAACGCACGTGCAAGTGTTGGGTTCAACGTGCCACTTATGGAGAAGCTGGGTCACGAACAAACATCAAACACACTTTCCTCTTGGCTTTTTCCCTTCAGTTGAATTACATTTAGCAAATATTTACTGAGGTCCTGCTACATGCCCAGAAGTGAACCAGGAGAGCTGAACCAAGCTGAGATCTCTTTAAGAAGGTTGAGTAAGAGTCTCCGGGCTGAAGTCAGATGATGTGGAGCTGCTGCAGGCGCTTCGGGCAGGATCAGGGGCCTGGCGTGTTGATGCATTCTCAAGCTAAAAAGATGGAGAGCAGAAAAACCCAGAGCAGAGAGGGCAGCTCTGTTTACAGACAGAGCAGGAGAGGTCCAGAGGGGGACAACCCGGGACACTAGGAGGCCACTTCTCTTTGAGACCATCAGCCCATTGCCTTGGTCCGTGCAGGTCCTACGTAAGAATTACACACGGCCAGGCTGTCATGCCTAGGGATGGATGGGGAGTCATGTAGGGGTGCATGGTCTATGAGAATAGCTCTGGCTGGTTTAGGTAGTCATCACAGGGAGCAAACCTCACCCACAAGCAGGAAGGCTTAGGGCTTCACCTCCACCAGGCACGGTGTGAAGCACATCACTTCCATCATCCCTTTATCACAATTTTTCCTGATATGTCCCTGCATCAGAGTTTATGACCCCATTCAAAAGAGGCCTCTCTGGCTTGAGAAGACTGGCTTGCCTTTAGTCGGCAGGGCTGTGAGGGCATAAGGCCCCAACCGAGCCTAAGTCTGCCCCAGTCAGGGAATCCAGGTATTTCCTCTCCACGTCCAGATTTCTGTTGTGAGGCTTTCTCTATCAGATTCAGACTCACCTGTCATTAACCAGCCAGCATCTGCCCAGGCGAGGCCCCAGGCCAGGCCATGGACACACGTCCACTTTGCAACTTCTAGTAGCAGGAGCCATATGGCTCGCTCTTCCTATTTGGGGATGGTTGTGGTCACGGAACTTCCAAAATGGTTTGGAGGGACATGAATTTCTATTGAGCAGCGCCGACTTCCCTGAGCTGACATCTGAGGAGCTCCCATGAATGAGCCGACAAGAGCAGATGCTGGAATCAGCCCCCGAGACCCCAGACCAAGGCCTGCTGCTGCTGCGTGGGGACCACTCAGGCGATTGAAGACCCTGATGATTGTTCCAAACTTCCCGGGAAATGCTGCTGTAAGAATGTTTCCTTGTCATCTGTTATTCTGGGTTGCAGGGAGTAATTTGTATGTCATTCTTATCTGCTCAAGCAAGGCAATTACTGCTGATCCCTGCCAAGCCCACGGGCTCCCTACTGGCCTGGCCCAGAAGAGATCAAGCCAGATGAGCTATAACTGTTGATATTTCAGGAAGAAAGAAAAGAGAACAGAATAAACCAGTCCTTGTTTCTGATTCGAGATAATGGTTTTTCAAAGGTCTTTAGAAACCATCTCTCCACCTTGCCTTCTCCCAGGTGAGAACAAATGGTGATACAAGCACAAGTCAACACCATTGGTTCCCATGGAGGAAGTGGATGGAAATGTCATGAAACTAGGCTTCTGAAGTAATATATCACCCTGCAGAAGATCAGTCCCTCTGCCCTGTAACAGCCCTCAGGCATGGGAAGAAAATGCCTCTTCTCTAGGCTAAAATCTCCCTCTGTCCTGTTGTATCACTTGCCTGGTTTTCAGACTGTATGATCCACCCCAGTTGTCATCCACTGACTTTTATGTGACATTGTGCCTTGAACCAACATGGCACCCTCACTTGGGTCCAGCCAGCCCAGCACGGAAAGGAAATGCCCCTCCTTGTTGCCTGATGCCCCACCCCCGCTACTGTCCCTGCCCATCTCAGGGTCTGTAAGCCATCCTTCCACTCAATGCCTAGACACAGTCTCAAAAGTAGAACAGAGAACTTACGATCAGACTGAAATCTCATGCTCTGTGCAGATGTCAGAATCTGAAAGCTCCAAGTTTCAGGACTGGTTGTGTGTGAGATTATTCATCTCACTTGGAAACTGGGAAATAGTATCTTACAGATCTCTTATCGAAACCAGATCAAATGGAAAATTTAAAAATATCTATTACAACAGGTGCCCAGTAAATAACAGATTTACTTATCGCCACGTAAAATGCTGCTATAGCAGGTGTCCCTCATTTTAGCTTCATATAATTGATTTTGTATCCTAATCCTTCATCTGTGCATCCATCTATCCATCCATCCATCCATCTATGTGTTCATCCATCTATCCATTCATCCATCCATCCGTCTATCCATCCATCCATATATCTGTTCATCCATCCATTCAATGACTATTTATCAGATGCTCAGTGAGTTCCAGACACTGTGCTCAAAGCACACTAGCTGCTCTCCAAAAACAAATGCTCTTCACTGCCCACTGCTCGTATCTTTCCATTGCTCAAGAAGCCCAGAGCCCCTCTCTGAGTCCATCACCCAAAATCACTCACAGGAGGGCAAACAGCAGCATTATTAGGTCTTCAGAGGAAGCCAGGATAAAAGGTTGTCTGCACTGACAACTCCACATCATCTTGCCTCTACTGCCTAGCATATTCTTAATGGAAACTGAGCACTTGTTCCCCAAATATTTACTGACTTCATTTCATGTGCCAAGCCAGATGAAAGCTCCCTGTCAGAGATACTCTTTCTGAACTTGTGGCTTTCCAGTAGCTCCTGGTGGGACTGTTGTCAGTGGTGGTAAATGCCTATCCTCCTGGCCTCCCAGGGCTTAGAAGCAGAGAGCTTTTGCTGGGTGCTAGAACAGCATGTCAGGAAGATGACAGGCTTTGGAAATAGAATCCCATATCAGGTAGCTCTTCAAAGTCACACAGCTAATAACTTCTCTAAGCCTTTTTCCTTCCTCAGAAAATAATGATTATGTTACCAACTTTAGGGCCAATGTGAGAATGGAAAGTGATAATGTTTGAAAAATAAATATATGGGATTTCTACTCAAGATAGAAGACTGAACAGATGTAGAGAATCCTCTGATTCTACTTCAAACACAGAAATTTTGGATTAAACACATATTGAATGTAGAAAATATAGGTCAGACTGCAGATAAGAAGGAGAATTCACTACATGCTTGAAATATAGATATACTTTCTAGACAAAAATTAAAATGATTCATGGCCAACCACTTGGTACTGACATACTCATCAGGATCTGAAGTTGAAGGCCTCATGGGGGGATTAGCTTCCTGCATAATGAACTACAACCTTTGTTAAAAAGGGACTGTAAAATTTACACTTGATGGCCCAAGTCTTTCAACTTAGAAGTGAGCCAACTTCCCCAGACCATCAATAGAAGCAAAGCATCTTTGATAAAACAAAACTTGAGCCTGTACTTTTAGTGGGTACAGGACATAGATTTTCTGCTAAAGGCAATACAGAAACCCCTAGTATGCTCATGTATACACACACACACAGGATACACACACACAGAACACACATACACACTTATCCCAGGACAGTGGAACTAATAGGGCCCCAAGACAAACAAGACAAGCACATGTGAAACCCTGGACAATATATAACTGCCACTGAGGATGAAAAATAAAGACCAGTTCAGAAATCCACACAAGAAAATAAATAAACAGGGTGACTGCAAATAGAATTTGGAATAACAGTATTTAATATGCTCAAATGGGTAACACAAAGAGCAGACTACATCAAAGAAGAAAAGAACCCTAGAAAATAGTATAGAGTCTTGGTTCTGGTTATGATGGACCAAAAAACGAGGACCAGTGTTCTTGTTGAAAACAACTAAGAAAGTAGAACAAAATATTAAAAAAATAAGCTTGAAGTTATCAGAGAGATATCAAGGGAGAGAAGTATGATGCAGCAAAGGTGTGGGAGAAGGAGAAACTCATGGAGGTTATCCTGGCACATGAGGCATTTTCTCTAGTCCAGCACTGTCCAACAGAACTTTCCTGATGATGAAGAGGTTCTACATTTCCTTTGTCCAATATAGTAGCCATGAGCCACAGGTGGCCATTGAATACTTGAAGCATGGCTACTGTGGCCAAGAAACTGAATTTTAGAGTTTGTTTAATTTTAGTTAACTTAAATCTAAATACCTAGATGTGACTAGTGGCTACTGTATTGGGTAGCACCACTCCAGAGGCATTTGCCAAATCTGGAAAAAGCAAGTGAGAGGCTGGGAGGCAGATGGGAGCTTTAAGCTGACAGCTGGAACAGGGGGACAGAATCAAGATATCAGCGCCCAGAGCCTACTCAGAACAGGGGGTGAAAAGGATGATGTTATGGGCAACTAAGCCTCCTTCTGTGACCAAGGCCAGGGTCAGCAGATGATGGCCCATGATCCAAATACAACTCACTGCCTGTTCTTGTAGATAAAGTTTTACTGGAACAGAGATAAGCCCATTGGTTACATAGAGCCTGTGGCTGCCTTCATACCACAGCAACAAAGATGAGTAGTTGTGAGACATCCCACATGGGCTGCACAGGCTTAAATATTGACTCTCTGGCCTTTTGTAGATGAAGCTTTTCAACCTCTGACTCACTCCCCAGCTTTCAGGAGTGTTGGCTGCTGACAGGGTACAGATGAAGTGCTCTTAGCTGAAGGGACCTGCTTTGTCCAGGGCTACAAGTCCTCACTGGCACAGTACAGATCCATTGCCTGGTTGATGGAAGATAAAGACTTGGATCCTTCGCCTAAATAGAGGACAACTACTAAGGGCACTGTAGCTGCAGATCCCCCTATGGGATCAGCCGAGGCTTCTGCTGTACCTGCATCCCAGTTCAGCTTCTCCCTTTACCTGACCCAACTTCCCTGTTGTCTCAGAATCTTTCCCAAGAACTCTCCCAATAAAACTGCACACACACCTGTATCTCAGAACCCATTTCCTGAGGAGTCCCGCCTAAGAAAGGAGTTTGGAAATGCTCCCCTTAACTTTGGGTTAGTGCCCCAAAGGAATATACCTTAGAAGTAGGAGCCCACTGGAAAGAGAGGGCCCTAAAATGTAGGAGACCAGGATCAAACTCTCTAAATCCATGCATTGATAAGGCTTTGAGATTACTAGTGTTTCCAGCCTAGCTGCTGGCCAGAAGCAAATAGAATTCCTCTCTGGAGGAAGACAATACTGTCCGGAACATTAAATAATCTCTACAATTTTTCACATTCAGTGCCCAGCATTTACTAAAAGACAACATGACCCAAAACCAAAAGAAACAAAAGGTAAAAAGAACATGTTCATAGGGGATTTAGATAATGAATTATGTAAACTTTCAAATAAATATATTTGCTATACCCAAAGAAATAAAAGACAAGATTAATAATTTATGTGGTAAATTGGTGACTAATAAAATAAAACAAATGGAAAATATAGAATTGTTTTTAAAAAGCAAAGGGAATTAATAATTTAAGGGAAGGATTTTAATTCAAAATTAGACACAGCTAAAAAGAAAATTAGAAAACTGGAAGACAGATCAGAAGAAAATACTCAGGCATGTACTTAGCCATAAAAGTATTTAAACGATACTTAAAAGCAATAAAAGACAGAGGGGATATGGTGTAAAAGTTTGACATACGTGTAACTGAAGTTCCAAGAGGAGAGGAAAATAATATTGTAAAGGATCAATATTGAAAACAATAAGGATAAAGATTTTCCAAACATGAGTATAAATATTTTCATACCAAATGTAAAATCTAGGCAGAATAAATAAAAATAAAGTCACAGTTAATCACAATATCAAAAAATTCTGGAAACCAAAGACAAAAAGAAAGGCTTAAAAGTCACAAAAATAAAATTAAAAAACAAGCAAACAAAAAAATAATGAGAATTCCTTCAAAGAAACAACGAAAACTAACAGCTAATTTCTTAAGAGAAAATGGAAGCCATAAGATAATGGAAAAATTATCATATCAAAGTGCTGAAATGATAAATTAATAACAAAAAGATAACTAGGAAATCTTTATACATGTGGAAATTAAATAATACACTTTAAAATAACTCTGGTCAAAATAATTAATATGAACATTGGAAACTGTTTTAAACTAAATGCTAATACAAATAATATGTAGTAGAATTTATAAGTCTAAACTAATGCTTACATGGAAATCTATTTTATTAAATAGAAATATGAAGAAAGAAAAGTGTGCATGTGTCAATATAGGGTGATATAGTATATTTTATGTAATAATTTGTTTGCTTGACTTACAACATTTAAATATTTACAACTACACTTTGAGAGCCTTCATTTATACTTTTAACCTGGGCCCTAGATATGTTATGGGTGCCTTGATTAGTGACAAAAATGTCCCTCTTGTGGAGTTTGGACAGAATATTTTTTTAAAGAGTAGTTCTGAGTCATTGGATACCTATATGGAAAAAATATATATTTTGATTTCCTACCTAACATCATATACAAGAAGCAATTCCAGATATGTCTTAGATCTACATGTGAGTGATAAATCACTAAAACTTATGTTATCAGAGATAATTTTTGAATGAACATCAGAAACACCAGTGGGCATGCATAATATGTCCCATTGTTTTTTGTGTCAACAATTGGAAATATCTTGAATGCCCATCACAGTAAAGTGGTTTAATACATCATGGCAAACTTCTGCAGTCATATATGAGAGCAATTATGAAATAACAAGCTGCAGTTACATGGAACAACATAGATGGCTCTCAACAACATTATTTTGAGTGAAAGAATACAGACACAGGCACACATGTGCATACACGTGCTTGTGTGTGTGCCCATGTGTGTGTTAGAAACGGCATAAGCATCTGTAGTGTCAGAATCCAAGCTAATGGTTTAAGTTTAGGGAGGGGGGTTAATCATGGAAAGAAGTCATGAGAGATTTTTTTTGGATAATGGTAATGTTCTATTTTTTGCCCTGAGGTGTGGGTACATGGGTCTGTCTACTTGTGACAATTTATTAGGTGGTTATATTATGGCATATGCATTTGTGCATGAGTGTGCTCATGTGTGTGTGTGTGATAATTCCATAGAGAAACCCTTCCTTGACTCAAATGTGTGGAGAGGGTTATACAGATCTGGGGGTGAATTTGGGACTAATTATTTTAGAAATGAGGAAGGCCATCATTATTAACTTAAGAACAAGTGAAAAACATTATAAAACAGTAAATAACTTTATACATGGCTCATATATAAAAATGTTTACATACTCAAAATTATGTAAATATTGAGTATAAACCTATCCTGGAGTTATTATATGCAGGCAATAGAGTTTGGTTGGGGGGAAAGTGTGTATGTAGGTTTTAGGGAGATCATAAGAAAATAAATCCCCAACTTCTTTGATAGGAAGAGAGTAGTTAATATCTAATAATGATGAATCAAAAATGGCAGTAAAAATGCATTACTTAGACATATGAAATCTTAAAAGAAACAGCTAAAATAGATTAAGTAATTACCTCTGGGGAGCAGGCAGAGAAAGTAGGGGTGCAGGGGGCTGCTATGATGGCATAAGAGAGTTGTAGAATTTTACAGCTTTTAAAACCACATATTACATAACTTTGATAAGAAGTAAATATTTAAGAAATGGATTCTATAGCTATATCACACACACATATATATATAAATAAAATCTGTAAACAGTAGTAGCTAAAAGGAAAGATATTTACATCAAATGCCCATACACATTTATTAAATCACAAGATTTATAAATTCTGAGAATAGGAAAAGAGGGATAGATACTTATTCCATTCAAATAGTTGCTATAAGTAAGACACCACAATTAGACAAGTAGGCACAGGAAGAAAAATATATATTCATGTCCACTTTAAACAGATAAATAAATCCTAAATCGTGTTTAATATCAAGATCAACAAGGTATTAAAATAACGCATTACAACCACAGTAAGTTAATCACAGGAATATAACAGTGTTTAGAAAAACCTATCAAAGTTGTTGTTACACTAAGATAATAAAGGAGAAACTTTAATGATTTCATTAGATACTGAAGAAGTGTTTGATAAAAGTCAATACTCATTCCTGATAAAAACCACTTAGAAAACAAAGACAGTAATGAAACACTCTTATCTTGATAAAATGTATTTACCAGAAAACTGAAGCAGGCATCATACTTAATAGTGAAACGTTAGTGATATTTTCTAAAAGTCCGTTCAGCAAGGATGGTCACTATACATCACTGTT
Source organism: Balaenoptera borealis (assembly GCF_965194805.1). Taxonomy (NCBI): domain Eukaryota; kingdom Metazoa; phylum Chordata; class Mammalia; order Artiodactyla; family Balaenopteridae; genus Balaenoptera; species Balaenoptera borealis. The sequence goes on from NC_138870.1 coordinate 104,072,180, forward strand.
TAATATTGTGCCAAAGGTTCTAACCAGTGTAAAAATGCAAAAAAAAAACCATAAGAAATATGACATTATGTATATGAGAATGTTCTTTTCTACAAGAATGAAGAAGCATAAACTGGTAAATTGCTCCAACTGGTCATGAGAGTTCAGGAACCTGGGACTGAATATATCAACCTACGAAAATCAATAGTTTTTCTAGAACCAGCAACAACCAAATAGAAACCAAATAGAAAATGAGATAGAAGTAAAAACATTCTATTCACAGCCAAAATAATCTTATAAAAGAATTCCAGATGATACTAACCTGCTGAAAAAAAAATGAAAATTGGCCTGAATAGAAGAAGGGACATATATGATTGATCAGAATAGAACAACACTATAGTCAACAATCCAAAAATCTCAGTGGCTTAGCAAAATATGTTTTTTTTCTTGCTTAAATAATCGTTCTGCGTGGGTTTCCAGGATGTGGCCATCCATGTGGCCATCCAGGGACCCAGAATCCTTCCACCTTGCAGCTCTGACATCCTATGGCCCCAGGTTCCCTTGATGGGCTCTGCACACAGGTGGGGGAAGATGGAAGAGATGGTGGGGCCCAGTGCGCTGGGTTTCTCTGGGCCGACGGAGGTAGCTCAAGTTTCCATTGTCTGGATCTACTCATGCAGTGACACCCAAACGTGAGGGAGGGTAGACGTGTCACCCGCCCCGAATCCAGGAGGAAATGAAAAGTGGTTTGGCAAACTAACAAGGGTATTCCACCCATGACAAGACCCAACGTCATAAAGAGGTCATTTCTCCTCAAGAATCCATGCATTCTATCTACATCTCTAGCAAATCTGATAGGTTTTATCATGGAGACAGATGGCTTGATTCTTCAGTTTGTATGGACAGTAAGTGTATGGGAATGGCCAGGATCATTTTGAAAAGATACACCGTGGGCATGTTGTGGATGTGAGTTTGCCCTACTTGATGGGACACAAAGTTAGAATAATAAGAGCATCATGATATTAATGCAACACAAATACGTGATGGAACAGAATAGATGATCTAGAAACAAATGGACACATCAGGGAATTTGCACATAAGATTAAATTAATAGATAATAAAAGTGGGCATTGCCAGTCAGTACGTTCTGAGTCTACCTCATAAATCATGCTGGGATGATTCACTTTCCACTTGCTAAAAAAAGTATAGATGGATCATAACTTATAGTATATGTAAATACATTTCAATTTGATTAAAAATGTCTTAAAATATCTATATGACTGTTGGCAGGTGAAAGCTTAGTGATATGAAACAATTAGAAACCATATGGGAAAAGACTGACAAATTCCCTGCAATAAATGACAAAATATACAAAGGTAATTGGCAGCTGACAGAATGACAAAAATATTTTCAATAGAAACAGCAAAAGATTAATATTCAGAACTTAGAGAAGATTCAAATCAACGTGAAAAAGACAACCCAGTAGAAAATAGCCAAAGAATATGAAGTGTAAGTTTGCTGAACATGAAACACAATGGCCAACAAACACATTAAACTATTCTCAAATACAAACTAAAGATTGTTTTTCACTTATTATATTAGGGGAAAAGCATAAAAAAAAATCATAACAAGAACTGTCAGGCAGGATGCACTGTCTTTGAATTTGGGGGAAGCGTGCACTGATAAAGCCTTTTAACAGGGCAGTTTATCAGTCAAGCAGAATTGAAGATGCATAGTCGCTGATCCAGTATTTACATTTTAGGAATCTATGTAAAAAAGAACCAACTCATGTGCACGAGACATGTATCATGCATGTAAAAAGAAATGCTTCACAGCATTATCTGTAGTAGCAAATCATGAAAACAATTTAAACAATCATCAAGAGGAAAATAGTTAAATTAATCATGTCAGATCCAATCAATGGAATCTTAAAGTAGTTAAAAATGGAGCTACATCTACAAGACTGACTTGCAAAATTAATAAGATATATTGTTAAGTGAAAAAAAGCAAGTTATAGAAAGGGTAAAATATGATCCCACTAATACTAGAATACATATATCAATATATACACATCCATGGGGGAGGAGGTGAGGAAGGAGAGAGAACATGAGGGTGCACACCAGGTGGGATAGTTTGATGGCATCTGGCCAGATGGGTACATAAGAGGGAGGGCATGTGTTGAAAGAGACATTCTACTTTTCCCCCATATATTTCTAGAATCTCTTAAAAATGAAAATGCATCAATATGTTAAATGTATAATAAATAATAAGAGATGAAGGAATTAAGCATATGACCTACCTCCTTTACTTCTCCTCCCCTTTCTCTCTTATAAGAAAAATTCTTGCCTGGATTAGCATTTCCTACAACAAATCTCGCTCCCTGCCCCTTCCCCAAATCTAGGGTTCTCATCAATTATTGGCAGTGTAGGGAGGGCGCCATCCATGTACAGACAAATTCCTAGCAGCTGCTACTTGGGGTGGGGGAAGTAAAGACTTAGAGCCAGATTCATCAAAGGAACCTCCCTCAGCTCGGGTCCTGTTGAGTCATCTCCACTGCCCAAGGACAAAGCCAGGTGTGTACTTGGACAAAAGCTAACCTGCCCACTGGCATCACTGATGTTTGCCTCCATGTTGCTTTAGGAGATTGGGGGAGGACCTCTCATTGACCCTTGGTGCCACCTTGCTGACTCTTGCTTTCCAACCTCTCTTTATTGATCCCTAAGGAATTGCCCTAGCCTGGCTGGTCATCATCTCTCTCATCATCTTTTTCTCCTTCTTAGATTTTTCTTTCCAAATGTTAGTATGTTGTATGCTCCAACCTGTCAATCCTTACCTCCTTCTCATTACCATCCACACCAGGAGCTTCCTCCGTCACATCCAGAGTACGATTTCCAGCTCTGTCTCCAGTCCTGACTCCTCCCTGAGTAACCAGTAGCAGCGGGGAGTCTCCACCTGTGTGTCCTGAGGGCACTGCCCTCAGGTCTGCTGGCCAGAGCACTTCAGCCTCATGCCCTGATCACCTGCATGTGAGGCTTTAAGAGGCAGGTCAGAGAAAAATTCTGGGAAAGAAATCATAAGATAAAGGGAAATACAAGTTACAAGAATTAAAAAAGGAAGAGCCAGAACTCTCCTTATTCATAGAAAATACTATGAGAAAAATAGATAACCAAAGGAATCTACAGATAAATTATTAAATGAGAAATTATAAGTGCAAGAGCAATAAAAAATTTCATTTTTGTGTACAGAAAACAAAAACAAAAAATGGTGATTACAAAAATGAAAAAATATTACAAGATACTGAAGAATAAATTTAGCAAAAGAAGCATAAGACTTAATTGAGGACAAAAATATGAATCTTGATTAAGGACATTTTTAAAAAGCTAAATAAATGGAGGGAGATACACGTGTGTAGAGAAGCAGGCTCAGTAAGGAACATACGTCCCTTTTCCCAGACTCATCCCCAGAGCTGAAGGAAGCCCAGTCAAAATGCTGTCAGGGCTCTTCATAGACTACATCAAGTTGATTCTAACTTCATATGGAAGAAGAAAGTGTTCAGAACATCCGGGAGCATTTTGCCTCAGCAGAAATAATGATTTACTATAAAAGTGACCCAAATAAGATCATGTGACATTGGCAAATGACAGATGCAGAACTTCAGATATTAGAAGAAAATAGAGGAAAGTATCTTTATGACTTCAGGGTGAATAATGCATTTTTACATTAGCCTTAAACTACACAAGTCACAGTGGAAAATATGAATACATTCAATGGCATTAAAAATCAAAACCTTCATTTAAAGAAAAGACACTGTAAACAAAGACCACACCTGGAAGAAGATATTTGCCACGTGTATCACTGATGAAAGATCAGACCTCAGACTGCAGAGAGAACTCCCACTGATCCACAGGACAAAGAACCACAGGAGAAAGAAAGCCAAAGGATGTGAGGAAGTGTTTCACAGAAAAAGAAACTAGAATATTGAATAAACATATCAAAAAAATCCAAACTCACTAATAATTCAGGAAATACATTTTACAATCTCAGTGAGTTACAGTTTCATACCTGCTATCTGTCTTCTGAATGTCTGTATCTTCCCCAAATTTATATATTGAGATCCTAACCCCCAATGTGATGGTATTAGAAGGTGGGGCCTTTAGGAGGTGATGAGGTCATGAGGGTGGAGCCCCCATGAATGGGATTAGTGTCCTTATAAAAGAGGCCCTGGATCTCCCTCACCCCTTCCACCCTGTGAGGACGCAGCAAGGACTCAGCCATCTGCAACCTGGAGAATGGCTCTCAGTCCCTGACCGGGCTGACATGGGGCTGGACTTCCAGCCTCCAGAGCTGTGAGAAATTAATTTTTGTTGTTTATAAGCCACGCAGTCTGTGGCATCCTTATAGCACATTCTTTCAGCAGCCCAAGCAGACTGAGACAACACCCATCAGGAAATTAAAAGGGTACACAGTCCCAAGGGGTGGGGAAGATGTGAACGATGAGACACACCTGCCCCTGGCAAGAGAATGCGTTTGTACCACTGCTCTGGAGCGAAATTTATCAATAACCGGTCAATGTGAGATGCGTATTTCCCACCACCCAGCAATTTCATTCATAGTCTTGTACTCAACCTTTAAACAAGTGATAAGGAACCCCATACAGGATCCGTCATTGCAGTTCAAATTAGTCTGATATAAGAAAAGAATCAGAAACAGCAGAAATCCACCAAGAGGAAAATGGATAAATTGTAGTATATTCATACAACAAGACACTTTACAGAGAAAATAAATGACCTGGGATTATGTATAACAACATACACTATCCTCATGAATATAATGTTGAGAAAATAAGCAGGTTGCAGAAAGAGTCACATGTTTATAAAGTGGACAGTTTTATAAAGAGAGAAATAACTTAGCACGTTCAGACAGACACGGTGAAAGTAAGACTCAGGGCCCGGCGTCCACTGAGAAGCGAGTCAGGACGGCAGCGCCCCTAAAGAGGGAGGTGGGGCAGGAAGAGGAGTGGGTGCACGGGATCCTCACCTGCAGGTGGGAGGGCTTATTGGGGGGCTGAGTGTGTCACCAACAGAACGTTGTCCCGGTGTGTCTCTGTTGTGGCTTCACTGGTTTTCTCTCCTTCCCTCGGGCCCGGGGGCTCTGCCTTAGCTCTTCCTGCCCCTACAGGTCAGTTTCCTCCAGATGTTTACCCAAGCAGCCCTGTCTTTCACTCACATCTCAAACCAAAGTGCACGGTGTCAGGAAGGCTTCCCCGGTGGGTAAGCTAGGGTACCATCGCCTCACCCACAAACCACGTAGATGCATCTCTACACAGGGCCTATGGCTACCTGGGAGCATGTCTAATTTGCATTAATTTTTGCTTGGCTTTAGTTTATGGCCGTCTTCTCTTCCTAGAATATAAGTTCCTGATCATCAGGCCTTCAGAGCATAGAAGGAGCTGGGTACATGGCACAGACCTTCACGGCAGACACCTCTTTGAATGAATGAATGATCGTAGAGTTAATGAAATAATGGATGTGAGGCTGGCACCTCGCAACCTAACTCTCAGGTAAGTTCCTATCAGCGTTTTCATTAGAAGGCAGGGTCCATGTGCACAGCTAGTTGTCGGCTCTTGGCTGGGGGTCTCGGTTCCTCTCCACGTGGATGTCCCCAGGGTCCCCAGGAGGGAAGGGTCACTCACACTTGGTCCTGGGATGGAGGAGAGTGGGAGAGAAAGACTTTTTGGAGGAGATGGTGCTTGAGCCAGACCTCGTCATCAGGAAGCATTTGATGGATACGGGGACAAGCATTGAGGTTAATTAAGGCCCGAGGTCACATGGGTGGTAGCACACAGTAGGCGGTGCTTTTCCCCTGGACTCTGCTGTCTTCACACACCCCAGAGCCTGTGATGGGTTTTACATCAGTGTTGCTTGGTTGGGGGGAGTGTAAGGACCGAGTGGTGAGAAAGCAGGTTCAAAGTCAGCTCTGAGAGCTGCTCATCTGCCCTCTCCACGGCCCTGACAGGGGGATGTGGATTTGGCGTGAGTCACCTGACAGCCAGAGCAGAATGAAAATTGTGTGATTCAGCATCTATTAGAATAAAAACACAAATCTTCAGGAGCTTGTCCGAGTCTGTCCCCCCCGCCTCCCCCGTGCTATGGCCTGGGAGAAATCCCTCTTTTGGGCCTTATAAAGAAAACAGGGGTAAGTGGGTTATTTTCTCAACAATGCCCCCCTACGCCAGCTATAATGGTAACACTGTATTACTTTTTCTCATAATGTCCCATCTTGTAATTGTTACAGCTGCTTCCCCACCCCCACTAGGTGGTGTGTCTAAGAGGCAAAGGTGAGGGCTCAAAGTGAAGGGAGGTCATTCTAGTGGAAGCAGGGGCACCTGGTACACAGTGATGGAAAGTTCCAGGATTGCCTAGGAGAGAGATGTAATCACTGGAAACCAGAGGAGAGATTGTGGTACCCCCCCCACCCCGGGGAGCCCCAAAGAGCCATGGCTCCCGGTGCTCACATCCTCAGATGGTGCCCTCCTGTGTGGAGCCAGGGCTGTGTGACCCCAGAATTCAGAATGACCAGGCCATGAAAGCCATTCCAGCTTCCACCTGGACCTGGATCTCAGATGGTTTGCTCTGAGGGCAGGTGGCCAGCATCCAATGAAGATGCTCAGGCAGCCCCAGGAGAAGTCCACGTGGAAGGGAACAGAGCCCCCAGCCAAGAGCCAGCACCAAACGTGGCCTGTGTGGTCCTCTGTGGCTGTCAGACCTTTAGATGACTGCGGCCTGGCCAACATCTGGCTGCAGCCACATGGGACACCCCAGGCCATAATTGCCCAGAAGTCCTGGAATCTGTAAGCACAGTTAATGGCGGGTTTTGTCACTAAGCGCTGGGGTCACCTGTCACAGCTCTGGGTGTCTGCACCTGACACTCATCACAGTGTTGGGACGTGATCAATGTGCAAAAAGAAGTAACTGCTGTCATTATCACATAAAAGCAGTTCCATTTTCCAACACTTGTCCCTGATTTTCCAGGACCCATCTTCCCTTGGGCTCAATCCACACCCACAGCGCCCTCCAGGGGAGGCTCTACCCAGCAGAAGACTCTGCCAGATGGTGGCAGACTGGCCAACACCATTGGACCCTCGCTCTGATCCACTGCACTTGAGTCCTTGGGGGAAGCGAGGCACTCAGGACAACCACAGGGCGGGAGCCAGCCTTTGTACCTTTGGAACACGGCCAGATGGCTCAGCCACAGCGTCTTTGACTTTGAATGCCCTTGGCGAGCTCCTTACTCTGTAGCTCAACTCTGCAGCTGTTCTTCTCACTCTGTGTCTCTTGAAGCTTATAATAAAATTTAATAAAAGTCCTTCCCAGGGAATTTCTTTGTTCCTTGAGCAGCTCTTTGTTTCTCACATCCTTAAAGAGCCCACATAAAACAACAAGCGTCCGGGCGGAGGAAGGGTTAAGGACATCTGATTGAGTCTTAAGGAGCACAGTCAAGGCTTGTGCCTGAGCAGAGTGATTTGAGCCAGCGTTACAGGAAGACAAGACATTGTTTCTCTGCTCTGCTTGCTAAGAAGGCCTGGATTTCCATAAGTAAGTAGATAAAACACAACGTGCCGGAGGCAGACAGGGAAAGCAAGAAAGAACACACTATTCATTAACTTCTCCGCTCCTAATAGGATCACAATGGGCTGAGCAGCATTTCTGCTCATGTACCTCCGTACAAAGCCCCATCTGGGCCCCAGCCACCTGGGAATCCAGATTAGGCTCTCGGCTGCCCCAGAGTCTGGCTGTTTGCTCCTCCTTATCAAGAAAGGTGCCCAAGTTGGGTGCCAGGAGGTCACTCATGCCTGCCCTGGCTGAGCTGGGCTTGGACCCAGGTGGGTGAAGGGCAGCCTCTGCACCCAGCCTCCCAGAGAGAAGCTCCTGGTGCAAGGGTGGAGGACGGGGCCGTGGAGCCTGGCTCACTGCTGGCAGCCCTCCCCAGGTTGACCAGCACCGTGGAAAGCAGTATTTTTACAGCCATAGACAGAAGCAAGCCCTGTGGACATGGGCCAGTGGATGCTCTTTAGAAGGACATAAGCAAGCATGTATTCCAGGGCTGAGAGTAGGGGATCAGAGCCCGACCCGGCCCAGAACAGCACGAGCTCTGGAGACAGACGATGAACACAACTCCGACCACGAGCAGAGAGGAAACGCAGCCCACTCGGCCTCAAGCCTCGTCTTCCTTTTCCTGCCATCATGGAATTTCCGCCTTGCATGTTGCTGGAAGCCTTGGCCGTCAGTGTCAGCGCAATGTCCCTGGCTCCTCTGCGGAGGTGGAGTGTTCTCCACTGTGGACTGTCTTCACTTGTGGTCCTGAAGTCTTCCTTACATTCTTCGTAGAAGACTCCTCCGTGCACTGTTCCTGCACTGACACGCAGGAAGTGGGCCATGGAGCTCCAAGTGGACAACCAGATAGAGTCGGCCCTCACAATTCATGGGGGATTGGTTCCAGGACCCCCACAGATACCAAAACCCACGGATGCTCAAGTCCCTTATATAAAATGGCATATAACCTATGCACATTATCTTTTACACTTTTAAATCATCTCTAGATTGCTTATAATACCTAATACAATGTAAATGATATGTAAATAGTTGTAAATACAATGTAAATGCTATGTAAATAGTTGCCTACATGCAGCAAATTCAAGTTTTACTTTTTGAAACTTTCTGGATTTGGGGGGTGGAAATATTTTTGATCCTTCCATCCGTGGATGGTTGAATCTGCCTCTGAAGCAGGAGAGGCAGAACCTGAGGATACGGGGGTCCCACTGTACACATCACCCACCCCAGCTAAGAATTCAGTTCTGACTGAGCTTATTAGGTAAAAAATGCACCCACGCAATGAAGCCACTGAGGTTGGAAACCTGCCTGGCCCTCTCCTACCCCAGCCTGGGTCTCTCTACCTGAGCACACACCTACAGGGCTCCCAGCCCTTTGCCAATCACCTTAGGAAGTTCGGCTCCTGTTCCACTAGGGTAAGAATTCTTAAATTGGTTTCCCATCACTGGCTTGAATTAAGCCCCAAATCCTCAGCCTGCCCTTCAAAGCCCTCTCTAAACTGCCCCACCTGGATTGTACCTGTAATTCTTCAGGGTTCTCCTTTATGGGTCCCATTCTCCTGCTGCACCGTAGGGAGGAGAGCACAGTAGTGAGGGCGTGGGCTTGGGCTTCAGACAGACCTGGACTCTGACAGGCAGTATGGTTGAGCCTCAGTTTCCTCATCTACAAAACAGGGATAATACTGGTCCTGGCTTCATAGCGTTGGTGAGAGGATTAAACATGGATACCTGGAAAGTAGCATGCAATGCCCAGCACATGGCTTGCTCCCAGTCACTAAGCACCAGTAGTGATTCTATGACTACCACAACTCTGAACATGACAATTATTGTTTTTATTATAATCACTATCATCATCATCACCGTCATCATCACCATCATCACCATCATCATCATCAAGGTCATCATCACCGTTATCACCATCATTACCATCATCACCATCATCATCGTCATCACCAATCACCATCACCGTCATCATCACCATTATCACCATCATTACCATCATCACGATCATCGTCATCACCATCGTCATCACCATCATCACCATCGTCACCATCATCACCATCATCACCATCATCAGCAGCAACAGCAGCAGCATCACCATCATCATCATCACCTTCATCGTCGTCACCATCACCACCATCATCATCATGACCATCAGGACCATCATGACCATCATGACCATCATCACCATCATCATCATCACCATCATCATCACCACCATCATCACCATCATCACCACCTCCATCATCACCATCATCATCATCATCATCACCATCATCATCACCATCATCATCACCACCATCATCACCATCATCACCACCTCCATCATCACCATCATCATCATCACCATCATTACCATCATCACCATCGTCATCATCACCATCATCATCACCACCATCATCATCATCATCATCATCATCACCATCATCATCGTCACCATCATCACCATCACCATCATCACCATCATCATCACCATTATCACCATCATCACCATCGTCACCATCATCATCAGCAACAGCAGCAGCATCACCATCATCTTTCTTGCCCTTCCTGCCGTGACATGGAATCTTCTTTCTGCTCCCTGCCCTGCCCCGCCTCAGCCCCATCCTTTCGCAGTCTCTGCTACTCTCTGAGCTCAGATCCTGGTACAAAACAGCACAGGGAACCTGGGCAGCCCTGGCCGCACTGCATCCCAGTCCTCCTGGCTGGAATCCTCTGAGGCGGTCTCCTACGGCTGAGCCTGCAGTCCTACATCAGAGGCTGGCCTCAGCACAGTTTCCTGTGACAACGTTTAGTTAAGTGCTTTATTGTATGGTTCTCTAAATGTCCACTGGAATTCAAATCTGCCAATAAACCCAAATAAGCCACCTATAAAGGGAAAACAATTATTGTGGGCAGACAGCAAAGTGTCCATAAATCAGACAGAATAATATCTCCAGGCAGACACTGAAATTTGCAGACACAAAATCAAGTAAAGATTGTCACCCATTGTTGAGCGTCCTTTCTTTCAGGTGCCATCATGTGCATGGCACAAGGTGGAGAGCCATCACCTCCCACACACACCAGGTGCCAGATGACAGGCTTTCAGACCCCACCTGGGTGCCCTTTCCACAAAATAAAAGCCAGTTTCAGGTCCAGAGGAAATCAAGCCCTGCCTGTGCAGGGACAAGCTCAGTATTGCTGGCCCTGCAGCAGGGGTGTCTCCATGGGGACATCCTGGTTCCTGGCCTGGGGAATCATGGTGCCCAGCCTGGAGCACAAAAGCACCTGTGCAGGTGTTTATAAGGGACTAGACAAGGAGTGATGCTTCTCACAGGTGTTTTCCCTTCAAGGGCACTTTGACGCTCCTTTGCTCCTGGAGTTCTCGTTGTGACCTGGAGAGTTTTGGGTAATCGGGGTTTCTTCAGTAAAGGTGATGAGGCTGCACCTGGGAGCAGGGTGGGGGGTGGGGGAAGCTGCACAGCAGGTGAGCCCGGGCCTGGGATGGGCGGGAACAGGGCCTCTGCCTTCCGATCCAGAACCTGTTCTCCCAGGCAAGCCAGGTGCCCCTGTGAGCATCAGTCCCAAAGGTCACTGGTGTCAACATATGAAGTTTTCTGAAAAAGATGGGTTTCCAGAGGGTGCAGAGAACTGAGCTCTCAGTGAGTCCAGCGCAGCTCAGACCTGAAGGACCACCTGAAGCACCCACCCAGTGTGCACAGAACACATCTAGGCAGCATCTCAAAAAGGCTGGACCCCAGGGCTGACCATCCCACCCCATCTCCCTCCACGCAGGGCCTGATCTCCACTCACAGAGGCTCTCAGATTCAGAGGACCCCCAAATGCCATCCTTGGTAATCAGCTCCTCCTCCCTGCAGCCCATATGTTCCCCCAGCACCTCGGCCATCCTACTAGCCCAGCACCGACCTCCTTCCACCTCCTATTAGAGTTATTTGTACCTTGACTTCCTTCCTTCTGGAGCCTGAGTTCTTTGAGGTCAGATTCTACTCATGGAACGTGTCACTTCCTGAGCACTATTAATGTCTCCCCTTGCCCCCCCCCAAATTGTCTTGGGTGCTTTATATAGAATCTACTCGTCCAATCTCCTGGCAGCTGGGCCCAGAGGCGACCTCCATATTCTGACACCAGCTACTGTTCTATGGTACCAGAGAGTAAGATGTCAGAGTCTTAGTAAGAGCTCTTTGGGCAGTGGGAAATAAAATCCTCTCAAATTAAATGTACACACGCATAACAAGATGTCCAACTTCAGAAGCACATGTCTTAGACTTGAGGAGAGGTGATACACTCTCCCTGTTGGGGGAGGAAACAGAACAGCCGACAAGGAAGTGACCTGTGCATCCAGCCTCCCCGCAAGGCCAGCTCACCTGTGTGCTGGACGTCGCTCTTCGTGCTGGGATTTCAGGGACTGTGTGGTTGGGTGGCAGAGCCCCACACAGACTGAAGTAAGACACAAGTGAGCTGTGATGCCAGCTCTGCCCCCATAAGCCATCGTTTCCCTGGGGTCACTCGACAGGTGGTCTAGGCTCAGAATCTCTCACCTGCAGGGCCAGCATCCTAATGGGTCCGGATGCCTGAAGTACTCATGGATCTTATGTAACGGCAAAACCCAACCGACCTGCAGTCCTCTGGGGACAAATCTGACCTGAGCTACCTGAGGTTCTTTATGGCCTTTGACTGACCCAATTGGCATGACTATTCATATGTCTGTGTTTGATTACAGGTGTTGTCTGTACCCCCGGGGCTGTTACATAAAATGCTTTATGTGCATCATGTATGTTTTAGATGTTGAAGGATGCTGAGTTCTGAAACTCATTTGGTCCCAAGGGTTCTGGGAGCAGGAGGACCCCATCCATTAGGCTGAAACAGAGCTCAGTCCGGCAGCCAGGCCAAGGGCTGCCGTCTGCGTGCTGCAGGCTCCCATCCACTACTTTCCCATCCTCCCATTGGGTTAACAGCAGCTGGGACTTGGGCGTGGCTCTGTGGGCTCCTGGCCCGTGTTCCTTCCTCTCTAAGAGCCTTAGGAAGCCCCTTCCAAGAAACGGTGTTCTGGTGGGGAGGCTGCATCCCAGAGCCACCCAAAAGGTTCATTGGGCGCCTGGAGGGGTCTGCCTCCCAGGGGAAAGAGAGCAGACCAGGGGTGAGCATGCCGTGGAGGAGGTCCAGGTTGGAGACTCGGGATGGGGTCAAAAGGCGAGCTAGCATCACTGTTGCTAAGCAACGTCTTCACGAAGATGCTCTCACATCCGGAGCATACGTTCACGTCCTTGTGCCCAGCCCTGGGATTACCTCCCTGCCACCACTTGGAGCTGAAGCCACCGCATCGTTTCTGGGATCAGCGCCTCTAATCAGGCCCTCAATCCCCTATTACTCGTTTCTGGTGCCCAGGGTTCCCTATTCTGTTTGATAATCTCGTCTGCTCCCATCTGCCAGGACACAGAGGTAACATACCCCTCATGCTTGAAAACAGAAAAGGAGCAGAGGAGGGTAGTTGCGCAATTGTGGACAGAAACAGCCGACTGTGGGTTCTTCGAGGGACGTGGTGTTGCCGGCCAGATGAAAACTCCTACCCATGCGTAAAATCCTGGGGGCTGGGCAGCCATAGAAGGACTTGAAGAAGACTCCTTCTGCAAATCACCGGTCCCTGCATCTTTGATGCCATTTATTCTCTTGATACCTCTGTCTGCCTCTCCTCCCAGATGGAGGTCAAGATGAAATCCCACTTGAGGTCAACAGGCTGTCCTGGAAGGGGGATGAGATTCCTCTGGGAAGAGCAGAAGTTCTGTGTGGCTGGAACATGGGGGAGCTGGGCCCAGATCCCTGGAGCTCTACAGGAGCTCTCCCTTCATCCTGGGAGCCCAGGGGTTCCCGGCAGCAGAGCTGCTGTTTGACCCTCACAAAGTGCCTGCGACCAGGGCTTCAGTGAATGCACGTAAATGCCAGGAGTGGACGCTTCTGGGATGTTCACCACGCCCTGTACAGCGTTTGACATTTTAATCAGCTTGAGTCCCAGTGCAACCCCAGGAGGTAAATGCTGTTATTCCACAGGTGAGGAGATGGGACACAAAGGGTCAGATGATGCACTTGACGTCACAGAGCCGGTGGGTGTGGAGTCCAGATGCAACCCAGGACCCAGAGTCCTGGCCGCTCCTCAATTCTGCCTGGGGCACTGTGGCCAGCTGCCCCTGCAGGGGCCTGGGGAAAGCTGGTGGCAAGGAGGTCCAGCCGCAGAGGCAGGACGGTGCTTAGAAGGCTGCTGTGTTGGTCTCGGGACAGGACACCACACCGGAGGTGGAGGTGTCTGGGGAGAGGGAGAGTGGGGATGACCAGCAGACTCCTGAGGAGGTCAGGGTGGACGAGAGATAGTGGTCGATCAACTGGGCGGGCCTGGGTGAAGTGGTAATTGCACTGGGCATAACGGGTGACCCCTGCCATGCCGCTCATAGACCATTGCCTTGAGGAGCAGGGCTGGTGTCCATCAGGGGCTGTGCTGAGGTCCTGCGACTGCTGGGTGAAAGAATCACTGTGGGGCGTTGGCAATCTCTAGTTCACCCAAATCTAAGTGTCTGCACTCAAACCACCACCCCGTTCTTACAGCTAAGCAACTCCTCCCCCTCCGATGCCTTATTTTGGGCTTAAATATAGCTGACCATGACATGATCCTATGCTCTGTGCAGAGCCACCAGATAAGGATCCTCCACATCTGGATACCACTTTGGTGGTGGGGGGGGGGGTTCCTGATCCTACATTCCCTTCTGGGGTTTCCCCACCTGATTTTCAGGGTGCTTTGGAAAGCAAGCAGGTTTGAGGGGGTCAACTATCACCATGGCATCAGGCTTGCATGTTATTCTGGGAGCATCACAGCAGAATTTCTGGGGAAAATTAATCATGGATAAAGGAATATTTTGTTGAGCCCTATGACACTGGCAACTCCTAGCTTGACTATTGCAAGTCCATGAGGTTCAACCTTGGTGATGGGAGAAGACCACAGACAGAGCCCCTCACCTGTGTGACCTTCATTTACTCAGCATCTTGCTACCACATTAAGAGATGGATGACAAGCAACTTGGCCTCCAGAGCCCACCTTGGGTCCTGGGGGTCCTGGGGAGTGACGGGCTCAGGCCCCTCGCTGACTCTCTGCGTGAGGGTTAACTTGCCCCACGGCTGTTCAGCTGTGTCAGAGGAGAACCCCACGACTCCAGCTTTCCTCAGTGCTTCTCTGGAAGTGGAGAACGGCAGGGAGGAATTTCCCACTTGCCCTCCTGGATTTCCATCTCATTTCTTATTGATGTGGTGTCAGAGTCACTTGTCTCTCGTCCTGATGTTCCTGATCATGCAATTGAACTGTGAAGCCAAACTGTCAGTTCAGCATTTTGCTTTTGTAGACACCATGCCTCCAAAATTGTGCATGTGGTGAGGTGGGGGACCAGGGCGAGTAGGGTCCCCGTGTTCCCATCACATGGCTGCAAACATAAAAGGCCAGAAACATACAATGAGGAGCGGCGGACAGGAAGAGCTGGTGGTATAGAGCAACAGAGAGGAGGCTGAGAGACTGAGGTCAGGGAACAGGTGAGAGCGGTGGCCAGGGAGGTGGGCGCACCGTCCTCTGCCTTCTGTTCCACCTCCACGGGTACTCTGGGCTTTACCCTCCGTGCCCTGGGAAGCATCTGAGTGAGATAACAAAGGGTGAGACTCCTTGGCTTGCAGTGGTCTGTTTCCCCCTCTTTCCGACCCCGTGGTGTCCACCGAGGCACGAATGTCATCCCCACCCGATGGAGATTTGTGCCATTGCCCGTGAGTGTTTCTGGAACAGCACCCATGGACCCAGAGAGAGTCTGTTTCTCAGGAGACAGCATGCTCCTTGAGGGCGGGGTTGTCATCTGTTCTTGGAAGGTTGACTCCCCAGGACCCAGGGAAGTTGCAGATGCTTGGTGGTGATTAACCCACCAAACCCCTGGCCTCTTCTCCTCCCCTCTGTGCCCGACTCCCCATCAGGACCCTTCAGACCTCAGCAAGGATGCATGTCCTGCATCCCCTGACCAGGGACTGAAGCACAAGGCACATCTGTGCTGGGTCTGAGACTGTCTCTCTCCCGCCAGTCCGCAGCACAGCTACGGACATAGCAGGAGCTAAGTAGATATTACTAAGGGGAAAGATAATTTACAGCTTCTTAAAATGGTTTGAAGTTCAGAAACAGAGAGAGACCAAAAAAAAAAAAAAAAAAAAAAAAATAGCAGCAGCACTAACTTTCCTAGACCCTGCACGGTCTGAATTCTTAAAACTTGCATTTCAAAGGGATTTGGAACTTCCTCCAATTCACTGAGCTGCTGCTTTGCAAACTCCACTTGATTTCTGAACTCATCATGAAGTTTATGAATTTTGTATTTTTACACCAGGGCTCTCTGAAGTTTTATCTTTAAGAAGAAAAACAAAACCTAAGTGCGATTATCTTTCTTTTTAATAGGAAAGCACGTGCAGCTGCTACAAAGTTCACATTCAACGGCATTCATGATCACATGGAAGGGTCGAAACAGAAACTTGAAAGTAAATAGCTTTGTGGAAATTCACAACGTGGAGCAGTAAGCAGTCATTCAGGAGAGTAAACCGGAGCCCTGCCAGGCGGTTGACAAGGCATTACCGAGCTTGAAAAGCAAGATGCTGAAAGGCATGTTTGATAAAATTCATTGCTGCAAAACAGTGACACAATATAAAGGCTGCCCATTATGTATGGGGGTCTATATGCGTATGTGTATTTACATATACATGCACTGCTCATTTGTGCATGTGACAGTCATGTGTGCATGCATGCATGTGTGCATGCATGCATGTGTGGGGAGATTTTATATATATATATATATATATATATATATATATATATATATATATATATATATATATATAAAATCGGTACCTGAATTGGGAAGACTAGATAGCATGGATTTCCTAACGCTGAAGTTTGGGGCAGGGGGGTGGGCAGTGGATATTGGGGGTGTAAGGAAGATAGTGAAGGGGGAATAAAGAAAAGAAATACAAATTAAGCATTTCGAAAAATAAATGATGTACTTTAATGCTTATACGTAAAGTATGCATATAATAAATCGAATTTAGAATAAAAAGAAAATGAAGGTTGGGTAACCCTCAGAGGATGAAATGAAATGAAATAGTGTCTAAGAAAATACTTCCTAAGTAGGGAAGTGAAGTTCGGCTGAAACCATTATGACTGTTGTCAAAATTGCTATTACTATTATTAAAGACTCAGCTCAGCCAGGACGTGAGCTACACTGGTCTCTGGTCCGCTCTAAGCAAACATCACATTGAATGATTTTGTGCTCTGATTCCAGCTGGATTTGGCTTCCTAGCCCGGCCAGGCTTTGGGAGCATGTCCTATCCGGGTGTTTGTCCCCAAGCACGCATTCTACCATCCCTGTTCTGGGGTGCTTCCACCCCACTAATTTACCCACTCGGTGTACAGACTATTATCTCCTTCTCCCTGAAAACCTCCTCTAGAATGAGGCTGGGTTGGTCAATGACCCCCATGTGTGACCTAAGGCTCAAAACTCCCTCTCTCAAAGGAAAGCTGGTTCTCACCCACAGGGCTGCTGGCCATCAGTGAGCCATGGGCAGGATGTACTGGGGACCAGCCACAGGGATAACTCCCCATCTCATCCTAAGCTCTCAGCCAGCGACTGCACCCTCACTCAACCCAGCAGTATGTTCATTAGTTAGAACTGGTTGCAGGTCTGTGCTCTCCCAGGGTAGGTGCTTACCCTCAGTTCTCAAGTACATGCAAAGCTGGAGGAACTGGAAATCAGTGTGTGGTAACAGTACAGCATTCTGTGCAGCCATTCTAACCGGCAAGGAAGATAAATGAGAAAATTACCAATGTTTTCCCAGAGGCCAAGAATAAAGAAGTTGCAAGAGATATGAGGAAAGCATTAGGAAGTGATGATGGAAAGGTAGATTGAGAAAGCTATTAAAGGCCAAAAATAAGATCAGATTTATGTTTTGGGACAAGAGCCACGAAATATTTTAGAACAGGGAGTGAGCAAAGAGCTCCTACTCTCACAGCCATAGAGAAGATGGTTTGGAGGCGTCAAAGCTACAGAAGACCAGAAGACATCAGGTCTTAATCAACCCATCAAGAGATGTTTGTTACACCCGGTGTTCTCATTCCTATGGTGACAGGATTTCTCCCAGGAATGTCTATCCTGAAGCTCTCTGTGTGATCCCAAGATGACACTGGCATCACTGCCATTAGCAGAAAACTAAAAAATAGATTAGGCAAAGCCAAGCCAGTGTTCTGCCCCCAGTGTTGTCTTTGATGGGGTTCTGTGCCACCACCACATGCCCGCCCCCGTTTCTGTTGTATACTTTTCAAAATGAATTGCAGAGTGGGTTTCCCTGAGCCTCTGAGTGAAGCAGTGTTAAATCACCAGGCCCACAAGACTCCAGGATTGCAGTCCTGCATTTCTCGGGCTTGGGGAAGTCAGGAACTGACCGAGAGCATTGGTGTGCTGTATTTACATCAATGACCAGGAGTTTCTGGTTACGCTCATGATGGAAGAACAGGGACCAGATTAACCTTCCCACATACAATGACTGAAAAACTGGATAAAATGTATGAAACATGGTTTTAAAGACATTGGGTCTCAGGAAGCCCCAGATGGTGATTCCTGAGAGATGGGAAACCCACATGGTCAGACTATGGCTGCTGAGGCTACACCAGGAGGAGTTTCCAGGCTGCAGCCAGGGAGGATGCGTCCAGGCAGAGCCCGGCTGATAGGGACAGAGTAAAGGGACAAAGTATGTGATTAAATAGTTAATCCCACTACTGGACTGTAAATAGAAAAAAGTATGGCAGATGCTTGTAAGTTAATGATCACTCAAGAAAGCACAAAACCAAGCAGGTTTAACCACAAAACCAAGCAGGTTTGTTTAGCAACAAAACCATGCAACAGAAGCATGAGACATGCCCACAAACAATAAAACAATGGTAAAATGAGACCCACATCCTTCCCAGTGAGCTCAGAAAGTTAATGATTCCTAGGACACTCTCCTCTGTGTGCACTAAAAACAAAATAAGGAAAGGGTGACATTATACTGAAACCTGAGATGATTTACCATATTTTAGTGTATGTTACTGCCTTTTGGCTCATTTTTGTTGTGCCATGACAGTCCTGGCTTGACCATGTAGGGACAAGAAAACTCCCCTGTCTGACGTGGAAGAGGAGCTGATGATGGAAGCTTGACATCTACTCAAGAATGAGGAAGAACCACATTCACAGAAAGATAGACAAGATGAAAAGGCAGAGGGCTATGTACCAGATGAAGGAACAAGATAAAACCCCAGAAAAACAACTAAATGAAGTGGAGATAGGCAACCTTCCAGAAAAAGAATTCAGAATAATGATAGTGAAGATGTTCCAGGACCTCGGAAAAAGAACGGAAGCAAAGCTCGAGAAGATGCAAGAAATGTTTAACAAAGACCTAGAAGAATTAAAGAACA
This sequence comes from Balaenoptera borealis, assembly GCF_965194805.1. Lineage (NCBI taxonomy): Eukaryota > Metazoa > Chordata > Mammalia > Artiodactyla > Balaenopteridae > Balaenoptera > Balaenoptera borealis. The sequence continues at coordinate 104,091,271 of NC_138870.1, forward strand.
AACAAACAGAGATGAACCATACAATAACTGAAATGAAAACTACACTAGAAGGAATCAATGGCAGAATAACTGAGGCAGAAGAAGGGATAAGTGACCTGGAAGACACAATGGTGGAATTCACTGCTGCGGAACAGAATAAAGAAAAAAGAATGAAAAGAAATGAAGACAGCCTAAGAGACCTCTGGGACAACATTAAATGCAACAACATTTGCGTTATAGGGGTCCTAGGAGGAGAAGAGAGAGAGAAAGGACCCAAGAAAATATTTGAAGATATTATAGTCAAAAACTTCCCTAACATGGGAAAGGAAATAGCCACCCAAGTCCAGGAAGTGCAGAGAGTCCCATACAGGATAAACCCAAGGAGAAACACTCTGAGACACATAGTAATCAAATTGACAAAAATTAAAGACAAAGAAAAATTATTGAAAGCAGCAAGGGAAAAATGACAAACATACAAGGGAACTCCCATAAGGTTAACAGCTGATTTCTCAGCAGAAACTCTACAAACCAGAAGGGAGAGGCATGATATACTTAAAGTGATGAAAGGGAAGAACCTACAACCAAGATTACTCTACCCAGCAAGGATCTCATTCAGATTCGATGGAGAAATCAAAAGCTTTACAGACACGCAAAAGCTAAGAGAATTCAGCACCACCAAACCAGCTCTACAACAAATGGTAAAGGAACTTCTCTAAATGGGAAACACAAGAGAAGAAAAGGACCTACAAAAACAAACCCAAAACAATTAAGAAAATGGTCATAGGGACGTACATATGGATAATTACCTTAAACGTGAATGGATTAAATGCTCCAACGAAAAGACACAGGCTCACTGAATGGATACAAAAACAAGACCCATATATATGCTGTCTACAAGAGACCCACTTCAGACCTAGGGACACATACAGACTGAAAGTGAGGGGATGGAAAGAGATATTCCATGCAAATGGAAATCAAAAGAAAGCTGGAGTAGCAATACTCATACCAGATAAAATAGACTTTAAAATAAAGAATGTTACAAGAGACAAGAAAGGACACTACATAATGATCAAGGGATCAATCCAAGATGAAGATATAACAATTATAAATATATATGCACCCAACATAGGAGCACCTCAATATATAAGGCAACTGCTAACAGCTATAAAAGAGGAAATCAACAGTAACACAGTAATAGTGGAGGACTTTAACACCTCACTTACACCAATGGACAGATCATCCAAACAGAAAATTAATAAGGAAACAGAAGCTTTAAATGACACAATAGACCAGACAGATTTAATTGATATGTATAGCACATTCCATCCAAAAACAGCAGATTACACTTTCTTCTCAAGTGCACATGGAACATTCTCCAGGATAGATCACATCTTGGGTCACCAATCAAGCCTCAGTAAATTTAAGAAAATTGAAATCATATCAAGCATCTTTTCCAACCACAATGCTATGAGATTAGAAATCAATTACAGGGAAAAAACCGTAAAAACCACAAACACATGGAGGCTAAACAATACGTTACTAAATAACCAAGAGATCACTGAAGAAATCAAAGAGGAAACAAAAAATACCTAGAGACAAAGGACAATGAAAACACGATGATCCAAAATCTATGGGAGGCAGCAAAAGCAGTTCGAAGAGGGAAGTTTATAGCTATACAAGCCTACCTCAAGAAACAAGAAAAATCTCAAATAAACAATCTAACCTTACACCTAAAGGAACTAGAGAAAGAAGAACAAACAAAACCCAAAGTTAGCAGAAGGAAAGAAATCATAAAAATCAGAGCAGAAATAAATGAAATAGAAACAAAGAAAGCAATAGCAAAGATCAATAAAAGTAAAAGTTGGTTGTTTGAGAAGATAAACAAAATTGATAAACCCTTAGCCAGACTCACCAAGAAAAACAGGGAGAGGACTCAAATCAATAAAATGAGAAACGAAAAACGAGAAGTTACAACAGACACCGCAGAAATACAAAGCATCCTAAGAGACTACTACAAGCAACTCTATGCCAATAAAATGGACAACCTGGAAGAAATGGACAAATTCTTAGAATGGTATAACCTTCCAAGACTGAACCAGGAAGAAATAGAAAATATGAACAGACCAATCACAAGTAATGAAATTGAAACTGTGATTAAAAATCTTCCAGCAAAAAAAAGTCCAGGACCAGATGGCTTCACAGGTGAATTCTATCAAACATTTAGAGAAGAGCTAACACCTATCCTTCTCAAACTCTTCCAAAAAATTGCAGAGGAAGGAACACTCCCAAACTCACTCTATGAGGCCACCATCACCCTGATACCTAAACCAGTCAAAGATACTACAAAAAAAGAAAATTACAGACCAATATCACTGATGAATATAAATGCAAAAATCCTCAACAAAATACTAGCAAACAGAATCCAACAACACATTAAAAGGATCATACACAATGATCAAGTGGGATTTATCCCAAGGATGCAAGGATTCTTCAAAATATGCAAATCAATCAATGGGATACACCATATTAACAAATTGAAGGGTAAAAACCATAGGTACATCTCAGTAGATGCAGAAAAAGCTTTTGACAAGATTCAACACCCATTTATGATAAAAGCTCTCCAGAGTGTGGGCATAGAAGGAACCTACTTCAACATAATAAAGGCCATATACGACAAACCCACAGCAAACATCATTCTCAATGGTGAAAAACTGAAAGCATTTCCTCTAAGATCAGGAACAAGACAAGGATGTCCACTCTTACCACTATTATTCAACATAGTTTTGGAAGTCCTAGCGATGGCAATCAGAGAAGAAAAAGAAATAAAAGGAATACAAATTGGAAAAGAAGAAATAAAACTGTCACTGTTTGCAGATGGCATGATAGTTTACATAGAGAATCCTAAAGATGCCACCTGAAAACCACTAGAGCTAATCAATGAATTTGGTAAAGTTGCAGGATACAAAATTAATGCACAGAAATCTCTTGCATTCCTATATACTAATGATGAAAAATCTGAAAGAGAAATTAAGGAATCACTCCCATTTACCATTGCAACAAAAAGAATAAAATACCTAGGAATAAACCTACCTAGGGAGAAAAAAGACCTGTATGCAGAAAACTATAAGACACTGATGAAAGAAATTAAAGAGGATACAAACAGATGGAGAGATATACCATGTTCTTGGATTGGAAGAATCAATACTGTGAAAATGACTATACTACCCAAAGCAATCTACAGATTCAATGCAATCCCTATCAGATTACCAATGGCAGTTTTTACAGAACTAGAACAAAAAATCTTAAAATTTGTATGGAGACACAAAAGACCCCGAATAGCCAAAGCAGTCTTGAAGGAAAAAAATGGAGCTGGAGGAATCAGACTACCTGACTTCAGACTATACTACAAAGCTACAGTAATCAAGACAATATGGTAATGGCACAATAACAGAAATATAGATCAATGGAACAAGATAGAAAGCCCAGAGATAAACCCACGCACTTATGGTCAACTAATCTATGAAAAAGGAGGCAAGCATATACAATGGAGAAAAGACAGTCTCTTCAATAAGTCGTGCTGGGAAAACTGGACAGCTACATGTAAAAGAATGAAATTAGAACACTCCCTAACACCATACACAAAAATAAACTCAAAATGGATTAGAGACCTAAATCTAAGACTGGACACTATAAAACTCTTAGAGGAAAACATAGGAAGAACACTCTTTGACATAAATCACAGCAAAATCTTTTTTGATCCACCTCCTAGAGGAATGGAAATAAAAACAAAAATAAACAAATGGGGCTAATGAAACTTAAAAGCTTTTGCACAGCAAAGGAAACCATAAACAAGACGAAAAGACACCTCTCAGAATGGGAGAAAATATTGCAAATGAATCAATGGACACAGGATTAATCTCCAAAATATATAAACAGCTCATGCAGCTCAATATTAAAAAAACAAACAATCCAATCCAAAAATGGGCAGAAGGCCTAAATAGACATTTCTCTAAAGAAGACATACAGATGGCCAAGAAGCACATGAAAAGCTGCTCAACATCACTAATTATTAGAGAAATGCAAATCAAAACTACAATGAGGTATCACCTCACACCAGTTAGAATGGGCATCATCAGAAAATCTACAAACAGCAAATGCTGGAGAGAGTCTGGAGAAAAGGGAACGGTCTTGCACCGTTGGGGGGAATGTACATTGATACAACCACTACGGAGAACAGTTTGGAGGTCCCTTAAAAAACTAAAAATAAAATTACCATATGACCCAGCAATCCCAGTACTGGGCATATACCCAGAGAAAACCATAATTCAAAAAGACACATGCACCCCAATGTTCATTGCAGCATTATTTACAATAGCCAGGTCATGGAAGCAACCTAAATGCCCATTGACAGACGAATGGATAAAGAAGATATGGTACATATATACAGTGGAATATTACTCAGCCATAAAAAGGAACGAAATTGGGTCACTTGTAGAGATGTGGATAGATCTAGAGACTGTCATACAGAGTGAAGTAAGTCAGAAAGAGAAAAACAAATATCGTATATTAACATATGCATGTGGAACCTAGAAAAATGGTACAGATGAACCTGTTTGTAGGGCAGAAATTGAGACACAGATGTAGAGAAGAAACGTATGGACACCAAGGGGGGAAAGTGACGGGAGTGTGGGTGGTGGTGTGATGATTTGGGTGATTGGGATTGACATGTATACACTGATGTGTATAAAATGGATGACTAATAAGAATAAAAATAAATAAATAAATAAATAAATAAAATCATCTTCATCAGCAGCAACATATTCATCACCATCCTATCATGATCCTTCTGTTCCCAGCAAATTCCCATTGTCCCCAGATTTCATCTCTGAGTTATATCATATCTCTCCTTTTCTTTCTGTCATGTTAGGCCCTGATCCCACTTCAAAATCCCTTCCATTTAATTCAGCCTTCCTTCTGGAATTAGGTATTCATTTTCACTACAATATTTGGCATCTATTTGTATTTGGCATCTGTTACTACATGGGTTGTCTTTTTTTTTTTTTTTTTCCATGAGAACTTGTAATCTTCCCTACTAGTTTATAACAATAGTATCTTTACTTTGTGTTCTTCTAGTGACTGGCATATGACACAATTGGCACTCAATAAATGTCTTTAGCTGATTTCTACTTCATATCCATGATATTCCCTCCACTTAGGGAGTTTTGTCGGCTTTACAAAAGGTACACCCAAGTCTTTCAGAACTCTAGTGCTGCCTGTGAAGACGTCTTGGGTTAGTCAGGTCAGTGGCCTCTTCATTTGCCCCCATTCTTCCTACCTTCCAATCACTTAGCTGAAGTTCTGTCACACTTTGTTTATCCCATTTCTTTTCTTTTTATTTCATTTTTTAACATCTTTATTGGAGTATAATTGCTTTACAATGGTGTGTTAGTTTCTGCTGTATAAAGAAGTGAATCGGCTATACGTATACATATATCCCCATTAAAAAAAAAAAAGAATGAGGAAGAAGGTGGTCTTCTCCCCCTCCCCATTCTTCCTTTGATTATAAAACTGTAGCCAACTAAGTCCTTGGGGCGGCATTCCCTTGCCTGTCCGCTTGTACTTCTCACAAGTGTCCTATTCTAATAAACTCTTTCCTTACCTGTCACTCTGCCTCTTACTGACTTCTTTATGTACTGAGACAGAAGAAGTCCTGAGACACATTCTGCTGGTTTCCTGGCCAGCTCCTGGAGTCAAGGAGATGGGACTGGTCATCCAGAGAGGCCAAGGCAGCCAGAGTTTGCATGGCACAGTGTCAGAAAGAAAACTCAGAAGAAGTAAAGAAGCTTCCCTTTCAGACTGACTACTGATCCACACAAGCATGTGAAGAAACTACCCAACACAGTGGGAGGAAAATGAGAGAATCAGCAAAAACAATCCCAAAAGCTCACACAGGGCAGGAAGGGTTTCCATTCCCACCAGCCAGAGTAGAAGATCACACACCTTACAGAGCCTTCAGTACAGAACTCAGAAGAAGTTTGACTTGGTAGTGAGAAGAAATATCAGTCAATAAAAACAGACCCAGAGTTGATAAAGATAAAAGAATTAATGGACAAGTTTATTAAAATAGTAATTATAACTATGGTCCATATGTCGGAAGACCTAGAGGAAAGATTATGTTCAATAGAGACATGAAAGATAAAAATGTCTCCCAAATCAAACCAAATCCAAGATGAAATTAAAAACTGTGATGTCTTATATGAAAAGTATTCCATAAAGGATTAACAGCAGACTAGATGATGAAGAAAAAAATGCTTAATAAACTTGAGGACACATCCACAAAAACAACTTAAAATTAAGCAGAGCATTGTCAGGCTGTGGGACAGCTCCAAGAAAGCTAATACACGTGCAACTGGAGACCCCAATAGACAGAAGATAGCGAAAGGATGAAAGAATAGTTAAAGAAATAACACCTGGAAAAAATTTTTATTTTGATGAAAACTATAAACCCACAAATCCAAGAAGCTCAAAGAACCCCAAGTGCAAGAAACATGAAGGAAATTACACCAAAGAATATCAAAATCAAATTGCTTCAAGGCAGAGGTTAAGATAAATCTTAAGGGAAGCCAGAGGAGGAAGCCTCACTTCCAGAAACATGGAGTAGGCATAACTGTTCTTATTCCTCCTGCTAAGAACACATACATATCCTGGTGATCACATATAAAACAAACACAATACAATTCTGAAAGGTAGAGAGAAGACAGACTGGCTAGGGACCTCGGGACAGAGAAAACAAAACTGCAATGTGTTCCTGGGCTTTGTTTTGTCTCATATGTCCCAGACTGGAGAAGCTGGCGACCCAGAAACACCATCAGGCTCAGACAAAAAGCCCCCCAAAGAACAGGAGAGAGAAGGCTAGAAAGACAGAAACATTTCAGATGATAACTGCTCTATTCCAGCAAGAACCATAGTAAAAGCTGTGGCCGTAGCCTCACCTGTGCCAGCAAAGGATGAGAAGAGATTGCGGACTTCCTCTCTTCCTGGTTGTAAGAAGGCATCCCAATACTTCCTCCACCCCACTGGGGTCACACCCAGGAGGCCGAGTAGGGAAACCCCTGCCTCCCCACCTCCCAGTGTCAGGGAGGAGCCCCACACCCACCCAGTGGTAGTGAGAAACCTCTCCCCCTCCCCAAAGGGGTATTGTCAGGGAAGGCCTAGTGAGTGGGTCAGGACCTTCACCACCACTCAGAGGAATGGAGGCCACCTCCCACTGCCACAGGTCAGTGAGGGCCGTGTGGGGAGCAGTAACAAGGCACCCCATTCCCCCTAGCAGCCAGGGAGGGGTCTGCAGGGGCCTAAGGGAGGGTCTGAACTCCCATCCCCCCTGCAGTATGAGAAGCTCCCTCCCAGAGGGGAGGCCAATTTAGATCCTGGACTTCCACCCAGTGATGGGGGGCAAGGTGCTCCACCTGTCCCCACTGGAGAGGTCTACTAAAACACCAGATTTAAATAAGAACCGGAATCTCATAAAATAATATCCAAAGTGTCCAGGTTTCAACTGAACATCACTCATCATACCAAGAACCATTTAGATCTCAACTTGAATGAGAAAAGAAAATTATTGCCAACATTAAGATGACACAGATGTTAGAATTGTCTGAAAAGGATATCTAAAAAGCCATCTCAAAAATACTTCGAAGAGCAATTTAAATCATTTATGACAAATGAAAAATATATAAAGTCTCTGCAAAGAAATCAAAAAGTTCAGAAATAAAAATTTAGAACAGAAAATGGAAGTTACAGAACTGAAAATAAAATAATGGAAATAAAAATCTTCAATGAGCTCAACAGTGAATGAAAAAGACAGAGGAAAGAATCAGTGAGATGGACATAGAACAATAGAAATCACCCAATCTGGACAACAGAGAAAATAACTAAAAAACTAATTAACTAATTAAATAAAAATCAACAGAATCTTAGGGACAGGGAGAAATATAACAGAGGATTTAACACTTGTGTCAGGGGAGTCCCAGGAGAGAGAAGAAAGATGGTGGGGCTGAAAAGTATTCAAAAAAATTGGCTGAACATTTTCCAGATTTGGCAAAACACATAAACATTCAATTTCAGTAAGTTGAATGAATCACAGCAAAATAGACCAAAAATGATACCTCCAGGCCTAAGTCTTTTTATTGGAGAATTTTCTGAGCATTTAAAGAATTAATACCAATTTTAGATAATCTCTTCCAGAAAATTGAAGAGGATGGAATATTTTTCAACTCATTTTTCTGAAGCTAGTGTTATTGATACCAGAGCCAAAGCCAGAAAAAAATTAAAAGTAGAAATTGCAAACTAATATTCAAAATGACTATGGATGCAAAAATTCTTATCAAAATACTGTCAAGAATTATTAACATAATGCAATGATATACCAGTGAATTATACACTGTGACCAAGTGAGGTTTAGTCCAGGGATCAAAACTAGCTCAATATTTGACCATCAATACATGCAATTCACCATATTGATAGGCTAAAGAAAAAAAATCACAGTCATATCAATTGATGCATAAAAAGCATCTAACAAAATTCAACATCCATTCATTATATATATTAAAAAAAAACACTCTTGGAAAACTAGGAATAGAGAACTTCCTTAACTTGATAAAGGGCATCTACAAAATACCCTCTAAATAATGTTCTACCTAATGGTGAGAGACTGAGTGATTTTCTCCTGAGTGGGAATAAGACCAGGAGTTTTTCTCTCCTCACTCCTATTCAGTGCAGTGCTGGAAGTGCTAGCCAGTGAAAAATAAGTCAATAAAAGGAAATAAAGACTGTACAAGTTGGAAAGAAATAAATAGAATGGCTGCTATTTACAGATGACATGACTGACTACATAGAAACTCCACAAGAATCCATACACAAAAATAATAATCACCTCCTTTAATAATTGAATCTATCAGTGTCACAGAATACAAAGTCAACATGCAAACATTAACTGTATTTCCATACACTAACAATGTTCATGTGAAAACCAAAGCTTAAAAAATACAATTCCACTTATAATTGGTCAAAAAATAAGTATTTAGGTGTAAATCTAACAAAATATGTGAAGGACCTGAATGTTGAAATGTACCAAATGCTGGTGAAGGAAATCAAAGAAGATCTAAATAACGAGAGAGACATACCATAATCATGGATTGAAGATTCAACATTGTGAAGATGTCAATTCTCCCTTAAACTGACATACTAGTTTAATCTAATTCCTATAAGAATTCCAGCAAGATACTTTTGTAGATATATACAAGTTTATTCAAAAATTTATATGGAAATGCAAAGAAATTAGAAAACAAAACAACCTTGGAAAAGAAAAATAAAGTGGGCAAATCACTCTACCTGATTTCAAGAGTTATTATACAGAAACAGTAGTCAAGACTGCATGGTATTGGCAGAAGGACAGACACACAGATTAAAGGAACAGGACAAAGGACTTAGAAAAAGTTTCATACAAGTATAGTCAATAGATATATGACAAAGGGGAAATGCTGGCGCTGTTGGAAATCCACATACAAAAGGGAAAAAAGAAAAACAATCTCCGTTTAAACCTCACAGATTACACAAAAATTAATTCAAAATGTATCCTCCTTTAAACATGAGATGTAGAACATTAAACTTTTAGAAGATTATATAGGAGAAAATATTTGAAACCTAAGGCATGGTAAGAATTTCTTAGAAATGACACAAAACACATGATTCAAAAAGGAAAAAAAGTGATAAATTGGTTTTCATCAAAATTAAAACGTTTGTTCTGCAAAAGACCATGTGAAGAGGATGAAAATACAAACTGTAGATTGGGGGAAAATATTTGCAAACTGCATACCTGACAAAAGACAGGTGTCTGACATCTATAAAGAACTCTCAAAACACACCATTAAAAAATTATATAAAAATTACCACCTCCCCAAACTTAAAAATCCAATAGAAAATGGGCAAAAAACATGAAGACATTTCATTGAATAGGATGCACAGATGGCAAGTAAACACATGAAAGATATTTAACATCACTATCATTAGGGAAATACAAATTAAGACCATGATGAGATATCACTACACACTCATCAGAACAGTTAAAATAAAAAATAACTACAATATCAAAAACTGCCATAGATGAAAGAAACTCCACTCATGCATTGCTAGTGGGGTGAAAAATGGTACAGTCATACTGGAAAATACTTGGCAGTTTCTTTTTGCACTGAACGTATACATACCATTTGACCCAGAAGTTACACTCCTAGGTATTTATTCCAGAGAAATAAAAACTTATGTCTGCACAAAACCTGTGGACAATTGTTCATAGCAATTATGTTTGTAATATCCCAAACCTAGAAACATCCAAATGTTTCTCAATAAGTGAATGGTTAAAAACACTGTGATCCATTCATATCATGGAATACTACTCAATAATAAACAAGGATCAGACTTTGAAATATGCAAATCTTACGTGAGTCTTGAATCTCAAGAACATTGTGATGAATGAAAAAACTTGGGTTCAAAAGGTAACATGTTGTATAATCTCATATAGATTAAAAAAAGAAAAGATTAGTGATCATCAGGGATTAGGGATGGTGCAAGAAAGGAAGGTGGGTGTGATGATAAAGGTGTAGCATGAGTGAGATCTTCGTGGCTATGGAGTAGTTCTGTATCTAGAACTTGGTGGTGGTTGCAATAATCCACACCTATGCTAAAGTGACATAAAACCATGCACGTACATTGTACCAAGTTCAATTTCCTGGTTTTGAGATTGTATTATCATTATGTAAGATGTAATCCACTGTAGGATTCTGAGCACCTGTTACCTCTGTAATATTTTTACAACTTCTTATAAATCTATAATTATTTCAAAATTGTTTTATTTTAAAAACAATAGCCAGATTAAAGTAACACAGTGCATAGAGAGGGACAAAGATAAGGATGACAGCTGACTTAACTTAGAAATAATGCAAGTCCGTAGATGGTTAAGCAACATCTTTAGTTTTTTTTTTTTCTTTTAATTCTACTTTCAATGTTTCTTTTTTTTTCTTCAGGGTTTTTAAAAGTTATATTGGAGTATAGTTGATTTACGATGTTGTGTTTCAGGTGTGCAGCAAAGTGATTCAGTTATACATACACATATATTCTTTTTTTTTTTCAGATTCTTTTCTCATATAGGTTATCACAGACTATTGAGTAGAGTCCTTGTGCTATACAGTAGGCCCTTGTTGGTTATCTTATATAGAGTAGTGTGTGTATATTAATCCCAAGCTCCTGATCCCTGCCCCCCACCCCCTTGCCCAAGTTTCCCCTTTGGTAACCATGAGTTTGTTTTCGATATCTGTAAGTCTGTTTCTGTTTTGTAAATAAATTCATTTGTATCACTTTTTACATTGCGCATATAAGTGATATATGATATTTGTCTTTCTCTGTCTGACTTACTTCACTTAGTATGATAATCTCTAGGTCCATTCATGTTGCTGCAAATGGCATTATTTCATTCCTTTTTATGGCTGGGTGATATTCCATTGTATATATGTACCACATCTTCTTTGTCTATTCCTCTGTTGATGGACATTTAGGTTGCTTCCATGTCTTGCTTATTGTAAATATTGCTGCAGTAAACATTGGGGGACCTAATCAAACTTAAAAGCTTTTGCAAAACAAAGGAAACCATAAACAAAAAGAAAAGACAACCCACAGAATGGGAGAATATATTTGCAAATGAAGCGGCTGACAAGGGATTAATCTCCAAAATATACAAACAGCTCAGCAGCTCTACGTCAAAACAAAACAAAACAAAACAAATGACCCAATCAAAAAATGGGCAGGAGACCTAAATAGACATTTCTCTAAAGAAGACATACAGATGGTCAATAAGCACATGAAAATATGCTCAACATCACTAGCTATTAGAGAAATGCAAATCAAAACTACAATGAGGTATCACTTCACACCGGTCAGAATGGCCATCATCAAAAAATCTACAAACAATAAATGCTGGTGAGGGTGTGGAGAAAAGGGAACCCTCTTGCACTGTTGGTGGGAATGTAAATTGGTGCAACCATTATGGAGCACAGTATGGAGGTCCCTTAAGAAACTAAAAATAGAGCTACCATATGATCCAGCAACCCCACTCCTGGGCATATATCCAGAGAAAACCATAATCTGAAAAGCAACATCTTTAAAGCACTGAAAGAAAAAAGAATCTGTCAAATTTTAGCCTGATTAAATACCTTGAAAAACCAGACTTTTTAGACAGGCAAAACTGAAAGAATCAGCACCAACACACCTATCCTACAAGAAATGCTAAAGGAAGTCCTATAGGCAGATGGAGATCTGTGTCTACATAAGGGGTTAAAGAATGTCAGCAATGGAAACTGCATGGGGAAATATTAAAGGCATGTTTTACTTACTACTTAAATCTCTTTAAAAAAATCTTTACTGTTTGAAGAAAAAATAGTGACAAAGTATTATGAGGTTTATACCATTTGTAGAAGTAAAATAAATGAAAAAAATAGTGCAAAACCTGGAAGGAACAAGATGAAAGTACCTTTGACTCTTGGTCAATGTAGGGGTTAGGGGAACTGACCCTCCTTGAAGTCAAAAATCCATGTGTAACTTTACAGTTGACCCTCTGTATCTGTGCATCTGCATCCTTGGAGACAACCAACTGAGGATCGTGTAGTCATGTAGGTATTTACTGAAAAAAGCTGCATAGAGTGGACCCACACAGTTCAAACCTGTGTTGTTCAAGTCAACTGTATATTGTTGTAAGGTTTTTACACTCTAGGAGAATAGTTGAAGGTAGACCATAAGAGAATAAAGATCTGTACTATAACCACAAGGTAAGTACAAAAACAACACAACTGTAAATTATAGGTAAGTCAATAAAAGAGATAAATGCACTCACAAAAATAATCAATTCATCCAAATAAAGGGAGTGAAAGAAAAAAAAGGAATCCAGAAACAGGGCAAATAGAAAACAAATAGCCAAATGGTAGGTTAAATCCCAACCATATCATAATTTCATTAAATACAAATGATCTGAACACCCAGTTAAAAGGCAGCCGTTATCAGAGCAAATAAAAAAGCAACCAATCCCTTTATCTTGCTGCCCCTCCCCCGTTCTTCTGCACATCCTCCTCTCTCCTCCCTGAGCACTCAGATCCCGAGGGCAAGATGGCAGAGGGGTTAAAAGGCTTTGCTACCAAGAACCAGCAAATAGGCTTACGTTCTGTGGTTTACTGCCATGTGCCTCCGGAGATGTCAGGCAGCCTCTCTAGGAATTAGATTCTTTAACTTCTCATCTTTAAAACACATTGGGGGACTTCCCTGGTGGTCCAGCAGGTAAGGCTCCGTGTTCCCAATGCAGGGGGCCCGGGTTCGATCCCTGGTCAGGGAACTAGATCCCACACGCATGCCACGACTAAACATGCCACAACGAAGATCCTGCGTGCTGCAACTAAGACCCGGTGCAGCCAAAATAAATAAATAAATAAATATTAAAATATATATATATATATATATATATATATATATATATATATATATATATATATATATATATATATATATATATATATATTGGAAGCAAAGCATTCTTTGCTCATTGAGCCCTTCGAGAAATATTCATGGAGCATGGCTGTGCCCCTCCAGGCAGCAGGGACAGGGCACAGCAAAGCCAGGACCTTGCCCTCTAAGACAGAGGAGCCCTCCCAATGGGTAGCCTAGGAGCAGGCATCCTGGGGGAGTGAGGGTGGCATGTGCACGCCAGGGAAGAGCCTTCCTTGCAGAGGGTCCCGCCACACCTGTGAAGCGAGGGCATCGTTGGTTCAGAGGAAGCTGGAGGTCAGGGAGGGAAGGGGAAGGGGGTGAGAGGGACCAAGGCCATGCTGGGCTCTGCAGACTCCTGACAGCTTCAAGCTGTGCCTTCCCATGTGCATCTTCCAGACCGGGGCAGGTCCCCTGCGGTGTACTTTGTCCCCCCAACGCCAAGCACTGCTCTTTATACACAGTAGTTTCGCTCCAGAAAGACTTTCTACCTTGGTGATTACACATTTCTTTCTTAAAAGAAATTGGATTTGGAGCAATTATTTCTATTTCTAGTTGTTTCTAATTGCAGTTCCCTATCTGGAAATCAATGTATAGTTTCCACGTTTTGCACTTGGCTCTGAATCCAGCCCACGCTGGGCCTGAATTTCAGTTTGGCACTAAATGAAACAAATCAGGGGTGAGGACAATCTGAAGGGAGTGTGTGTGTGTGTGTGTGTGCACAAAATGCCTGTACATAGGTGTGTGCCGTGTGCCACATACCTGTGTGTGTGTGGTGTGTGCATGTGCACGGTGAATGTGTGTACTGAGTGTGTATATGTTGTGTGCATGTGCACATGTGTGTGTCTAGCGGGTTGTTGACAGTGGCACTTCTGCATAGTTTTCTGCACAGTTTTGCTGGTGCAGGTTGCTAAGAAAGTCCATCCTGGGAAATTTTGACTTCAGGAGAGCTATTTTATATTCCAGAATTTATGCCACTCCATGAAAACACTGAAGACATCAAAGGCAGCATTTCTACCTGTGGGACTGGAGGAGCCACCTGCGTGGTCAGGAAGACAAGGTTTCTGTCTCTGAGCATCTCCACGGGCAGCCCGACTCGGAGCTTGCAGTCAGCCCAACCTCACTGCCTCTGCTTTCCGTCTATCAGCCCAGACACTCTGGGTCTCTCACCAACTCTAAGCCAATAGCAGAGGAACTGATTCGATTATCAGACTGATGTTATTCTCTGCGCACTAATGAAGGGCCCATATTATGCAAATGCGGATGATTATGACAGCAAGTTTTTCATTGCAAATTCATTCCCCAAGCCCAAAATAAACTTTCACCATGCCAGGGGGCTGCTCTAACACACGGAAGATAGGAAAACTCATTTCAGACAGAATGCATCCGAGGAAAAAAAATAATTAAGCTCCTTGGAATTAATTTGAGGCCTTTCATATTTATCTTTTCTGACTCATTATTGAAAGTTAGAGGAACCAATCAACGCTATTTCTTTTTATTCTAGCAAATTAAGAGAAGAAAGAAACAGTAACCCCGATGGGAATGAAATACCATTTGTATTCAGGGTTCTTGGACGTGGCAAATCCAGGCACGTGGTGATGCCACCTCCTGCTCTAACCTGGCCTTATCCACCAGGCACAACTGGACACGGGGGGTGGCAGCCCCTCCCGCTGGGGAGCAGCCTCCAGAGGGTGCTTCACCCCGTGGCGAAGCATCCACTCTGGGCGATGGCCCCGCTCCCCATCCCTGAGGCAAAATCAAATCAGTTTATTACCTGTGAGGCCAATTTTGATGTCCATGGTCGGTTTAGGTGTTTTTCCTCCTTTTCTCTGTGGAAGAACAAGAAGGCGGAGCTGGAGATCACATAGCCATGTGGCCGTCCTGCACTGGGGGGACCGGAGGTCCAGGGGTGGGGATCCAGGGGAGAAGTATTGGGACCAGGTGGGCGCACGCAGGACATTTAGCACCACCGGCATCTTAGCACCACCCACCTGCTGGCCAGTCATCACCAAATTGAGGAAAGGCCTCCCCTTTGGGGCCAGATTTTATCTGGGTTCCAGGAGCAGTGAGACCTCGGGACCCCGGATCTGTGCTGAGTCCGCCCATGAAGGCGGTTCTCCACACACAGATCCACCTGCCCGGATGTGCGCTCACCTGGCACGAGGGCCTCTGTGTACCAGGACCCCTGTCTTGAAGTGGCAGTAACCCAACCCAGACTGGCCACAGACTCAAAGAAAAAAGGAGTTTGCTGGTCGGTTGCGGAGACATCCTGTGGTCACCGTGCGTCTGAGCTTGAAGGCAGGTGCAGACTTGGGCTCCCCCGTCTGACCACTGCCTCCCTGACCATGGACCTCTGGCCAGGACGGCCAGGTGAGCAGCTCGGGGAGGAAATTCCTCCCTCTGCCCACCTGGCCACTGCTCAGTGAGGCTCCCAATGTCTTGGCATGAGTCCAACGCCCATTGCCCTTGGCCTGACCCTGGTCCTAGTCTATGGTTCCTTGTGAGTTTAGACTCACCGTGACCCTGGTGGACCCTCTCACCTCCCCTGGTTCTACAGATGTGGCTGCAGCTGGTGCCCGACATCACTCGGACTCTCCCCGTGGTGCCCACAGCTGGCCTCCCCTCATCTCGGTCCATTGCTCGGCTCACTTTAGGGGGTGGCATTTTGGGAACGGTGCCCAGATAATTCACTCTCTCTCCATCTCTCCTGAAGCTTTGGCAAAGGAGCAGCGGCCTGGGGGGATGTCTGAATGGACCCCTCTCCCTCCCGCTGGTAGAGCTCCTCCTCTGAGCAGCCTGAGTCAGAAGCCAGGCTGTCATCTGTTTCCTCCAGCTGTGCTTTCTGCCTGGACCCTGGAATTCAACTGCTCCACGTGTGGCATTTACCTGGCCGCTGTTCTTTCATCAGGCTTGCCTGATATTTAATGAGCGCTTTTGATATGCAGATTTAGAAATTTCTCCAGGCCTGGAAAGTGTGTGAGTTACGTCTTTGAATATGGCTTATGTCTCAGTAAAACCAGCAATGGTTCCTGTTCGCCACCAGAATGGAATCCATCTTCCTCACCGCGGTCTTTCCCTCACCATGGGCCCGGCTGGAAGTGGGGGGAGTTCAGACTGAGCCCTCCCTCCTTCCACGACCCGATGCCCCTGCTCCAGCCACTGGGGACTCCTCACTGCTCCCCAGAGACCTCCAGGCCGGCCCATCAGTGGAGGAGGCCGAGGTCCCTGAGTTCTCTGTGCCAGGAGAGCTCTCCCCACTTCGCATGGCTGCCTTAGAACTTTCCAGAGCGTCCTAGCTGGAGGGATGCTAGCCCCACCCCCAGCTCCAGCCACGGTGCTTCACTTTGTCTTCACAGCTTGAATCAGCTCAGTAACTGAAATTATCTTGTGTCTTTGTTCCCAAGATTTTAGCAGTGTTCCCTCCCCCCATCTCCCCCAACCCCGTCCTTGGGGGCAGGGCTCTGTCTCCCTTGGTCCAGGGCTCTGTCTGGTGCTGAGACCACCTGGCAGGTAGCAGACCTCCATGCAACCTGCAGGGGCTGCTTTACCCGAGCTCAGCTGCAGAACCACAGTTTTCTAAGGTCCCAAAATCCTTATGTGTACCCGGTGTAATTCTGGATTCTTCTGAAACAACACCAATTTATATTCTCACTGGGCTAAGAAGGTTTGAGTCTGTTCATTGCTGTTTTACTGAATTTTCCAATTCTGACACCCCTGGCTTGGTTTTAGAACGTCACTCTCTTTTCTCTGGGGGCCCCTGTACTTTTTCTTGCCTCCTCACCTTTTCCTTCCCAATAAGAGCACCTAAGCGGCCAGCTGAGCTCCTGTTTCCTGCAGTCAGCCTTTTAACAAAACATGGTGTTGACTTAAAAAAAATGCACAACGTGAGAGTTACGAGTCAAGTTTTATTTGGGGCCAAATGAGGATGATAGCACAGGAGACAGCGTTTCAGATAGCTCTGAGAAACTGATCCAAAGAGGCGGTGGGGGGGTCAGTATATATGTGATTTTCGTGAAGGGGAATACATGCAATCAAGCACATATTTTTTGCAGAAGGTTTCTGCTAGTCACGAGGAGCAGATGTCACCTTGAAGGAATTTAGTTCTTTTCTAGATATGAGGAGATGCAAGAAATGAGCTCATAAAATCAGCTCCTGAGAGTATCTAACTATCTGAAGACCTGTTCTGCCAGTTTTTCCCAGAGCACAGAGCGCCTCATTCCTGATCTCCACTCCGAACTCCTTTCAGGGGGGGTTGAAGGTCAGCAGCTGCAGCAGCTCATGATTTAATCCTTGTAGAGGTAGCTGGCGAGTGCCAATTTGTAGTTGAAAATGGTCTTCCCCCACTTCTTTCAGGAGATACTGTTTTCAGATATGTATATGGGATAGTTGGCTGGTTTCCAGTTTCTGCAACTTAAAGAGCCTTTGCCACTTGTCTGAGGTCTTCTTCAGAGAACTAATTCTCACCTGACATTAAACTATCCATTTATCTCCTTATGTATCAATTCCCTGCCACCAACTCCAGCAATGAATAACTAAGTCAGTGAGTCCATGGGTGGTGGGTAACGCCCGCTCTGCTGTACAGGATGCTTCCCTGTGGTCCTAGGACCTATGTCCTCATCACAGGCAAAGGACTGTCCTCCCTAAGTAGCCACACTGTACATTCCAGGCAGCCTCTTGTGATGAGGGAGAGAGGGAGGGAAGGAAGGAAGGAAGGAAGGCAGGAAGGAAGGAAGGAAGGAAGGAAGGACAGAGGGAAAGAAGGAAGGAAGGAAAGAAGGAAGGAAGGACAGAAGGAAAGAAGGAAGGAAGGACAGAAAGAAGGAAGGAAGGAAGGAAGGTAGGAAGGAAGGAAGGAAGGAAGGAAAGAAGGAATGAAGGAAATAAGGAAGGAAGGAAATAAGGAAAGAAGGAAGGAACGAAAGAAAAGAAGGAAGGAAGGAAATGAAAGAAGGAAGGAAGGAAAGAAGGAAGGAATTATGAATTAGTTATTCATAAGGAAGAACATTTCAGCACCTCACCAACCCCCGAGATGCAGCCTCAGACCTTCAGTTGGTGCTCAGACTGCTGCAGGTTTGATGTTTGAGGTGGGCAGACTCTCCAGGGGCTGCCGTGATCCCTACCTCCCACTGTGCCCCCCCCTTGAGTGTGGGTAGTTCTCTGACTGGCTTTAATCCATAGAATACAGCAGAGGTGATGGGGCATCACTCCCGTGATGATGTTACTTAAGATTGTGGGGGACCTTCACCTCGCTAACTTGGAAACAGCCATGTGTGAACTGTGCTAAGGAGAGGGCCATGTGACCAGACTGGGAGCAGCCTCTGGATGACAGGCTATGAGAGATCGAGGCCCAGGTGGGACTGCCTACAAGGGGCTGAATGCTGCCAACAACCAGGTGAACTTGGAAGCAGATCCATCCCCAGCCGAGCCTCAGATGAGACTGCAGCCCAGCTTGACAACTCCCTGCTGCCATGTGAGGACCCAGCTGGACTGTGCCCCAAGCCACAGTGTCCATGCAGAGCCCCAGCACTGTCCCTCCCCACCTGCCCATCCATCTGCCATCCTCAGGGACCTGAGAGGAGATTTCCTCTAAAACATCCCTCCCCTCATGCTTCCTGCCCCTTCAGGCCTGTGGGTGTCTGGGGTTCAGGCTCTCCTCTAAATATTCACGCCTTTAAAGGATGATTTGCTGGTCTGGTCTGTACTCAGCAAAAAATGTCTCAGTATTTCAGCCATTGAGACTACATAGGTTTTCACATACTTGTATTTTCTGGGTTGCATTTTTTTTTTTCACAATTGGATGGGGGAGGAAAGGATCAAACATGTGCCTTCAAGCATTTTCCCAGAACTTTAGAAAATCTATACAGTGTCTAGTCTGGGAACAGAGAGAGAAATCTGAAATTAAATACCTAAATTATCGGACTCTGAAGGACAACCATCCAAAAGTGAGTGAAACCAAGCCTTTTATTATTGGTTTTATCTTTATTTGCATATTCTTGTTGGGGAGACAGTTATGAAGATGATAACAATAATTATCATTATTGTTATTTTGTACAGCATTTATTGATCATTTCCTATATGATGGACTCTCTGAGGATAGACAGATCAGAGGAATTGATTTCTTTTTTAATCCCTCTAACAATTTGGCCAAAATCTGTAAATACACGCTTCATAGACTTCCTGAAACTGCTTGACCCTCTGTGGATTTATCGCTTACCACTGAATATATCCTGCATAGTGGGAAATCATGCCTGCGATTCAGCTGACTCAGAGCAAAGGGCCCCCCTGTACACACAGCCCAGCCGCGAGAACAGAGGCATTCGGCCTTTACTCAAAACAGCCCCAGACTTATCGATCTTAGAACCAAATGTTTCCACAATAAACATCTCTCTTGAAAGTCCTGTGTAAATTGAATTTTTATAAATCAAATCGTACTGCAAAGCCAGTAAGGGGAAGGGCTGTTTATGGGAAACTTGTTTGCCTTCCTTTACAAATGGGGGAAAACCATACCATGGATAAGGGACTTGAGTTAACATTATTTGTAAAGCCTTTTTAATCATTTTCATAATATCGTTTTTTTTTTTTTTTTTAAAGGGGGTAACTAGTTCTCTGATTCTACATTTGGAACATTAATGAAGTGGTGAACTTGTTTACGTCCCCGGGAAAGGTCTGCAGTTGTGGAGATTCATCACACATTGATCAAGTGCTGACGGATGCCGTGGCTGCTGGCTCTGGACCCCACTTTGAGAATTGCTGCGTCTGTGAATAAATCAAAGTCCTTCCCTTCCTGGCAGTTTATATTCTCCGTAGAGCTGCATGTTCCTTTTCTGGCCCTGATTATTCATTGGCAGTGAGCAAGGAGCCAGCCTGCCCTGTGACCGTGGGCAAACTCATAAAGAGGGGACAGCAGACCTTTCTTACCATGTCACGGGGATTTGGTGATCAGCATGTCAAAGTTTCTCAGTAAGAAGATATTTATGCATTGTTTTTTGGTATTAGAAACGATGACTGGCAGAGATTCCATTTGATTTGCTGGAAAAACACTAAGTAGAGACTGTGTAGAGGTGGGTTGGGGTTCTGAGTCTGCAGCATCTGTCAATCTCAGTCATCTTGCCCCTGCTTGGACATTCAGCTCCTTCTCTATGGAATTCATTTATTTATCCACTCGTAATTCACAGGTAATATTGAGCACCTACTAGGCACCATGGACTTTGTGAGCTAAGGGGAATAAAGAAGAGAACGTTTCACATGGCATCCCAGTTTCAAGGAATTAGAATGTAGCAGGAAAAAAAACCCCAGGTCTGAAGCAAATAATCAGATGACTAATTTTAATGGCAATCAGTGTCAGGGTAAACAATTCATTGGAGGCATGACTCGCTGGAGGGATCAAATCACAACTTAATTTCTGTCTCTCAAAGCTCCTTTAATTATCAACGGGGGAGGGAGGCTGCCCTCCCCCCTCCCAGTACAATTCAGGTCCCATGACTTTTCTGCTCAGTAAAAACGGACCTTATACACCAAGTCACAAAACACAGTTTTGATTTAGAAATTAACATGCCTATTCTGTATATTATTTAACACTTTATTCCTAAGTAACATTTCCCCATTCCCTGCACCTACCCCTATGCTAAGGTTGCTAGTGGTTGGGGCTTTGGTCAAGGAGGCCTTCATCGGGGTCCGGTCAAAACCGGAAGCCATTCCAGGTTCTTCAACCAAGGATTTCTCAGTCTATGAAGAGGGTCCAATGTGGAAACTGGGTGAGAAAGCGTGACTTTCCATTGTGGGCTCTAACATCAGGTTTCTGCTCACCAGAATGTAGAGTTTTTCTATGTAGAGTTTTTCTTTATAGAGTTTTAATATTTAAATAATATTCAGTGAGCTTTCCATGTATTGCGTCTTAAAGACATCATGACGAGTAGTCACCTCTAACGATGCCTGTGGTAAAAAGTGGTCTGCGCTTTGTCCCTTCTGCCCATTGTGGCAATGTCTCTGTTACTCGGGTGTTGCCTTCTGGTCTCTCCTTCTCAGGATTCCATCATCCCTATTCCCTGGTGGTACCACTTCCCCCCCGCAACTGGCATCTCACGCTGGCCAAGAGTGTTTCAAGAACACCACTGCCCCTCCAGCAAATGCATTTCTTAGCAAGTGTCTTCAGGACTCTCTCAGGGAGGGCCGTGGAGAAATGCGAGCACACATAACAAATCCACTCCAGCATCCTCGGTGTTCTCAGCCATTTACTTCCTTTTTCTACATTACGCCAGGGAAGATTTGGCATCTCCAATGAGGTCTTCTGTGGTCCAAGTTTTAATCAAGCAATCAATCGAGAAAATTGGTAGAAACTCCTTCAGCTTCTTGAGCTAATGCATTAAATCCAGAGTCTCTAGTGTGTACACTGCTACTGGTAAATGTGGTCTCATCCCAATTTACCTTCCTTCCTCTTTGGTCTGACACCCTTCAAATTCATTTCCACACAATTCCTCATATTTCTGCTGGTGAAAATTAGCAAGCTCTCATGATTCTTTCATAGTATTAACTCCTTCCTCCATGTCAGACATAATACTTGCCTCCCACTGAAGGATGGAGAGACCCAACTCTAGTTACAGATTGAAGGGGTGAGGAGGGTGGGTTTGGGGAGGACAGGCATCTCCTTACAAGTCACCTCCCTCAGGTGAGCATATTGCAATATCTTTGCACAAAGCTGAGTTCACTAGACTCCTCAGACTCAGGAAGAGGAACTGCTTCTGCTGGAAAGGGACCCTCGGAGATGCTAAAGATTCTCAACTTTATCTAAGTCCATCCAAATGCACTCATTGCAACACTGAAAGTCCTGTTTATTTCCGATCAATTCTTTAACTTACACATAAGAGTTAGTAGTCTTGTGAATTCAACTTATAATTCTGTAACTTGTGTGATTATGCTTTGTTCCTGATTTTTAACAAACTCCTCACTGCAGCTACAAAAAACAAGAAGTTATTTTAGGGCTACCCTGGAATCTTTCTGGTTCTCTGATCGTGACAAATTGAAACTTTATAACTCTGAGTTATTTTTTTTTCTAGAATCTTTACAATGTAGTAAAAGGAGAATTCTTAACCCATAATCCTTGTATTATCTTTACCACAATTATGGCCAAGTGAAGCCACCATGTGACTGCAGCACTGGGTTCTACAGGTACTGCGTCGTGGTCAACAACAGGAGATTCTTTCCTTCTGATGCCTTAACTCACCATGGATTTAATCGTACCTGATTTCTCAATGCTAATGAACTCAGCATTACATTTAAGGCCAAGGATATGACCAAGTCAATTCCAGCATCCTGTCTTTGAGGGTCTATGTCCTGAGCTTCTGGAACTAAATGTTATAACATACAGGATTCACTCAGGGAAATACAAGTTGCACAGGCATTTCAGCAGATGGGATTTAACATAGGGAATTGGCTACACAGGTATTAGAGGGCTGAAAAAGCAAACAAGAGACACTGTAGCAAGTCATAAATAGTAATTGAAGTTTAAAAAAATACAACACCACTCCTAGAACTGGGGGACAAGCAAGGCAGAGGCTGGATTATCAGATCCTAGGAGCCCTGAGGAGCCCCATGGAGCTGGAGGTCAAACTTGGAGGACAGAGTACATTCCAACTGCTGCACCTCTGAGGGATCCCCTCCCCCACCAGCCCCCCCACCCCCCAGAGCATAAGGCAGCATTTGCCTGCCTGCTTCCTGGACTTGTGTGTAGGATTTGTGTCAGCATTAGAGAGAACAGAACTGGAAAAATAAGAGTTGGTGGTTGGCCAAGAAGGTGAAATTTGCTCTCCAAAGAGAAGAAAGACAAGAGCTCAGAGAATCTGGGTGATTTTGAAGTTAGAAGGTGAGGATGAGGGGAAAAAAGGGTTTTTTTTTGTTTTTGTTTTTGTCTTGGAGTAAAATTGCTTTACAATGTTGTGTCAGTTTCTCCTGTACAATGAAGTGAATCAGCTATATGTATACCTAAATCCCCTCCCTCTTGGACCTCCCTCCCACCCCCCAATCCCACCCATCTAGGCCATCACAGAGCACCTAGCTGAGCTCCCTGTGCCATACAGCAGGTTCCCACTAGCTATCTATTTTACACATGGCAGCGTATTTATGTCAAACCTAATCTCCAATTTGTCCCACCCTCCTCTTCCCACCCCGTGCCCACATGTCCATTCTCTATGTCTACACCTCTATTCCTGCCCTGCAAATAGGTTCATCTGTACCATTTTTCTAGATTCCACATATATGCATTAATAGATGATATTTGTTTTTCTCTTTCTGGCTTATTTCACTCTGTATGACAGACCCTAGGTCCATCCACATCTCTAAAAATGACCCAGTTTTGTTCCTTTTTATGAGTGAGTAATATTCCATTGTATATATGTAATACATTTTCTTTATCCATTCATTTATCATTGGACATTTAGGTTTTTCCCATGTCCTGGCTATTGTAAATATGCTGCAATGAACATTGGGGTACATGTGTCCTTTTGAATTATGGTTTTCTCAGGGTATATGCCCAGTACTGGGATTGCTGGGTCATATGGTAGTTCTATTTTTAGTTTTTTAAGGAACCTCCATACTGTTCTCCATAGTGGCTGTATCAATTTACATTCCCACCAACAGTGCAAGAGGCTTCCCTTTTCTCCACACCCTCTCCAGCATTTGTCGTTTGTAGATTTTTTGATGATGGCCATTCTGACTGCTGTGAGGTGATACCTCATTGTAGTTTTGAGTTGCATTTCTCTAATAATTAGTGATGTTCAGCATCTCTTCATGTGCCTCTTGGCCATCTGTATGTCTTCTTTGGTGAAATGTCTATTTAGGTCTTCTTCCCATTTTTTAATTGGGTTTTTGCTTTTTTTGATATTGAGCTCCATGAGCTATTTGTATATTTTGGAGATTAATCTTTTGTCCGTTGCTTCATTTGCAAATATTTTCTCCCATTCCGAGGGTTGTCTTTTCATCTTGTTTATGGTTTCCTTTGCTGTGAAAAAGCTTTTAAGTTTCATTAGGTCCAATTTGTTTATTTTTGTTTTTATTTTCATTACTCTAGGAGGTGGGTCAAAAACGATCTTGCTGTGGTTTATGTCAAAGGGTGTTTTTCCTATATTTTCCTCAAAGAATTTTATAGTGTCCAGTCTTACATAAAGAGGTTTTTGAAGTTAATAGCCCATTATGGCAAGAATATTGAGAGCAGAAGCGAAGAGAACATTTTGAAGGCATTTTGCAGTCAATTAAGAATATACTTCTGGACTTCCCTCGTGGCACAGTGGTTAAGAATGCACCTGCCAATGCAGGGGACCTGGGTTCGATCCCTGGTACGGGAAGATCCTACATGCCACAGAGCAACTAAGCCTGTGCGCCACAACTACTGAGCCTGTGCTCTAGAGCCTGAGAGCCACAACTTCTGAGTCCGTATGCTGCAACTATTGAAACCCGTGTGCCTAGAGCCCGTGCACTGCAACAAAGAGTAGCTCCCCTTCACTGCAACTAGAGAAAGCCCTCGTGCAACAATGAACACTCAACACAGACAAAAAAAAAAAGAATATACTTCCATCTGTCTGATATTCTTTGAGAGAAATAACAGCAAGGGTTTGAATCAAATTGAGATTGTTGTTCATTTCTTTCTTTTGGACCTCAGGTGCAGGGAGGGTTCCTCACGTCCTTGGTTCATAGCTAGCTTGTTACAATCCTGTGTTCAAGCAAGGCTCACCTGTTCATTTTATTCAGTAGTTTTCACCTCCATGGCTTAGTCTCACAGCCATTCTTGCCTCTTGCCCTGGCATCCACACTGATGTGTTTGATATATGCAATTATATAGCTGTGTGACTTTGAAAAATAGTGTGTGTATGTATGCACATATAAAAATACGTTAAAGTTTATGTAAAACAGTGTGCTATATATCTCATTTGGTTTTGTGCATTTTACACAAAACACCATGTATTTAAGCTTCTTCTTTGCTGCTCTATAACTCATAATCATGGGTTCTGGCTGCTGCATAGAAAGTTGTTATATATCTTGCAATGTTAGTTAGTCAAGCCCCAAAAATAGACATGCAGGCGTCCTAGAAACCCCAATACTACCAAGGACCCAAATCTGTGTGTGAATTTCTCTAGGATTTGTATAGGAGGGTAATAGAACATATTATTCTTTCTTTATATTAAATTGAGATATAATTTACATGTCATAAAATTTACCCTTATAAAATGTACAATTCAGTGGTTTTTAGTATGTTCACAAGTATATACACCTCACCACAATCTAATTCCAGGACATCTTTACTACCCCATAAGGAAACCCTACACTCATTAGCAGTCACTTCCCATCTCCCCGCACCAGTCACAGATCTACTTTCTGATTGGATTTGCCTATATTTCTTTCTTTTTGAAGATTTTGTTTATTAACTTATTGACCTTCAGGTGACAGAAGTTAAATTAATCAATATCTCAGTTCATAAAACATTAGCCTATTTTTTTCCTTTCTTTCTTCCTTTTTTTTCTTAAATAATCCATTTCCTCTAAGATCCTACCCCCTCTTTCCCTTTCATTGACACTCATTAAGATGTTTCATGTTAACTATATTTGGTGTTAACTATGATAAATGATAATACTTATAAAATATAGAATTTTTTTTGCACATTTAAAAATGTACACAGTGGTATTGTTCTATAGTTTCTTATGTTCTTGTTCAACTCTACAGTTTGGGAATCAGAGAGATGGTGTAGTGTAGTGGTTCAGACTAGTTCTGTCTAAATCTCATTCCCCATGGAAAGGAACTAGAGCCCATTGGAGAAATTGCTCATTTCCAAGTCTGGGACAGAAAGTATTAAGAAGAGCCTGGATTATCTCTTGACACTTGACAGCAGAGAAGCTATCAAAGGCAACTTGAGTCACATAAGAAGTACTCAGAAAACGAATTTGAAGTCAATGAAGATTTTAACTGCCATGCATTGGAAAACATCACATAGATTTAAATTTATGAGTTCATAATAATACTGGAAAAAGTAACTCATTGATCAACTTTGGAGGATACTAGGGAATAAATGCATTTAACTTGAAAACTGGGAAGTATTGAGAAAGTATCAACGTTTGCTTTGCTTGACTTGTTTGACTGTACCTCAAGGTCACCAAGGAGTTGATGAGAAGAAGTCTTTCTTTATAAAATGATTACACCTAATGAGCAATGATCATCAATAGCTGCTGATATCACAACATAAGAGGCAACCAGACACTTTGTAGCTTCTGTTAGAAATGCAAAATATCATCTATGAAACACTCCTGTAAAAAAAAAACAAAACAAAAACCCTAAATCTGATCAAGCTTCTAGACCTCTCAATTTCCAGAAAATACAGGGGACATCTGAACATTCTAGATGCTTTCATCAGGATGCAATCTGCAAAATCTAGACTATGGGAAGCACTATAGGACAAACATCCTGGTTTCTTCAGCAAATCAGATTCACAGAGGGAAAAAAGTTGTGAGGGAGGACCCATCCAAATATTAAGGGGTTGATAGAGAAACCAGTTGCAATGTACGGCTGTATAAGTATATATATATGTACAAATTACACTTACACAACCAAATAAGTTGCTAAAAATCATTTCTAGAACAACCGGGGAAATGTGAACACCAACAGTGTATTGGATGACAGTAAAAATTGATTGTTGAAAATTGTGGAGTAGGTTATAATATTGTGATATTTTCAAAAAGGGAAAACATATTTCTGAATAGCATACCATAATACTTAAAGATGAAATTATGTAATTTGCTTCAAAAATAATATGAAACAGAATAAGTGTGAGGGCACAGAGGCAGAGAAGAAACATGGTCAGCTGTGAATTGATTAACACAAAAGTTGGGGGATGCCTACAGTGCAGTTCATTATATTGTTCTATCTTTGTGTATATTTGAAATTTCTATAATAAAATTAAAAACAAAAAGAGTACAACTTCTGGGGAATATCCTGATCTCAATTCAAACCAGCTGTTTCCTCGCTGTGTGATATGGCGCTTACTTAAATTCTCAGCCTTCAGTTTCTTCATCCTTGAAGGAGAATATGATTATGAGTATCATAGATTTGTTTGAGAATATTTAATCAATACACACAAAGCACATAGAGTATTGCCCGTCTTTTGCTCTTTGTATACCCAGTTCATTGCTCCTGACTTCTGCAAAGTGGTTCATCGAATGTCTTCAGTGAATTTTATTTGTCCATGCCTCCATAGCCACACTACAGCCATAATCAATAAATATCCTCATTTCTGTCCTTGTGCATGGGAGAGTAAATCATAGACTCACAGAAATGAGAGTGGGATTTCTGGATCATGGGGCAGTTGTAATCAAATTTCCCTGATAACTGCCAAATTG
The DNA here is from genome assembly GCF_965194805.1 of Balaenoptera borealis. NCBI lineage: Eukaryota > Metazoa > Chordata > Mammalia > Artiodactyla > Balaenopteridae > Balaenoptera > Balaenoptera borealis. The sequence continues at coordinate 104,119,203 of NC_138870.1, forward strand.
TTTGCCACTATGTCTGGATCTCCACAGAAACTCCTGTCTCCCCACATCCTTGCTATCAGCTGGACTTATCTTCATTTTTCTGAGGTCTTGTTTTCAGGTAATTTCAGTATCTCTTCACCTATTTCTTAGCCATTCAGCTTTGCTTCTGTAGGAATTGTCTGCCACATTCTTGCCAATATTTCTATTAGTTTTCTTGGCTTTTTCCTTGTGGATTTTCAGAGGAGACTTGTATATTCAAGTTGTTATTCCATTGTCAGCTTTAGATATTATAAATAACTACTCTCGGTATTTCATTTGTTTGCATTCTTTGTCTAGGGCGTCATTTTTGAAAGAAAATCTAATTATGGTGTCCTCTCAATCTATCACTTTTTATCTGGAGATTTGTACTTTTCAAGTCTTCACTAAGACTCATCCAAAAGATTACAAATATAGATTATAAATATAGTCCCACCACTTTCTCCCATTAGTTATACATTTTACATTTAGTGTTTTTGAAATCTGTATAGAATTTACTTGTGAACATGATACGAGGTAGATATCCAGCTGTGCTTTTCTCCATATCATTTTCTTTCAAACACAATCTATAAAACAACTCATTCTTTCCCCACTGGTTTGTAGTGATGTGAATATGGACGCATGCATACATTTGTGAAGATTGTATCATCGGTGTGAAAGGTTCCCCCAGGCATAAAAAGTGGCAGAATTTATAACTTTATCATATCCTGGTTCGCATACGAACTCCCAGGTATGTGATTGAATTCCATTGTCCTCTTTGCCTATCTCCACATCCACACCATTGTCACTGTGCTGTTGGTGTCTTTATGTTGGCTTTGGAGACTGTCACTGTACCTAGTAGGATAATACATCCACCTTTGTTTCCTTTCCAAAATCTACTTAGTAATCTGTACATTTTCATTCTCCCACGTAGATTTTTAGAACAAATGTGTTGACTTTATTTTTAAAAAATTATAACTTTGATAGGGGTTACACTAAAGTTTTAGTGTAAGGTAGAAAGAATTAAGTTTTATAATGGTAAATTGCTTCATCTTTGATCAAGGTTTCTTTCCATTTACTGTCCTTATTTTATGTTATTTAATAAAGCTTATTTTTTCTCATAAATTACATGCATTATTTTTAGAATAATTTTAGTTCTTTACAATGGTAATTGATACTGTGAATTAGATCCCCTTTTCATTGTATTATTAGGTAATTCTGATGTAGAAGAATATTATTCATGTAAGTAAATTCATCTGCAACCTTGTTGAATTCTCTTAATAATTCTAACAGCATTACTTTTTATTCTGTGTTTCCAGTAGACGATCATATTATTTAATAATTTATACTTTTAGTATGAGTTTATAACATAAATTAGGGTTGAACTTTATCATATTGTTTTGAAGTATTTATTGATAGAACCATGTGCCTTTTTCTCTATTTGTTAATTATTGTGGTGTATTATCTTAGTGGACTTGTCTGTTACCAAGATAAATCCTGTCAATTATGTTGTGTTAATTTTGACATGCTTTTGGAGTTGGTTAGCTAATATAGGTATATGTCTTGAGATTTATATTAAACCCCATTAATCTACTTATGAAACATCCTAATGTTTTACCTTTCTTTTTCAGTACTTTATCTCAGTTTCTGAAAGAGTAGTGTTAAAATATTCAAGTACAATCATTGATAAATTTATTTTTCCAAATGTTTCCATTGTTTATATCTATTTAGAAATTATATTAAATTCATATATGTTCAGGTTATTTTAAAATCTTAATTTTTATTGTTATATATATAGTATCTCTTTTCCTTGGAATATCTTTGTCTTATATGCACTGTAACTCGTATTACCCTGACTTTTTTTTTTTTTTATGTAGCTGCTCTTTGCTTTTATTTATTTATTATAAATTTATTTATTTATTTTATTTTTGGCTGCATTGGCTTTTCATTGCTGCACGCGGGCTTTCTCTAGTTGTGGCAAGCAGGGGCTACTCTTCGTTGTGGTGTGTGGGCTTCTCATTGCAGTGGCTTCTCTTGTTGAAAGCACAGGCTCTATGCACATGGGCTTCAGTAGTTGTGGCATGGGAACTTCAGTAATTGTGGCTCATGGGCTCTAGAGCACAGGCTCAGTAGTTGTGGTGGACAGGCTTAGTTGCTCCGCAGCATGTGACATCTTCCTGGACCAGAGTTCGAACCCCTGTGTCCCCTGCATTGGCAGGCAGATTCTTAACCACTGCACCACCAGGGAAGTCCTACCCTGACTTTTTAAAATATTTCTGTACTATTCGATTTTATGGGTGTTTCTCTAAAACACTTTATTAGATCATGTTTATTCTCTCCATTCTGATTGTTTTTTATTTCCAGAAATTTTAGTCCATTTACATTTATTGTAATAACAGTTCTATTTACACTTATTTTAACAATATTATTTCCTAATTTTAAAATTCTACCATATTATATCTCAGATTTTTATACTTTAAAATTCTTTTTTATTGTTGATTAGAACTTCATAGTTTGTGTATACCACTGGTTGCTTATTCATTTATCAAGGCCGCACATTTGTATTATTTCCAGTTTACAACTGTTAGAAATAAAGACACTGTAAACATTCACATACCAATCTTTGTGTAGACATAGCTTTTTCTTTCTCTTGGGTAAATACCTTGGAATAGAATTGATGCCACTGTTTTTCAAAGTGGTTGTACTGTTTGCATTTTCACCAGTAATGTATGAAAGTTGCAGTTGCTCAAGATCCTTGCTAGCATTTTGTCTGTCTGTTTTATTAATTTTAGCCATTCTATTTAGGTTTATGGTGTTATGTTTCTGTGGGTTTAATGTACATTTGCCCAATAACTAATGATATTGACCTTCTTTTAACATGTCTACTTGCCATATATGTCTCTTCTTTCATGAAATGTCTGTTCATATATTTTGTACATTTCTAATTTAGGTTTTATTATTCCTTAATTTTGAGTTATAAATATTCTTTATATTTTATAGATGCAGGTCTTTGATCAAATATATGTTTTATAAATATATTCTTCCAGTCTGTGATTTGTCCTTTCATTCTCTTGATAGAATTTTTTTAGGAACAAAAGTTTTCAGCTATTGTAAAATCCAATTATCAATATTTTATTTCATACTTTATGCTTTTTGTGTCTTATTTTACAAAAAGAAAATAAACAAAAATACATTGCCTTCTCTAAATTTGTGAAGATGTTCTCTATGTTTTCTTCCAGAAATTTTCATCTAAAAGTTTTAATTTGTTCATTTTTAAGGTTTGTTTTGGCTATTCTTTGTCATTTGTATTTCTATAAATTTTAGAGTCAGCTTGCTGACTTCTAAAAGAAAAAAGTGAGATTTTGATTGAAATTGTGTTGAAACTACAGATCAGTTTTAGGGATAATTTACACCTTTGTTTTAAAATGTAGGGGTTTTTTTATTATGGAAGTATGGTGAGGCCAACAGATCAGGAGACAAATTCCACTGAGAAGATAATTTGTTACTCACAGTTGCCAAGAGAAAGGGCCATACCATACCATGGTGGGGGAAGCTCACAGTGAAGCACCAGGGTCTGTCAGGAGGCAGGAGGTATGGGGGCAGAGCATGGCCAGGAGTTCTTTACTGTGGTTTCCATGGGAAAGGCAAGGCCAGGAAAGCAGGCTTAGGATTGGCAAGTTGAAATAATTTCAGTGGGTTCTGGGGTGTGGATGCTATCTTTGGCTGTCTGGTATTAGGTCCTGGGATGATTAGGGCAGGGAAATATTGCCTGCTACCAGGCACAGTTGGTAGCTCAGAATCTGGACTCTGGGTTGTTTAGTTTGCATATGCAAGACTCCTGGGAGGGTTGTCTGCCATCTCTAGGAATTGACCAGCCCTGGAAGGGCCAGTCCCTCCCCTGTCAGCAAGGCCCCAGATACAAGAGCCTCAAGAACACAGAAAATAAGAAAACACAGTCAACACAATTTTTTGAATATTGAGTCTTTCAACCCATGAACCTGGGATTTCTTCACTTATTTACTTTTTAAATTTCTCTCATCAGTGCTTTGTTGCTTATAGTGCACATATTTTGTCCATATTTTGTTGGATTTACCCCTAAATATTTCATGTTATTTGATCCTATTTAAAGGGATAGTTTATATATTAAACATGTATCCTAAAACTTGCTAAATTTAATTATTAGTAAGATCAGCTTTAATTGTAATAATTATATTTTCTCTACCGTTTTTGTACAAATAGAGTATATTTTAATAGTTTAAAAAAATCCTATATTATTGATTCTATTATCTGTGTTACTCCTGGTTGTTACCATTGTCTGATATTTTTTCTCTCAGTTTGGGCTCATATTTTCCTGCTTCCTTGCATGGCTGGTGATTTTGATTGGATTACGGATATTGTGATTTTAAGTTGTTGGGTACTAGAGTTTTTTGTGCTTCTTTAAATATTGTTGTGATTTGATCTGAGCTGCAGTCAAACTCTCTGGCACCCATCTGACTTATTTTTTTATATAAGCTTTGTTAGGATATGGATAAGTAAATTTTGGCACAGTCCTCCCAATAAATACTCTGATGCTATGGAAGTCACTACCTCGATGCCTACGAATAGGTTGGAAATATGCTCACTGTACAGTGTTGTGTGAAAAAAAAAGTGAAGGCAACATAACTGTATATCAGGTGATCCCAGTACTCCTGATTTTAAATTAAGTATATAGACAATTAAGTTTAGAAAAATACAGGATTTGGGGTCATTAAACATATTTTTAAACTTTCTCTGATTTTAAATTTTTCTTCAACACATGGATATAATATGTTTTAGAGAAAAGATTAATACTATTAATAATTAAAAAAATGATTGGACTCACTATAATGGCTAAAATGAAAATGACAGTCAACACCAAGTGTTAGCAAGGATGTGGAACAAATAGAACTCACAAGTAGTGCTGGTAGGAGTGTAAATTGGCACAAATATTTTTGAACTGTTTAGGGCTATTCACTAATATCACATATACACCCTGTGCACCAGCAATTACATTTCTAGGAAGACATTTAAAAGGAAAGATACAGGCAGCCGTGCACCAAAGCCATGAGCAAGAATGTGTGGGATATCATACCCTCAAATGCTAATAACCCAGAGATCCATCAGCAGTAGAGTGGATCAGAAAGTTTTGGCATATCCATGCAATGGAACACCACATAGAAACGGAAGTAATGGAGCTACCAGTACACAAAACAACAGGGGTGAGTCTCACAACATGCAGAAAAGAGAATCCAAACACAAGGAATATGTATAAAGTACAAGTCAGGGCAAAACATTTCCATCCTGTTAGAAGTCAGGATCATGGTTACACTTGGTGACCAGAATCAGGCATGAGGAGCCTGTGGGGTGCTGATGGTGGCCTGTGCATACCTAGAGCCAAGCCCAGGGATGGCAAAATCAAAGTGCTTACTAGATATTCATTAAATAAATGATAGATGGATAGGTGGATGGATGGATGGTGGATAGATGACTTGGCCTTGTTGCTCAAAACTGTAGATTTCTGTCTCTCTGATTTATTCTCTCTGCCTTCCCCATCTACCACTGAGATAATATCAGGATTTTCATCTCTCCGTGGCTTTACTGAAATAAACTATATTACAGTTGAATCCAATCTGATACAGCTATGCTCCCCATTTGCACAAGCCTGGACTCAGGAATAAATTCCTAAAATAACACCAGTAATAATCATCTTCTCCTCTATGCTCAAGGTTTTACTCTTTAACTATGTCTTCCAGTTTTATGTAAAATATGCCAGGACAGAACACCAAACAAATGAGTTACCGTAGAAGGGAACTCAGAAGACAATAGTCTTTTCTACAACAGAATGCAAAAATGTAGGAAAAAAATGAGCTACACGACCATCCAGTGTGAGCTTGTACTCACCAGAGAGCAGAGACATTTTTGCTTAAATGTGCTCAGTAAGGAAAACCCATTGTGATTCTGGGTGATCACAGGGGTCTGCCCAGAGAAACTGGCACCTGATAGGTCTCTATATTCAGGGGTGGATTTCATCCTCAGAGAGGTGAGGGGTTGAGTGTAAGTGGGATTGTGAAAGGCATTTAGAGGTAGCATCAGAGCAAACAGACAAGGGTGGTGGCTGGGATGTGTTTCATCAACTCCCCGAGGACCACATCTGGACAGTCAACAACCACGGAGGTGGATGGGACAAGGATGAGAATGCCAGCTGTTTTTCTCCTATTGAGCACGTGTAAAAAAATAGAAGAAATCAAAGGGAGTAGAATTACAGGATAGTGGAGCTGGCAAGTGCCTTAACTGAATCTTGGTGTCATTTTACAGGATGGGAAACTGAGGCCTGGGTGACTTGGATAGCTTGCCCCATGTCCATGGTAAATGGCTGTAGGACTTATATTTTAACTCAGAAATCCTGACCCAGACCAGCGCTGCTGCCTGAATGGTGAACTGGGAAGACGTTTTGGGCTTTCACACTGTATGAGAGTGGATCGTTTTCCTTACCAAGACCTGAGAGAGGTCATCTTCACTGGCACTCTGCTTAGACCACACCCTTCTGTTTAGAAGCTTAATACTCCCTTGTAGATTTCAGAAGGCAACGCAAAAGTGAAGCATTTCTGCCGTTCTCCTTGGAGTGGAGAATGGCCCAACTCTGTCCACTGTTTTTGGTATAGATTGACACCCTTCATTGGACACGTTCCTACAACCACGGAGATACTTCTGGGAGGGCTGGCTGGCCAAAGGCATGCGGGTGGGAGGGCACAGAACCAGAGTCAGGGGGCCTGGGCCTTGGTCCTCTGTCTGCATGACCCCCGACTTGTCCTTTCCACACTCCATTTTATTTGCCTCCAGGTGAGGCCTCGTACAGCCTGTCTCTCATCTCTTTTCTTGCCCTGATGGTCTGCTCATCTTTGGGTCTTTAGAATCCCCCCATAGCTCATTTGTAGACATCCAGAGTTGGCCGGAACTTTTTGAGTGATATCCCTGGAGGCTGACAGTGAAGGAGAAATGTCAGATGGCAAAGAAGCAATTAAGTTCCAAATCAACTTCAATGATTTGTGTTTTAAACTTTCGATTTCTCTACACTTCAGTTTGAGTCCATTTCCATGAACTGCAACAATTGCCTGATACAAAGCCACTGAAGAAAAGCTTCCCGGAGCCTGAGATGGAAACAGATGGCCAGTGCTGGTGAGAACAGCCCCCATTCATTCCATCCAGTTGTTCCCAACAATGGCAAAAAGTCATTTAAAACACACTTAAGAATCTAGCTTTGTATTGATCAACGGCAGGGTAATGGGGAATGTCGAACTTTGAGAGTACCAGAACTCAAGACGAACCAAATGATTTTTTTTTTCTGATGGATTATTAGGAAAAGCACCGCTGTAATATAATTTTCTGGACAGTTGGATCAATGATGTCAACTCTTACCCCGGGTTTTGAATGATGACTCAGATTTGGGAGTCTGGATTAATATAAGGGGCAAACAGTCACATCTCCTTTAATGGATCACGTGGAAACACCCAAAGTGACCCGAAGCAAATTATTTACCACACAATTCCTGAACACAAAAGCTGTAGTCCACCTTCCCTGACTTAGAATCTTGCTTTTTTTTAAGTGTCAGTGCATCATCAGAAATTTATTTTATGCAATGAAAGGCAGCCTACTGAGGTCATCTGAGAAATGCTTTTCTGTTCAAGGAGTTGGCAGGGATGGAGAAATCTGGGTGAAGCTGGAAACACGTTCACACATCAGAATGCACCACACGGAGGAGGAGGCGAGCCTGGAGGAATGTTTCTTTTGTCCCCTTTCTTTCCCATCCCCAGTGGCACATCCATCAGCCCCTGACTTGGACCCCTGCTGTGGCCCCCTCCCTCATCTCCTCGCCTGGGTGTTGCCCCTCCCAGCCTCCCTGACACAAGTGACAGAAAGCCTAGAGCCTGACCCCTTCACCTCTGCTTGTATCCCTTCAATGACCCTCAGCATCTAACACTCTCCTGGCTCCTGGTAGGGGCTCAAGATATGTTTATCAATTGCATAAATAGACCCCCATTTTCTAAAGGACAAAGTGTGAGCACCTTACCATAGATGGCCTGTGAGTTCTCCCAGCCACTGCCCTCTGCACTTTCTGGTTCCTCCCCGATGACTCTCCCTCTCCCCAATGAGCCACACTCCCACCCACGTTCTGTGGTCCCAGCCCCGGACATCCTTCCTAGTCTCATCACGGGAAGCATGAATCCCACTGAGTTTTGAGGACCCACTGGAAAGAGTCCCGTGTATCATGTTAGGTTGCATCAGTCTTACCACGACACTATGTTAATTCCCGCCCCCCCACCAAGTGTTCTGGGAATGTTTTAAGGCTGCTTCTGACAGTGTAAAGGAGTAACTGAATCTGCGTGCAACCTGATAAAGGGTGTCCAGAGCCTTTGGCACGTGATTTGACATTCTGACAACGTAAGATCTGCTCCTGGGTTTACATACACGACCCTTTGCGGGCTTAAATGGAACTCAATGCCTGACCCCACGATGCCCCAAACACATACCCTACCTCTGTCTACTGGCTCCACCAGCTATTGGAATCCCAGCCTGGAGCCTGGTGTAGCGGGGTCCAAACACACTCTCTGTTTCTCAGATGAGCAGGCAAGCACAGGCTCCGCTCCATTCCTAGCGTCTGACCTCACCCGGCTCTTGTACCCCTTTTCCAGCAGAGAGGGAAAGGGGGAGGGGAGGACCTTGGTAAGGTGCAATAGCTGTCTCTCTTGGGGTAACGATGTGTCTTTGTGTTAACCTGGTTTCTCTGGTGTTAATTCTGAATCAAAATCCAAATCTCTTATTAAGGCTGTTTCCTTGCCTTTGACCCTGGAGGAAGGGGCAGGTGCTGTGTGAATTCAGTGTACTGTGGGTACTGCAGGTGGTGCGGGTGCTTCAGGTCTGCAGGGGCTCTGGACGGTACAGGTGATGCAGGTGATAGAGATGCCTTAGGTGATGCAGGTGATGCAGGAGATAGAGATGCCCTAGGTGATGCAGGTGATGCAGGAGATGCTTGAAGGCAAAGATTGTCTCCTCATGGGTTAGGGGACGTTTGCTGCTCCAACAGCAACTTTGGGCTGAGACTTCTCACCATGTTTTCCCCTAGTGTTGACCTTAGTTCTTGTCACCCCACCTGCTGGAGTACCCATAACTATTACCACCTTGACCTGTGGCCTTGGCAAGGACAATTTAGGGGAGAAGTCCTGATCCGGCTTCACTGTGCCCAGACCCACTGAGGTCTGGTTATGACCCACATGAGATCCCAACTTGGGCACCCGCATGACAGCCTATGGGACCACCATGCCCTCACCTTGGCTGGTGACCCCCTGGCCAGCTCATCTTCTCCTACAGCCAGGTCGTTTACTATCTGTGATACTGGGGAAGTTACTTACCCTGCCTGCATCCTGATTTCCTCAGCTCCAAAATCAGGACCTCCATCCCAGCTCTTACTAGGGTCTCCTTGAGCCCATTCCATGGCCATTTCTCCCACTGTACCACCATTCTTAGGACAGCAGCCTTTGTGTCACTCAGACCACTGTCCCCTCCACTGTCCCTGATGGAGGACTGCAATAGAGAAGGGGTTCAAAAAATGTCCAGTCTCTCTACCAAAGTTTCTGCTGGACCTCTCATATCTTGATTAATGAACACTCCGCTTTGAAACATAATCCTGAAGGGCTGCTCCTCATCAAAATGATAGGCAGTTATAGGCATTCAATGGATATTTGCTACGTTTAATGGAATTGAATTTCCGAAGAGCTGCACATTTCCTCTATGAAATACCCAATACATCCTGACTGTGCCCAGTGATAACACGGCATCCATCTTTTTGAGTCAGTGGCCAAAGACAGATGCAGTTTCTTAATGAACAAAGTCAAATTGGGAAAGAGTCTTTCCTGAGAAGCAATGAGGACATTTTCATTAGAAAAACACCTTGGAAAAGGATCTTGCTTAATATCAAGAATGAAATCAGCTGTGTCTTCAACCACCCCGAAAATGTACTCCCGGAGGTGCCTCGTGTCAGTGGCAAGATCACAGTGGTCCCTCCACTCTTCTTGGCAAAGCCAGGAGGCACCAAGATTAGGGCAGTGATTCCCCTGACTGTTAGGCACAAGCCCCAAGATTAAATGAGAGTCCATGGCAAAATGTTGGCCTCTGTTTCTCTGAAAGTGCCTCCTACCTGGGAGAGAACTCATGCTGGACGGGGGCACCTCGAACGGTGGTGCCAGGAGTGAAGCAATCCTGTCTCTTTGCCAAGCTCACCTCTGCCCCAGTCTTGGTATAAACGTCCCTCTTACAAGTGATGCTTTCAATAAGTAAATAGTAGAGCGAGGCAACTTGTGGGTCCACATAGATTCCCAGTGACTGGACGTCTCCTGTGTAAGAGTTGGGTTTCTAGATAAAATACAGGATACCCGGTTAAATTTGAACTTCAAAAGCAGCAGATACTTTTCTGGCATAAGTATAGCCCAAATACTGTCTTTTTATTTTGCTAACTCTGGTAACTCTAATAGGCATAATGTACTCTATTAATTACAACATTTGCCCAATCGCTCTGGGTAAATGATTAGACAGTTATTGAGTCCTTTTCTATGCATTGGACTGACCTGTCTCTACCAGCCTTTTCAACTTGCAAAAGTGACAGAATTTCTCTAAGCCACCCACAGCGCTATTGTGAGAATTAGTGGGAGTAGGAGGTTTAAAATGCCTACGTAACATGCTAGTTTATGCATGTTTCCCGTGTCCACCCATCCTTCCTTCCCTCCTTACCTCCCTCCATCTCTTCCTTCCTTCCTTCCATCCTTCCATCCAGTTACCCATCCTTTACCCATTCTTGGCTACCAACTAAGTGATAGGCACTGTTGCAGTGCTGGAAAGATTCACGTCCTTGTTGTGGGAAAGACCTGTAATAACTCTGTAACAACTCAGAACAAATAATGAAAAATAACTGTCACACTGCTGGTGGTGGCCTGCCCATTCTCTTTACTGGCTGATGACAATCCCAGGTCTCCCTTCTAAAGGATTTCCTTCCCAACAGGAGAACAGGTATAGCCTCACCTATCCATCCCCGGTCCCTTCACGCAGGCCTCTGCCAAAGCCTTGGGGACACAGAATACGAGATGCCAAGATCCTGACCTCAAGGAGGGGCAGATTCTGAAGTTCAACTCCTCTCCAGAGCGGCATTCTCGGTCAGCTCTCTGACGAGCTTCATCCTGTGTGTCTCCAGCCCCGTCCCTGTTCCCCCAGCTCCATCCCTGCTTTCTCTAAGCCCCATCCCGGCCCCCTGAGCCCCTCAACAAACCTTTGAAGGAGAGACAGCAGGTTCTGCTTCTGCGGAACAGCATCTAAGCCCGCTTTTCACTTTCTAGATTTTCAAAGTATCATGATTTCGTTTGTCCCATTTGCATTCAAGAATTAGGCAAGAGAGATCTATTGTGCTCCAGTTTTACAAATAAGAAAACTGGACACAAAGTTAAAGAGTTTGTACAAAGGCCACCACAGGCCAGCTGAAGCCAGACCAAGAGTCTGAGCCTCTGGCTCCAGGACGATGTTTCTACCCCAGTGAAAAATTCTCAACTGCGGGCAGTGTGACCGCAAAGACTTCCTCAGCCCCGCCACGAGCTTAATCCAAGAATCCATTTAATTTGCAGCCAATGTCTCCTCCTTCTCCAAAGAATGTTTTACCACCTGCCACCCAGCCCTGGGTGGCTTCAGAGCTAGACAATGGGCCCTCAGTGACAAGAGCCACTGAAATACAAGGCTTTATTCTGCTACTGTGTTTGAGACATAAATTGTTCTTATCTCAAACCATTCTCTAAAAGGTTAAGAAAAAATCTGTATTTGTCTGTGGGACAAAAGGGTAAGAGCTCAGAGCTGAGTGTGGAGAGAGAAAGAATGTCATTATGACCAGCAGAGAGGAGAATCAGGGATGCATCACCGCCACTGCAGGGGAATCAGAGTGAGCTGTAGCCCATTCGCCCCTCTATCTGGGCGCAAGGTTTGATGACTCAGCACCAGAGGCCAGCTGGTGAAGCAGTGTGGGCATTCCATGGGGCAGGGCTGGGGTATGTGCAGCTGAGTCACTGCTCAGCTCGTGTCCCCCGTCAGTGCTCAGCTGGGGGTCCAGGTCCCTGCTCAGCTGGGGGCCCTGGTCAGTGCTCACCTGGGGTTCGGGTCAGGACACTTCACCATCCCACCCCAACCCTTGCCTGTTTCCTCCTTTAAATGTGCTTTCCATATGTGACTAGTTAAATTTCTATTAATTGTATAAAATAAAACCTAGCTCCACAACATCTCTAGCCACATTTCAAGAGTTCAATAGCCACATGTGGCCAACATCGAATGAAAAATAAATCCAGATTTAGTAAGGAGATGCTTTATTCTAAAGATTATTGCTGGTAAGAGGGTGGGGGCAGGACTCTATCACAGAAGGGAGAACGCCCTGATGGTCTGCAAGAGGGTTAGTCTTTTATTGAAGGGCACAAACAAGTCTAGAAAGAGCCGGTGTGTGAAGTGGGGTGAAAGGGTGGCATGATCGGGTCATAGAGCAGAGAAGATTTTGTCAAGAGGCCAACCAGGTCCCAAGAGGGAGCGAACGCCAGCTGAGCTGAGTGTGGGCCAGAGTTCAGGGCCCGGGAGCAGAAAGTCTTAACCAAAGTTTGGTTAAAAAGTCTCTGGGATCAGTGGGGTCTAGGCCGTCAGCTAATCATTTACGAGGCACAGAATCAGCCTTGGAGGGTCCGTGTCTGACCTTGTCCCGGGGGAACTGTGGGGCATCCATGAGTCTTGTCGGAGGTTTTTGCAGGAAGCTGTTTCCCAGAACACAAAGGTGGGGGGATTTCTTAACCTTTTCTGTTTCCCAGGAGCACAGGGTTTAGGAGAAGCTCAGTGTCGCCACTGGCATCTGCCATGTTGGACTGCGTGAATTGGAAACCGTTCCCATTGCTGAAGACGTTTCTTTGGGCAGTGCTGTTCTGTAACTGATAACAGGAATTCCCGCATTCAGATTTGTTGTGAGACGGGACACCAGGGGGCTTCCTGGCCCAGAGCAGACGCCCAAGAGCCCATGGGCGCTATTTTCCTGTCTCACCAGCAGCTGGTGGCAATGCAGCTCTTTCAGTGCATGCCAAATTTCCTGAGATCCTGCCACGGCACCAGATTCCACTGCAGAAAAGCCTCCCCAGGTGGGCCCTCCCCCCTTGTCACTTATTGGGAAAGATCAGCCTCATAAACCTGCAGGCGTCCTAGTTTGATCCTTTGGCTCCTGGTCGATCTGTTGCACAGAGCATGGATTCCTGTCCTCTGAGACCACTGTCTCCCCTCCCAGCCTCCGCAGGTCCGTGCTCCATGCAAACCTCAAACACCATCTGGGACTGAGCCCTTGGACTGAGACCCCATCTCCCACTGCAGGCGGCAGGGAGGACTTCCCCGGACACTGTGTGAAGCCCCTTGACCAGACTTTAGCCCGGCTTCCACCTGTGCTAGGCTGTGTCCCCAGAGGTGCCCCCAGCCCCCGTGCTGAGTCTTTGCTCGAGAAAACACAGTGTGGCCAAACCACAGGCGGTGCAGTGTCCCCACCCCACTGCCCAGCCAGCCTCAGGGATTCTCCACGTAGCCCCTTCTGTGATGGCCCACTCTCTGCACACAGCCCCCATCCTTTCTTGTTCCCCCTTTTCACGTTCTCACGATCCCATTTCAGTCCCTCTCTGTTCTCCCTTTATAAACCCCGGTCACCTCTGTCTTGGAGTCCAGTGCAGTTGACACTAGAGTCTCTTTCCTACTGCAGGAGTCTCAATAAAATCTGTCCTGTTTCCTTTCACAAGTGTCCGCAGCTACTTTTCTTTGACAGCTCAAAAGTCACTCCCTGCACAAGCCTCCCCAGACCTACCCGGGCCTCCCACAGGCCCTCCCTCCGGACAGCCCACCCCAGGTTGCCATGGCACCACCTTGCCTCAGCACCATTGACATAAAAGATGATGCCACTCTACAGCTCAGCCTTTCATCCAGGCTTCCACACAGGGACAGCGTGTGCTGGGGCTCCAGAAAGAGCATCGAAAGGTTTCAGCTGAGGGACGGTGAGGGCCGTACTCCAACGTGGCCCCCATACATTCAGAGTCTTTCTGCCCTGGCTCCCGGTGCTCTTAGGATGAGGGGCACCCTGTGGGGCACTGGGTGGGGTCTGCTCTTGTGGGATGCAGATTTTCCAAAGCAATAGTCCCAACGTGATGCTGAGTCTGGCTTGTGCTGTTTGTTTAGTTAGTTAGTTAGTTAGCCAGTTAACTTAGTGATGGGTGGAGCCGTCTCCTGAATCGTGCAGGGGGGATGCTTCCACGAGGCCACACCTGTCTTGGATGTTGTCTTCCCTGCCCCCACCAAGGAAACCTTGCACTGGAGCTCCAGTCACGGGGTGGCCCCCAGGACCTAACTGCCAAGCAACAAGGCTCCTTATGGAAGAGCACTGACCCCCCTCTGGAAGTCGGAGCGTGAGTGTGTTACATAAGCTGCCTGCTTCTGCTTGTGCATTGGTATCTGGGTGTACCTGCCTCTGCTCTCCAGGGCTTCCCAGCACAGTGTTGGAGACAGATGTCAGACAGTTGTGATCTTTTCATTGTTTCCCTAATTTCACCTCAGAAAATGACTGATGGGAAGAAAGACGCAGAGCAGAGACTAATTTATAGCTAATTCTTCAAAACAGTCATGATTCGCTAAGCCAAATGTGGTGGATGTTTTTTATTTAATTTCCAAATTTGCAATTAAGCAAAGAGCAGCAGTCGGTGGGTTCTCTCTCTACATCTCTGCAGGACGACTTGGAAGAGCACAGGGCAGTGGAGTTAGAAAACCCAGGACACTTGGGTGCTGATGTGGTGCTGGGGATGGGAGACGTAGGGCTCTGGACAGAAGGAAGCATCCTCCAGGGTCATCTCACACACTGATGGTCACTTGGCTGCCTGTTTAGTGGAACCTACTGAAGGTCAAACCCATGTCCTCCTGGTGGAGATTCCAACAGACCAGGTAGGTAATAAAACAAACAAACAAATGTGATTTTATTGCTCTCTAATTATTTTAAAGAAAATGAATAAGGTGCTGTTAGAGTGACAGGTGGGAATTAAGGAGAGATGGCCATGGTTCAGAGAAGTCCACTCTGGGAAGATGACCTTAGTGCTGATCACCAGGGGATCTGCGATGGTTAGTTTTTTGTATCACCTTGGCTGAGCTATGGTACCCGGTTTTTCAATATAATCCTAATCAAGTTGTCGCTGTGAAGGTATCTTGTAGATGTGATTAACACCTACCATCTCAGTTCATTCTAAGTAAAGCAGATGACACTTGATGATGTTGGTGGGTCATCCAATCAGTTGGAGGCTTTCAGCACATAAACTGAGGTCTCCCTGAAGAAGAAAAACTTATACCTCAAGAATGCAGCATCAACTTTTCCTGAGAGCTCCAGCCTGCTGGTCTGTCTTACAGGTGTTGGACTTGCCAACCCCCAACAACCCTGCGAGCCAACTCTTTGCAAAAATCTCCTTAACTTATTTTTATTTGTACTTCTATTAAATCTATTTTATTTTTATTTTATTATATAATAAACACACACAAAACATCCTACTTGTTCTAGTTCTCTGTTGAACCATGCGTGCTCCTAATACAAGGTCTGACACTGCGTGCCCTCCCTCTCAGTTTACCTTAGGCACAGTTTTGGTGGAACTCATTTACAAGTAGCTTCAGCTACTCAGATGTGCTGAAAACATCCAAATTTCTACCTAACCCTGATCCTCTCTCCTGTCTGCACAGTCAAAAAATCCAACAGCCAGCTGCACATGGAGGCTTGGATGGTACCAGGTATCTCAGCCTCATCATGTCCAACATGAAACAAGCTAACATGCCCTCAAAGTTTCTCCCGTATTCCTTTTTAAACAATACTTCACTAGTCTTTAATTATAATGTAAAATAGACAAACAGGAGAGGGCATAAGTCATAAGTGCACTCTGTGTAGAGTTTAATGAATTTTCACCAAGCAAACACACCCATGAAATCACCACCCTCGTCAACTTTCACATCACCAGGACCCCAGACGCCCCCTGTGCCCTTTTCTAGCCATGACCACCTTCCTCTTTGCAAAGTTAACCACATTCTGACTACTAATACCTAAGTTAGTTTTACCTGTTTTGAATTTCACAGAAATGCAATCATAGATTATATATTCTTTTGTGTCTACTTCTCTCAATATTATGTTTGTGGGATTCTTCCATGTAGTTTTATTGATTAATAATTTATTCATCTTTATTAGTGTAGAGTCCTCCACTATGTAATTATACCACAATTTACTTAATCATTCTACTGTCAATGGATATGGGGACTGTTTCCAGTTAGAGATTATCTTATGTGATGCAGCATGATGATTCTACACATGCCTTTGGTGCACATATATATCTGGCTCTGTAGGGTATATATCTATGAGTGAAGTTGCTGGACTCCACCTTTTGTGTATGTTTATCTTTTGCAGATACTGTCCAACAGTTTCCTAAAACTAGCTGTAAAACGTAAAGCTCTCACAGAGTTGGAGTGTTCTAGTTGCTCCACTAGAACACTAGAACACTCCTTGCCAACACTTGGTGTTGTCCATTTCAATTTTATCTTCAGAGTATATGTCATGGTATCTTATTGTGATTTTCATTTGCATTTTCTTGATTAGTAACGAGGGTGAACACTGTTTCCCATATTTTTGGCCTTTGGGACGTCTTCTTTTGTGAAGTGACTGTTCAGGTCTCTTGCCAATATTTTATTGAGTATTTTTGGTTGTTTTTTCCTTGTTGATTTTGAAGTCCTTTGTTATAGGTATTGTGAATATCTTCTCTCATTCAATGGTTTGTGAATTTCCTATTTTTGGTGTCTTTTGATGAACACAATTTCCTAATTTTAGTGTAGAACTTTATCATGCCTTTTCTGTACAGTGAGTGCATTTTGTGTCCTGCGTAAGAAAACTTTGCCAACTAAAGATCACTAAGGTATTCTCCAAAGGTGTCCTTCTTTCACATTCAGATTTATATCACTGGAAATGAATTTTGTGTGAGATGGGAATAGGACAAGATTTATTTTTTCCATCTGCATCTCCAATTGACTCAGCATCATTTACTGAAAAAACATTCCCCCACTGCTCTGAAGCACTGTTATTATAAATCATTTGCCTATAAAGTTTATATCTGCCTCTGGACTATATTCCCTTCCACTGGTCTCCTTGTCTGTCCTTGCATTACAACACTGTCTTAATCACTGCAGCTTTACAGTACATCTTGATTTCTGCTAACGTGATTCCTCCAACTCTATTCTTCTTTAAGATTGTCTTAGCTGTTCTTGGTCCTTTGCATTTTCATATAAATTTTAGAATCGGTTTAGGAAGATTTTTAGAATAACTCTATTTCAAAAAAAATACTGGCCAAGATTTTGTGTAGGATTACATTAAACCTATAGATCATTTTGGAAATAATTGATATTTAAGTATTATATATTTCAATCCATTATTTTTTTTAAATTTTTCCAAAGAATATTTTGTAGTTTTCTGTGTAGAGGTCTTTGCACATATTTTGTTATTCCTAAGAATTTAGATTTTTCAAGTCATGGTTAATGGTGTCCTTTTAAACTCTATTTTATTTTGTATTTGTTTTTGTTATACAGAAATAATATTGAGCTGTGTATAATGACTTTGTCCCCAGAGGCCTTGTTAAATTTACTTATTAATTATCCTGGTTTATCTGTAAATACCTTAGAATTCTCTACATAAAAATCTTATCATTTGATAATAATGGTTTTCTTACTTTTACCCAGTATTAAAACTGTAATTTCTTTTTCCTGCCTTATTTCACTGGCTAGATCTTCCAGTACATTTCTGAATAGAAGTGATGGTAGCTTGTCTTGTTCCCAATATGTATCAGGTAACACATCATCAATGTTTTCTCATTAACTATAATGCTCATTGTGGTTATATCTTAATTTTTTGTTTGTTTTTTACCATGAATCACTGTTGAATTTCATCAAATTTTCTTGTGTGTATATCTATTGAGATGATCATATAATTTTTCTTTATTTGGTTAGAATGGTGATTTAAAATGACTGATTTTCAAATGTTCCCTTTGTATTCCTGCACACTGGCACTCCTGCAATAAACTCAACTTGATTGTAACCTATTGTCTATTTCTATATGTCATGGATTTGATTTTCTAATACCTACTTTGGGAAATTTTGCATCTGCATTTATTAGAGACGTTAGTCCTTGTATTGGTTTCCTATTGTCACTGTAACAAATTTCCACAAACTTATTGCTTTAAAAAACACAAATTTATTGCCTTTCAGTTCTGCAGAGCAGAAGTTTAAAATCAAGACGTCAGCAGTGCTGCTTCCTTCTTGGTGCTTCAGAAGAGAATCTACTTCCTTGCTTTTTTTTTACCTTCTAGAGGCCACCTGCTCTCTTTGGTTCATAGCCCCTTCTCATTGTTTCAATTTCTTGTTTCAGTTCTCACAACTCCTTCTACCGACTCTGATATTCCTGCCTTCCCCTAGTAAGGGCACTTGTGATTACATTAAGCTCACCAGGCTAATCCAGGATAATTTTCACATCTCAGACGCTTGACTTAATCCCCTCTGCAAAGTCCCTTTTACCATAAGATATTCACAGGTCCAGGGATTAAGATGTAGACATTTTTGGTGGTGGAGTGGGATATGATTCAGCCTACACAGTCCCTAAACAATACTTTTTTGTAAAGTACACATAAGTTCTTATTATCAAGATGTTCTGATCTCATCAAGACAGCTGGGAAATGTTTGCTCTCTTTCTATTCTCTGGAAGAGTATTTTGTAGTTAAGAGTTTTGTATATTTTGTTCTGTAAATGTTTAGAAGAATGTAAAGGCACATAGACTCAGAAGATATCTGGAGGGTAATGGAGAAATTTTAATTATTACTTTAATAAATAGGCAGCTTTTTAGATTTTTCTATGTCCTCTTGAATGAGTTTTAGTCAATTGTGGTTTTGATATTTTAAGTTTTGCCTTCTTTCTCTCTCATTCTCTCTCTCTCTCTCCCTTTCTCTTTTTCTTAACCTTATTCAGTACTGTCAGATGTTTATCTAATGTATTATTCTTTCTGATGAAACCAATATTTGCTGTTGTTAATTTATTTCATTATAATAGTTTGCTTTTTCCTTTAATTCTAATTTTAGCCTCATTTTGTACTTAACTATCATTTTAAATTTAGTTTACTATTCTTTTACCTAGCTACCTGAAAACGATATTTAGATTGGTTTTGAGCCTTTAATCTTTTTGATTATTAAGTCCATACATTTCCCTCGAAACACAGCTATATCTCACGTATTTTTCACTGTAGTTTTATAACCATACATGACAAAATATTTCCCAGTTTCCTTTGTGAATTGTTTTCTTTGAGCCATGATTTATTTAGAAATGTGTTACTAGTTTTTCAGATATTTGAAAACATCAACTCTACTATGGTCAGAGAATATGCCATGTATAACTTCGATCATTTCTTGAGACTTGCTTTATGGTTCAACATAAGGGTAAATTTGATAAATGATCCATATGCACATAAAAAATGAGTAATCTACATTTGATGGATGCAGTGGTCTACAGTTTTAATTATGTTAAATTTGTTAATCATGTTGTCAAAATTTTCTATACGATAAATGATCATTTTTTTGCTTTTGCTTTTAGTTACAAAATGAGATACGTTGGAATCTCCCATTATGATTGTTTCTTTGTCAGTTTATGCTCTTTGTTCTATCAGTTTTGGTTATGCATACATACAGGCTATGTTCACAGGTGATAGTATTTGTAGAATTGTTTTATTTCCCCAGAGGAGTGACCCTTTAATTGCTATGAAATATTTCTTTTTTAACTAGAAATTCTTTCTGCCTTAATGTCTACCTTGTCTGATATTTGATAGTGACATCACTTTGTCATTATTATGATCAACATTGTTACTGTTGTTATCAGCTAAGTTTTGCTTGGTTTATCTTTTTCCATCTTTTAATATCAGCCCTTCCGTATCTTTAGTTTTAAGATGTGACTCATAAAAAGTATATAGTGTGTTTTTTCCTTTACTATGAAAATCTTTGTAAATTAATCAGTGTACTTAGTCTGTTTATATGTAATGTAAACACTGATATTTTTGGATTGAAATTTCCTGCCTTAATATTTCGACATATCATATCTGATCTATTTCTATTCTTTATTTTCTTAACTTTTTTTGGTTAATTCCAGTATTTTTATTGTTCTTTTTTCCCATTATCCTAACTCATTATTTATGTCTCCTTTTACTATGTATTTAACTTGTGTGGAGGATTACTTCCATCCTTGACTTGTCAACTTCTAGAATATTTTATCTCTACTTGAACATAAAAACAGTGCAATACTTTAATCCCCTTCCTTACTTTTCCACCATTATTGCCTTATATTTTAATTGTTTATATTTAAAACTCTCATAATTGTTACTATATGCAATTATAATTATAATTATTACTACATATGTAATTATACATATTTACATATAACCATATGTAATTATATGGTTAAAATTACAATTATATATACAATGTACATATATGTTTTCATCCTGCATTTATATGCTTCTACTGGGAGTCATTTCTTTTTACCTGAACAACTTCCGTAGTTTCCATAGTGAAAGTTGTACTAGAGTCTAATTATTTCAGTAATTGTCTAATTATGTCTTCATTTTATCTTTAGTTTTGATATTCTTTCAGCATATAGAATTCTGGGTTTTCTTTCATCCCTATGAGATACCACTGTCTTTTGGATTCTGACATTTTTCTTGAACCCTCTTTCTTATTTTGGTTTTTCTAAGGTAGAGTAATTTATTTTCTCTGATTACTTTTAAGATTTTTCTCTTTGCCTTTGTTTTTTACAAGTTTGACTTAAATAAGTGTGTGTATGCGTGTATGTTTGATTTTTTGGTCAATTTGGGGAAAATATTAGATGAATATTACTCTGTTCTATTTTTTTTTCTTTGTTTGATTCTGATTACTTACATGCTGGACTTTTTATCATGTCTTGTATGTCTCCTTATGCCCTTTTAAAATACTTTCCATCCTTTTCTGTCTGTTGCTTTAGTCCAGATATTTTCTGATAAACTGTCATTTCATTTAGTCATCCTCTTTACTTATAATATTTATGAATTTGGTTATCCAGACACACATACATGATCACATATAAAATGTCTAGTAAATTAGAAATACTGCTTTTAAGCATTCTCAACCTCACAAAATAATTTTATTTAAACTCATGTTCCCCTGGCATCACTCTTTGTCACAACTCAACTAACAGTTGAGTCATGTAAGATAGTCCTCCAAAGGACTTTGCCTTCATTTCCAGCTAAATTGTTTGCAATATTTTCTTGAATTGTATAATATACTATTAATGAAGATTTACCCTAAACTTCATATACACACTTGCATAATATTTAGTATAGTTGATTGTTGATTCAACATCTAAATGTATGTTTATGATTGCTACAAAAGAACTCCATGATAGTTGTTTTTTGTTATTGCTTTTTCTTTTTATAACTGAGATATAATTTGCATACTATAAAATTCACTATTTTAAAACACACAGTTCAGTGGTTTTAGTATATCCTCAAGGTTGTGTAACCATTACCACTATCTAATTCCAAAACATTTTTCATCACCCCCAAAGAAACTTCATACACATAACAGTCACTCCTCACAACCCACCCTTCACTCCCAGACTTTAATAACCACTCATCCACTTTATGTTTCTGTGAATTTGCCTATTCTGGACATTTTATACAAAAAATTATATGATACATGATCTTTTGTAACTATGTTCTTTCACACAGCATAATGTTTTCAAGGTCCATCTATATTGTTGTAAGTGTCAGCACTTCATTACTTTTAGTGGCTGAATATTCCATGTCTTATGGATATCTAACATTTTGTTTATCCATTCATCTATTGATGGGCTTATGGGTTGTTTTCACTTTTGGCTATTGTGAACAGTGCTAGTAGGAATGTTTGTATACAAGTTCTTGTCTGAACACTTGTTATAAATTCTCTTGGGTATATATCTAGGAGTGGAATTGCTGGGTCATATGGCATCTCTGTGTTTAACTCTGAGGAACTGCAAAACTGCTTTCCACAGTAGCTGCACCATTTTACATTCCCACCAGCAATGTACCAGTGTTCTAAGTTCTCCACTTGCTGGCAAACTTATTTCCCATATTTTGGTTATAGCTATCCTGGGGAGTGTGATGAAGTATGTCACTGTGGTCCCTAATGTCTAATGATGTGGAAAATCTTCTTATGTGCTTATTGGCCATTTGTGTATGTTCTTTGGAGAAATGTCTATTCAAGTCCTTGCCCATTTTTGAACTGGGTTATTTATCTTTTTGTTGTTGAGCTGTAGGAGTTCTTTATATATGCTGGATACTAAAGCATCATAAGATCTATGATTTGCAAATATTGGTATTTTCTCCCATTCTGGGGCTGGTCTCTTGACTCTCTTGATAGTGTCCTTTGATGCACAAAAGTTTTTAATTTCAGTGAAGTCCAGTTTATCTAATATTTCTTTTTTTGGTGACATATCTAGGAAATCATTGCCTAGTCCAACATCATGAAGGTTTACACCTATGTTTTCCTTTAATAAATTTATACTTTTAGCTCTTACATTTAAGTCTTTTGTTCATTTTGAGTTAATTTTTATAAATTGTTTGTGGAAGGGCCCAAATTCATTTTTTGCATGTGGATATTCAACTGTCCTGGTGCTGTTTGTTGAAAAGACTATTCTCTCCCTATTGAATGGTTCTAGAAAATCCCTTGCAGAAAATCAATTGACTCTCAAGTTCACCCAACATATCCACATGTCTATCTTTATGCCAGCATCACACTGCCTTTATTACTGCTTTGTGGCTGGTTTTGAAATTGGGAAATGCAAATCTTCCAATTTTGTTCTTCTTTTTCAAGATTGTTTTGGCTATTCTGGTTCCCCTGCAATTTCATATGAATTTTAGAATCGGCTTGTCTGTTTTTATATTTTACAAAGTCAGTTCAAAATTTTATAGAAATCGTGTTGAATATGTTAAACAATTTGGGGAATGTTGTCTTCTTAATAATATTAAGTCTTTTAATTCATTAACATAGGATATTTTTCCATTTGTTTATTTCTTTTTTACTTTTTTCAACACTGTTTTGTAGTTTTCAGTGTACAAGTCTTGCATTTATTTTATGGAATATATTCTTAAGTATTCTGTTCTTTTTGATAGTATTGTAAATAGAATTGTTCCCTTAATTATATTTTTGAATTATTCTTTGACAGCATATAAGAACACAACTGATTTTTGTATATTGATCTTGTATCCTGAA
Organism: Balaenoptera borealis; assembly: GCF_965194805.1. Classification (NCBI taxonomy): domain Eukaryota; kingdom Metazoa; phylum Chordata; class Mammalia; order Artiodactyla; family Balaenopteridae; genus Balaenoptera; species Balaenoptera borealis. The sequence goes on from NC_138870.1 coordinate 104,142,629, forward strand.
ACTTTATGAACTCATATATTAGCTCTAATAGTTTTTTGGGGAGGTGAATTCTTAGGGTGTTTTCATAAATAAGATTATGACATCTGCATCTAGAGATAGTTTCCCCTCTTTTCCAATCTAAAAACCTTTTATCCCTGAGTTTAGTAAGTTGGGTCTTCTCTTTCTTTTAATTGGTCAGTCTAGGTAAATGTTTGTCAATTTTATGATTTAAAAAAAAAGCTGTTTATTTTATTGATTTTCTCTATTGTTTTTCTAGTCTCTATTTTGTTTATATATAATTTAATCTTTGTTATTTCTTTATTTTATCTTGTTTTGAGTTTAAATTGCCCCTCTGTTTCTAGTTTCTTAAGGTGGAAGTTTAGGTAATTGATTTGAGATCTTTCTTCTTTTATTAGTGTAAGCTTTACAGCTGTAAATTGGCTTCTGAGCACTGCTTTCACTGCATCCCTAAATTTTGGTAGGTTGTGTTCCAATCCATGTCAAGGTTTTTTCTAATTTTCCTTGCTATTTCTCCTTTGACCCATTGGTTAATTAGGAGTGAGTTGTTTGATTTCCACATATTTATCAGTTTCCCAAATTTCTTCATTTTGTTGATTTCTAATTTCATTCCATTGTTGTCAGGGAACATGATTTGTGTGATTTCAATCCTTTTAAGTTTATTGAGACATTTTATGGCCTATCATATGGTCTATCTTGGAGAATGCTTCATGTACACATTTGATGTTATTGCAAATGGAATTGTGTGTCTACTGTTGCTGGGTGGAGTGGTCTACAAACATCTCTTAGGTCTAGTTGGTTTATTCTATTTTCTTGCTAATCTTCTCTCTAGTTGTTCTGTTTATTATTGAAAATGGGGTATTGACATCTCCAGCCATTGCTATTGAATTGTCTATTTCTCCTTTCAATTTTGTCAGTTTTTCCTTGTCTTTCATTAACTGCATGTGTGTTTATCATTGCTATGTCTACCTGATTATTGTACTAATTCTCCCTCAAACTTTATTTTCCTTAAAACCCTATATATTGAGATCTTGATTTCTACTACTACTGTAGTTTAAATTATTTCATTTAAAAAATATATTTGTTTTCTTATAAAATTTTCCATTATATCTTCTATATTTTTAAATTTTAGTAATTTTAAAGTTTATATAAAATAGCTTCTATATAAAAATCTCGTGGATCTATTTCTAATATTTGTTTTTTCTCTTTTCTCTGTTTCCTTGGTTTTGTATTGCAGGCTGATATGCCTGATAATTTTTTTTGTTGAATGTCAGAAATTGTATATAAAAATTGTATAGATGATTTAATGCTACCACTTTCCCTCAAAAAGCATTTACCACTGCTTCTGGCAGGCTTTTATGCTGGGGCTAGTTCCAAGCTATGAATTCGTTTATTTGGAGCTGAGTTTCAATGTTTGCAAATTCTGGCCTAGTTTTGGCTTGCTTTTACTCTTCTGTAGCCCCTCCAGAAATCCTAAATTAAAATTTGGATTATTTTATAGGGCTTTTCCTTTGAAAGGTTTAAAAAAACATTTATATCTCCTGGCCACAGAAAAGTACCAAAAGCTCTGTTCAACTTCTTAGTCCCAGTTTCCACTTAAAAATCCAACACAACAGGCAAAGCCAAGAGCGGCTGAGGCCAGCCCAGATCAGCTAAACTGCCCTCCCTCCGACACATCCTTAACCTGCCAAACTTTGAGTAGAAAAACAAATAGCTTCTGGGGTAGTGTGTTATGCAGAATGTGAGATTAACTGCCTGAGATACTACTTTTCTCCATAAAGAGTTCTTATTATCTTTGCGACACTGGGTTTGCAAACACCTCTCAGATGAAGCTTCTGCCTTGAGGTCATTTGCTTGTACAGCTGGAAGCAGATTCAACCATCCCGACCATTTTCTGGCTGGTGAACTCCTAAACGTGTTTCAAGATTCAGCTCCAGAAAAGCTCATCTGAATTCCTTAACCCACCCTCTAACCCCTAACCCCTCACAACCTTAGTGCTCAAATCTGTTAGGACAACGTTTGCATTGTAACCCTCCAGTAACTTGCACATGCTGCCCCGGATGGCCCTTGCACGTTGAATATGCAAGTTGGCAACCTGTTATCTTTGGATCCTCAGTGCAGTGTCTGGTGCTTGTTATTGGCTGAATTTGTGCTCATACAATGATGGGTAACAGTGACAGTGTCTGAAAGCTGTGTGATATTTCATGGTATACAAAATATCAATACTTTTACAACATTATTATTTTTTGTTTTTGAGTCTTACATTGAGGACTGACTTTGTTACATAAGGTAGACACTATCTTTGGCACAAGCTTTTTGACTACTTCGTATATGAAGAAATTAGACCTCAATGAGGTTAAGTAACTGGCCTGAGATTACAAGGCTTTTAGTAGAACAACGGGGATTAGAATCCATACTCTTTTCATTTTGCCATATGGCATCTCCATAAGAGCTGGCTTTCAGGCACCCACTGATGGGAATTTAAACAGAGGCCTTTGGCACCAAGTTTGGCTTCACAGTGTTGGCAACCCCTTCCATTTTCACGTTCAGCACATGGAACCACAAAATCCCTATAAATTCAGAACTTGTCCACTGGATACCTGGGCTGACACACACTAATCCTCGTACTCACTAACCATGAGCTTTCACAAGGTAAATCGAAGTTGCAAGCTGTTCTATGCTTTCATCTGAGAGGAAGGCTTTTGTTTGTGAAGAATTATACCAGGAGGCCGCTGGCAGCTTTTGTCAGATGACATGGAAACATCTGTTCCAGTCAAAGTCTCCTCACTGGCTCATTTGCAGGGAACAAGAATCTCCTCTGGCAGTGAGAGCAGACCTGGTGAGGTGGCCTTAGCTGGAATTTGATTGTTTTCTGGTTCTCCCCCACCACCCAATTAAGCCCTGTGGGCCTAGGACTACAGGTGACCCATGATCTAGTGGTACTTCAGCGTGGCTGGGAGGGCAAGTGCCTCGCCAAGCCCAGGGAGGAATGTCCCAAGGTACCCTCACCTGACAGGGGACAAGTGAGCATCTTGGGTTGAGGGTCAGAGGGCAGCATCTGAGGATGCCCCTCTCACCCTGCCAATCCTGAGATGTGGATTATAGTAGGAAGGAGCCAGAACACAGAAAACAAAAAGTTTTTGGTGACTGTATGAGTCTTACTGAAAATGTTCCTCTTTGGAGCAGGTACGAGGGAGTGGACTGGCCATTCCTCCATGTGGTTTGGGGTGTTGTGAGGACTCAAGCTGCTGCTGGTTGTGTGGGGCTCCATCTACACTGATGTAACACTTAAGGACTCTGCTGTTGGGATGTACTTTATGACTATTGTCATGCCTCTTGTGACCCCAGGTCTGGGATCCCTGTCTCCATGTTGACCTTCACTCTCTTGAACTAGCCTTGACATTGTGTGTAGCAGAGAGGGCAATGGCTAGAAGGGAAAAAAGAAATAATACATGTTAAAGTATCAAGGATGTGGTCAACTTGTGTGGTGCCCACCAAAACAGACTACAACTGTCTGCAAAGGAACATTGTATTCTTAAGTCGAGTCTGATACCATCCACTGGTCATTGCTATGGTGTGATGACTGCCCACGTCCACTGATTGGACACACCAACCATTAGCAAATGTGTCCTGGATACCTGTTACACTTTAGGGATTTTCCCTGTCAAGGTAAGAGCATAGACTCTAGAGATGTATTAACAGCATTCTCCAGAGAAACAGAACCAATCAGAGAAATTCCAAGGAATTGGCTCCCATGATTCTAGAAGCTGAGACATCCCACATCTGCTGTCTGCCAGCTGGAGACCCAGGATAGACAGTGGTTTAAGTTCTACTCCAAGGAGGGAGAAGACCAATGTCCCAGCTCAAAACCAGTCAGACAGGGAGAGCAAATTCTCTCTTGTTCTACCTTTTTGTTCTTCTCTCTCATTTTTTTTTCTCATTTTTTTTAAATCAGTACCTGCTTTTCTGTATCTTTGTCAATTCAGAGATATCATCAGGGACTTCCCTGGTGGTCCAGTGGATAAGACTCCGCACTCCCAATGCAGGGGGCCCAGGTTCGATCCCTGTTCCGGGAACTAGATCCCGCATACATGCCGCAACTAAGAGTTTGCATGCCGCAACTGAGAAGTCCACATGCTGCAACTAAAAAAAGATCCCACATGCTGCAATGAAGATTGTGCAAGACCTGACACAGCCTAAATAAATAAATAAATCTTTTTTTTTTAAGAAAAGGGTTTCTCCAGATATATCATCAGACTTATTGATCTTTACCAATCTATACATGAAAGGTGGTATTGCTTTATCATTTAACTTTTCATTTCTCTTATTATGATGAGGCTGAGCATCTGTTTTTATTTTTAATTTTTTTCTTGAAGTATATTAATTTACAATTTGTGTTAGTTTCAAGTATACAGCAAAGTGATTCAGATATATATATATCATATATATATTCTATTTCAGATTATTTTCCACTATAGGTTATTATAAGATAATGAATATAGTTCTTTGTGCTATATAGTAGGTCCTTGTTGTTTGCCTATTTTATATATAGTAGTGTGTATATGTTAATCCCAAACTCTTAATTTATCTCATCCCCCTCCCAACCCCTGATATCCCCACTGGTAACCATAAGTTTGTTTTCTATGTCTGCGGGTGTATTTCTGTTCTGCAAATAAGTTCAAACATCTTTTAATTTGTATAAGATCCATTTCAATTTCCTTTTCTGGGAACTATGCATACTTTTTTGGGACCCATTTTTCTATTGTGATTAGGTTTTCTTATTTATTTGTAGGGACTGTAGGAAATTAGCCCTTGTCTGGTATATGAATTGCAAAATTTTGGGAAATTTGATGTTCATAGAAATATCATGTAAGAACAGCACCCCCTCCACAGCAAACACACAAACCTTTGCCAAGCATGGGGAGAATAGTGCACATACAGACGTCCCCTTGAGGAGAACTAAACTCCTGAAGGGAGGTTTTGGACTGGAAGAGTGTCATGCTTTGTCAGAGAATCAGATGTGTATTGTTCTGAAAAAACACAAAACGCACGTATCTGTACAAACGACTCTAGAGTCTCTAAGTAACCTATGCGGATGAAAAGTTAATGTTTTATTGTGTATAATATAGCCAACCTGGTTCTCTCTGATAGGAATATCTACCGGTTCATTTCAGGCACAGGGGAAGATGACAGTCACCTCTGGGCGCTTCCTGCCATGCCTTCCCGAGATCAACACATCATCCAAAAGTGAAGATAAGCTCACATTTTGGGTGCCCTATAGCCAGCTGCACACGTAGCGTTCCACTGAGATGTCTATATCTTAGGATGTAATGGAGGACAGTTGGGACATAAAAAATTATCTTATTTTCGCATGACACAGAGAAAGAAAATGTGTTGTTTGACCCCAAGTACAGCAGAAGACAGCTTGTGAACTAAAAATGAGGCACAGAAAACTTTACTTGGTTTCTTTGGATAAATAAATGTATAGACAGCTTAAGAGAGAGACTCCCTGGGGAGGGCTGTGGAACTAGAGAAGGACGACTCATTACCTCTTCTTACAGAGGACGTGGGGTTTAAGTCAGTCATCCGGTATGAGCTTGAACAAGGCGGGTGGTGGTCACTGGATTTGATTTTAATTTGTCTATTGATAGTTAACATTTCATATGCTTTTCGTTGTATTCAGGCCACAGATAGATTGGATGAACCCCCTCTCCCCCAATGGAGAGGATAATCTGCTTTACTGAATCTAGGATTCAAATGCTAATCTCATCTGGAATTAATCCAACATCTGTGCACCCCGTGGGCAGTCAGCTTGGCACATAAAATGAGCCATCACTGTCCAACAACCTGCCCGGGTTCTAATCCAGACCCCACCATTCCCCAGCTATGTGACACCCACCAGTAAGTTTGAGTACCTCTGTGCCTTGATTTTCTCATTTTCAAAATGAGGCTAAAACACAGAAACTACCTGAAGGGCTATGATGAGGCTTACATGAGAAAATGCCCATAAAGGGCTTAGATGATATCTGGTCCATGTAAGCACTGAGGAAAAGGTGCTGTCAGCTCCCATGAACCACACTGGGACCCCATCCTGAACCTGCCACCTTCCAGACCCCAGCCCATCCTTCCCGCCTATAGGAGACATGTGAACTTCCCTCCCTCCCTCCCTCCCTCAGACGCCACAGTTTGAACACAAACTGTCCTCTGCAAACACTCTCTGGATTAATGAATGATGTCTCTAAAAAGAAGGTTTCATCTTCTTCCCCTAGTGATCCCTGAAGCAAAGTCAGCTACAGAAAACATATTTCTCTGATCTGGAACATCCTATAAACAAGCCTTAATTTAAAAAAATATTAAAAAGTTTTAGAGCAGCCAAAATGGAAATACATAAACTCTCTACAGAAAGTACTAAATAGCAACTATCACACATATAAATGAGCACTCTGATTTATCTCCATTCTCCACAAAGCAGAGGGCAGTTGAGGCAGGCCCCGTGCTGCTGGCTGGCTCAGAAGCCCGTAAAGCAGAGGAGGGTGAGTGGCATGGTTTAGGGATGTGCAGACGCTCGCCTACATTTCACAGCTATTTTGGATGATTAAGATCACAGCTATTTTGGATGAAATAACTGTTAATTGACTCTATAAATTTTATATATGAAAAGATACATTTTCTTCCTGAGTGCAAGTTTGTAATTTAGTTATGTTTTAATAATGGCGTAGATAATTCAAAAAAAAAAGATTGCTTCAAAGCTGGACCACGCGAAGCTGATGACGGGTGGGCAGGGAGCCTTGTAGGAGAAGCACCCCACCGGCCCCGAGCCCCCTCAGAAGTCAGGCCCTGCCAGGCACATACGGCCCCGTGGTCACATTCACCAACACTCCTCCTCTGGTTTCTTTCCTGGCTTCTAGCTTTTTCTTTTACATAGAGTCTTTAATTTTTTGTCATTTTTATTCTTCATTCATTTACACATGTTGAATGAAGTTTTTTGTAATGCTTCACTTCTCCAATCATGTATTTAATAAATGTTAATTAAACCTTACGTCCTGGGTGCTGTGCTGATGGACGAGACACCCACTGTCTGGGCCTCCTAGGCGTTACTCTGCAGTGGAGGAGAGATGTGAACAAGAGGGTGATGATGGGCGAGGGCTGTGCGTTGTGACAGGGGCCATTAGAGAGAGAGAGCAGAGGCCCAGGGTGGGGGGGTGTCGGGGTGCCTGATCCTGGGTAGTCCCAGGGGAGCACGGGGCTCTCTTCCCCACCTACCCGCAGAGCTGCCACGCAGAACAACCCTGCAAGGACTGCTCTTTCCTCCACACCGTCCTTGCTCACGTGGACTCGGGGGACCCTCTGCATCCTGATGGGGACGGGGTGGTCTGCATCCCAGTTCCTGGCTGGGGCAGGTGGGGGTGGTGACATCGCCTCCTGGGGCTCCTGCAGGGTGACCCACTCCAGCATCCCTGGTGCCCCTGGGTCACGTGGCCTCTTTGCTGTGGGCAGCCCTGGACCACAGGGCACCTTTCAGTTACTTGCCAACCACGCCTCTCACCAAGATGGATGTAGCCAGCGCTCAGCAGCGGTCCACGGAATGAATTAGGGATCAAATAACTCTATCAGCTCTTTCCCAAACCAATGTGATTGAAGACCTTCAGTGCTGTGTCCTTGCCCTGCCCCTCACCTCTGCTCCTTAAATGAAAATGCAATTCCAGACGCCTGCCTGAGAAAACAAAGCACCCAAACGCCGCAGCACAAGCCTGTGTTTCCTTCCCGCAGCATACAGGGGCCCAGGCTGGACTGACGGCCCTGCTGGGCAGAAAGTGACCCCCCCGACCCAGCCGGCCCCTTGCCCTTCCCCCTGTCGGTGATCCATCCCCATCTTTCTGGAGAACAATGACTCCCCACGCCTGAAATACACTTTTGAAACCTGTGAGGACATTAGCAAGAGTCCTATCCACTCCTGAGTGTCTCCTAGACGTCAAAATGTTGACACGGTCCCTGTTAACATGTGGCTGTAGGGAAAAAATCACGTCTTTTCAAGTTTCCTGCAATACCTGTCGTTGGCAACATATGTTCCTGCATAATGATGTTCATAAGTGAAGTGACATTTCAGAGTAATGAGGCTTCGGTGACAACGTGTAAGTGCTGTGACAAGTTTTCTCTGATATGAAAAGGCGGCCGAGACAAAACCCAAATCCGCAGCCCAGGCAGGCTCTCGGCTCAGCCGTGAACCCGGGGTGGCGCTGCGGGCACCCCTGCCGCCCGGAGCAGCAGCCGTCTCGGGGAGCTTGCTGGGAACACGAGGCCCATCCAGGCCCCCGCGCCCTCGCCAGAAGGACCGACAAGGTGGCCTGCCGAGGGGATCAGAGAGTAGGAGGCGGGTGTGGAAGACAGAGGCAGGGGGAGGGGAGAAGCTGCCTCTGGAGGGGGCGGCAGGACTGGGTATACCTTGGACAAGCTACTTGATTTCTTCACTCCTGTAAACGCGGATCTGCTCCTCTTTCAAATCAAGGACAACCACGACCCCCTCCCATGACTGGATCAGACGAAACGCAAAAGAAAATGCTCACGGCTTGGGGTCTGGGTTCTGTAAACAGAATGATGGCTCCTGTGTTAAAATACATCCCACTTTCAGCCCAAGCTAAGGGATGGATGCTCTAAGTGGAGAGTTTGGGCAACAGACACCTTGCTTGCCTCACCTCCTTAGAGGAAGGGTGGCCAGATGCCCAGATCTGCCTTCAGCCTTCCCTGGCCCTGCGGGTCCCCAGGGTGCCTCTCGGAGCACAGGAGAGTCGCTCTGTTCAGGGCTCTCGCTAAGGACACCTGATCAGCTGGGGCTGCTGGCTTCACCTTGTGAGAGCCAGGAGGACACAGCTCACCTCCACCCCTTCTCAGGCCTCCAAAGACCTGGCCGGGCCACCTGTGGGCGCCTCCTTCTCCCCTGGCCTCTCAGGACTGGAGGGGATCACCAGGGCAGTCAGCCAGGGGCACTTCCAGGAGCATCAGAGAGAAGGTCACCCTCTTTGCTGAGAGCCCAGGGAGCTGGGGCCCACCCTCAGGTTGGTGCCCCTTCCTCTTGGACCACAGGAGGGAATATTTAAGACCCTGAATGGCCATCACCCCGCCCAGGCATCTACATGCGCCCCTAAAAAATTCAAGCTTGTCTTATCCAAAGCGGTTCACTGGTGCCAAGACGGGGACCCTGGAACTGTGTTCCTTCATTCTGCAAATATCCGCTGAGTGTCTGCCGTGCCAGGACCCTTTAGAGGGAGGCAGACAGGCCCCACCTCCGGGATGTGAATCAACAGGGAAAATCCCAGAAGCCAGCTCAGTGTACAGAAGAGCAGAGAAGGGCCACCTGAAGTGCTCTCTGAGCTGGGGGAGAAGAAGGGGGTACCAGCAGGAGAGCAGGCAAGGCGATGGGCAAGACCACGTACGAGGGTCAGAGCATGTGGCCGGGGGATGCCCGACAAGTGCACCAAGTGTCCCTGTGCTCCGCCCCCGGGGCCGGCCTTCCTCCCTCCCCAGAGGTCGGCTGCTGGCCTCAGTGCTGGCCTGAGGGGAAGGTGCTGGGACTTGCACCCTCCATTGTAGACCCCCGTTCTCAGCTCCTGCCTTTTGAGGGGCATGCTTCAATCTCTTCTTGGCATTTACACAGCACTTTTGAAACCGAGCCGGGCCCTGTGGGGCTCCTGGGCACAAAAGCCTTTCTGTGTCCCCCAGTCCTTTAATTACAGGAAATTGTCTGCATTCAGCCTCCATGACCTTCCCTGAGTTCCAAAGGGCAGGTTCAAACAGATGCTAATTAGGGAAGGGAGGGGAGGCAGAGACAAGGAAGGGGCAGCCAAGAAACAATAGTGCAGCCTGGGGGCAGGGTCCTGGTCCCCCCTCAGGGGATACACACAACACTATCTTTGAGCTGTTTTGCAGATAAACCCCCCCCAGGTGGAAGAACTTAACTGCATGCTGCCCACCAGCACTTAGACTCCAGACCTGTTGGAACCAGAAGGTTGATGCCGACTCCCGATTATCTCACCACCAACCAATCAGAAGAATGTCCACAAGCTGACCACGCCCTGCTCCTTGAACCATTGCTCTAAAACTCCTCACTACTACCCCCTCCAGGGTGGGACACTCAGTCTTGAGGGCATGAACCCTCTGTGGCCTCCTTTGCCTGGCAGAGCAATAAAGCTATTTTCTACTTAATCCAAAACTCTTGTCTCCGAGAGTTAGTTCAGTGTCGGGGGAGAAGGGCCAGATTCGGCTTCACTTTCAATGACCGGCATTTCTCCATACGTCCCTCTAGGGCTCAAGGCGCCCGCCCTGGCAATGCAGCCTTGGACGGCACAGCTCCATCCTCAGGCCCCATTAAAAGGGTCTCAAGAAAATTAAGCTCCCTGAGGTTTCCAAGAGCTCTGCTTGATCACATGTCAGGAGCTGGAAACCCACTGCCCTCTCACCCCCATTTAAATGCCTTCTCGAGCCCATCCCTGGGATGTGGGGATACAGGGCTGGTATGACTTTGCTTCTCTTCTAAGCCAATAGCTCATTAGGAAGCTGAGAATTTGCCATCAGGGACAGTAGGGCTGTGTCTAATGGAAACATCCTCATTCTGGATGAAATGAGGACCAGAGCAAATCTTTGGGCAGTCCAGCTCCAAACCAGGGTGGTACTGTATGCTGACCCGAAAGAGGAGGTGGCAGGGAGTTTATTTCAGCTTGGCAAGGCTCTCCCCCAGGGTCCTCCCACCCCCAGGACATGGACAGCCGCCCTCTTTCCCATTTCCTCTGTGCTCAGTACACACCCCATTTATTTCACAGCTGAAGTGGATTCAGTTGTGGCTCTCCTTCCACCAAAGATATGTCCATCTGGAACCTCAGAGGATGACCTTATTTGGAGTCAAGGTCTTTGCAGATGTCACTCAGGGAAGGATCTCTTAATAAGATCATCCTGGATTAGAGTTGGCCTTAAACCCAATGACACGTGTCTTTATAAGAGACAGAAGAGGGTACAGAGACACAGAAGATGGGCACGTGAGGATGGAGGCGGAGATTGGGTGATGCTTCCACAAGCCAAGGGACGCCCAGGCCCCGGCAGCACCAAGAGCTGGGGGACAGGCCTGGGCACATTCTCCCTGGAAGCCTCAGACGGAGTCAGCCCTGCTGACGCCTTGATTTCTGGCTTCTGTCCTCCAGACTGTAAGAGAATAATACGTGTCTGCCACGTTGGGCTTCCAAGTTTGTGGTCCTTTGGGACAGCAGCCCCAGGAAAGGCATGTGAGTCCTCCCTGCATCTCTCTTCTGTTCTGTGCATCTGAAGAGCATCCGTCCACTAACTGTGGCGTCTGTAACCTCCAGCCCTGGCCCTGAGGTTGGCATACAGTAGGTGCTCATTAAGAGCTTGTTAAACTGCACCGGGCTCTGTGCACGCGGTCACAGGGAGTGTCCTTGGACCAGAGAGGACCCCTCCGTGGTTTCTTACCGTGGAAGGAGGAGGAGGAGGGGCTCGGGAAGAGGCAGTGGATGGCAGACAGAGGGAGGGAAGCGTGAGGGAGCTTTTAGCAGACGTTTCAGAAGCAGGTGTGAGATCCAGGGCACGCGGGCGGGCCGGGTAGGGGCGTATGAATCAGCGAGACTTGAATCACAAAAGCGAGTTCTTCTGATTGTCTTTTAAGGAGTGAAATTCCGCAGGGAGACACGGACAAGGAGCCACGATGCCGCTGGTGTTGGGAGTGATCTCCCACCGAGGGCGAGGGGATGGGCGGGGGCGGGGGTGGGCGTGTTTCTGCCTCTGAGTAGGTCCCACCCGGGAATTCAGCCGCTTCACTGGGGGCGTTTCTCAACTCCTTTCTGCCGTCTTGGCATCCTGGGCTGCCTGTTAACAGCCGTCAGGGGCTGCTTTGCTGCCAGGGTCCTGGGGACCACCCTCCCCACCTGCTGTGATGACAGCAAGAGGCGGCCCTGCACCCTCGGGGGTGGGGGGCGGGGCGGGCCGGCCGAGCGGGACAATCCGTGCAGATTCCTGGGGACACCGACGACGATACCCGCCACAGCCTTGGAGCCATGGGACAGGGTGGGCCCCTGCCAAACCTCCACGAACGCTCGCTGAGCGCCTACTGTGTGCAGGCGGGCACCCCGTGGCGCTTTACACCCACGCCCTCGTGTCCCCGCACCCTTGCCTGCGGGGCCATGACCAGGAGGCCCATGGAAACTAACATGAGGACCACGTGCTGAGCGCCCCCCGCAGGCTACGGGACGCCCACCACCCCAGCGGCGTAGGGACCCCCACGGGCTCCCTCATGGGGGCTCAGCTGTGTCCCAAGTCCTTATAACCCCAGCCTGGCATCATCCCCGGCTCCTCCCTCCTGCAGGAGGCTGGCCGGACACTGTCCTGTGGAGGGAGACCCTTTCCCGCTGCCCGGGGTGGGATCCCAGGCACGGCCCTGCCAAGGCCACCTGGGCTCTGGCGCCCCTCCAGCAGCCCTGGGCTGACCTCCCAGCTGGAGGGAAATGCCCACGGGTCTTGCTCTCCCCCGGCCAGACCTCTGCATTAGCGGGGGCACCCGGGGTCCCCGTTCTCTGGCCTTGCTGGCAAAAGCTGACTCTGCTCCTCAGTCATACCGAGACCCCTCGGGCCGGCAGGCCCTTCGGCTTCTCCTGGTGACCTGTGTGCTGCCACTGCGGGCCCCGCACAAGGTCATCGTGGTGCCTTCATGTCCGCCTGGGGACCGGCTCTTTGTGGGCCGAGTCCCTGGCGTGGAACCCTCAGCTCTTGAAGTCTGCTCGCCCGGAGGCCCCTCAGTCCTGGGGCGGCGGCTCATCTTTCCAGCTCATTCGTAAACATTTGCTGAGTGGCCGCTGCACTTGGGGCTTTGCTAGGCTCTGGCGACACTGGTGGAGAAGCGTGAGACCCCACCCTGATGGGGGGGGAGATGGGCAAAAGTGGATAAATAGAAGAATTAAAGAAGATACCTCTGCAGGAGGCAACCACATGGCGCTGCCGTGGAGACCGAGGTGCTGGGGGCCTCCCTTGGCTTCATCCCACCCTTCCCGACGTGTAGCTACGTGTTTCTTTCCCTTATTTATTTAACGCTTGTCTCCTCCATAAACCCAGCAAGAACCACATTAGTATTGGTTAATATTTATTTAGCGCTCTGTGCCAGACTCCGGGCGAAGAGGTTGATGAGGATTAGCTCATTCCGTTCTCACAGCAAATCTCCAGGAAGTTCTATTTTTTTCTCTATAATGAAGATGAGACACACGGTGCTTGGGGAGGCCGGGGTTGGCCACCAGCCGGCGTGTGGAAGCTCTGGGACTTGACTGCAGGAGGGCGGGGGTGGGGGTGGGGGGGCGTGTCCTGGCTTTCTGGGAGGGTCCCCTGCTCCAGGAGGCTGGGCTCTGGTCTGCTCGCCACCGTGTGCCCCAGCTGCCAGCAGAGCGACTGAGTGACTGAGTGAGGGCAGATGTTATTGTAACGGGAACGCTGTGCTGTGCGACCCCCTCCCCCGCTTTCAGATCACTCCAGCTGGGCTGCGTGCAACACCATCTCCTAGGTGCCAATGGAGAGGCTCGGAGAGGGGGACTCAGAGCGCCTCACAGCTCCTTGGAAGTCCAGAGGGCATCCTTGCAGTCCGAGGCACCCTGATCACCCCCATCCAATCCCTGGGGGGCTTCCTGGAGGAGGTGGTTCCTATGGTAGACCTTGAAAAGGACCCACACATCACCCCTCACTGCTGAGTACAGGCTCCCAGATGCCCCAAAAGTAGCACAAGGACCTGGGACAGCAGGCTGGGGCTAGGCTTCGGCTCTGCCATTCGAGCTGGTGCCTAGAACACATCATCCATCACTCGTGGGTGTGCTGGGAACTCCAGGTCCTCCCCCTCTGGCTGCACCTCCTGGGGCCACACGGGAGTCCGGCTCATCCAGAAAGGGGCACGTCCTCCAGAAAGGCCAAGATGCAGGCAGCACACTTGAGATATTTCCATCCACACACGTTGGTTAGAAGAGCAATTTCCAAGGATTAAAGGCTACAGAAACCTAGCTATCTCGAGCATTTACTCTTTGGAGGGTCCTGGATTCTATGGAGTGAAGAGCCGGCTTTAGTCCTACGCTCTCAGCGTGCTCAAGGCTGCCCTGCGAGGCTCCGACAGGGCTCTGTTAGTTCTTGGATCTGTTGCTGTCATTCTGTGTCCTCTGCTTCTCGTGTGTGTGTTCATGGCACATCTTGCCTGTGAGCCCCTTATTCTGGCTTGTCTAGAATTCAAAAACCATGGAACCGAATTACATGCAAAACTGGATTAATCATGCCCAGAGGGAGGGGCTGAGACCTCTTTTCTGGAGCAGTGAGAACTTGGGACCCCACTCAGCGGCTCAGAAGAAACCCCTTCATCTCGCAAGGTGTGCAGTTACCTGCCCTAAACTCCCGATAAAGAGAAAATTTGGTAAGCTGGCAGGACTCCTGCTGAGGTGGGACTTCCCCAGTGTGCACTAGTGAAGGAAAGCTGTTCCCAGGATTTATACAGCCCCTTGCCCCACAGAGCTCCAAGTCATACACATTCCATAATTTTAGCCTTTATATACTCACGACAGTGGTTTGGGAAACACCTCAAAATTAGACAAGCATTAGCTTAGCTTATAAAATTAAAAAGAAACTGTAACGGCTTTAATGGTGTTGTATTAAATGCCAGACCTCATAATACCTTACATTTCTTTAATACTTTATGGCTTTCAGCGCACTTTTAAATAACCTCTCATCTGGAAGGTTTTCACAACAGGCTGGCCTCACACCCTGGCGCTGGCAGCCTGGGGTCCAGCCAGTCTGGGTGCAGACTCACCTCCTCACCCTGGCTAAGGGCCTCCGCGGGTTCCTTGGGACAGACGCCCAAGTCTGGTTGGGATTCTGGAGCTGCCAGCAGGTCCATTCTGCCTGGACCCCATCCTCACACCTGCACTGGCGAGCTTTTTCCATGTCTGAGCCTAGGAGTACTACCTGGGGAGGGGATGGTGTGGTCTCCCCAGCTTGGCACTGAGGAAGGAAGGACCTCACCCTAAACCGTAGGATGAAGCCTGTGGGGGTTGGCACCCTCCCCTCCCCAGAGTGTGCACCGTGGTGGCCGAGGGCAGGCTTTGTCCACTTCACGTCCATGTCCAGTCCAATCTCTGTCTCTCTCCCCTGCATCGACCTAGAGTGCTCAGAAGGCTGCCTCACCCTGAACCCCTTGTTTTGTGCAGGACCCCCGAGGCATTTGCAGGTCCCAGTGCAAAATGGAAACGTGATACCAGGGGGACATTTGCCCAGTATTGGGAGCTGCGCTGGGCTCTCCTGTCAATGCGCATGGTTCCATCTGAGTCCTTAGAGAGTGGAAAGCAGAGTCTCAGAGACTGAGCGGCTTGCCTGGGACACAGGGAGTTTGATGGGCAGAGGGGCCCTACCTTGAGCCCAGGTCTCCACCTCTGAGAGCCCAGGCCTGCCCTCCTCCTCTCGGGCTCCTCTCCCTGACCATCCTGGACACTCCAGGTCAAGCAGGCTTGAATCCATACTCAGTGGCTTATTTGGTTGGTGGTGTTGGAAAGCTCCCATATGTTTCCAGCTCTCGCCTCTCCCTGCACGGTAGGGAAAGTGTTCGAGAGGCGGGCTTGTTAGGATGACAGAGACTAGATGGACCCTGCTGGCACAGCTGAGACCTCAGCAAAGAGCGGCGGTACTCATGCCCCCACCGCGATTTCTCGCCACCTTGTCTTATCAGAGATGCACCCACTCTCCTTGGGTCATCAGCTTCCTTGGGCATCCCTCCTCCTCCCAGAACCCCCTGTGCTAGGTGTCTTCCACCCAGCACGCTGCATCTGGGTACCCCAGCCTTGGATCTGGGTGAGTCTTGCTCATGGTGACTTGGAAAAGGTGGATGGAAGGGTGTCAGCTCTGTGGGCTGCTGATGGCTCTCCTCTCCCCCAAGCTCAGCCTCTGCCACATGGTCCAGCCTGGACGGGATCCTGTACAACCACCCACTGGAATGCTATGGGCGTCCTGTATTTTATTAGAGACCAGACTGAAGCACGCTGAGAGATGGAATCTTCCTTCACGCTTTGTCTGTGACCTGGGAAGAATTGTGTTTTTCTCCTTTCTGCAAGCATGAAACGAAACAGAAACATCCCAGGTACCTTCCACGGCAACCTGGGCTGGTCCTGAAGAGGTTAGGCACTCTGGTACCTGCTCAACACGGCTGCAGGTAGGTTTTCATAACATTACCTGGCCACCCAGTACCAATGGAAATAAAAGCAAAAATAAACAAATGGGACCTGATTAAACTTAAAAGCTTTTGCACAGCAAAGGAAACTGTAAACAAGATGAAAAGACAACCTACGGAATGGGAGAATATATTTGTAAATGATGCGACCCACAAGGGATTAATTTCCAAATATACAAACATCTCATACAGCTCAGTATCAAAAAAGCAAACAACCCAATCAAAAAATGGGCAGAAGACCTAAACAGACATTTCTCCAAAGAAGACACACAGATGGCCAACAGGCACATGAAAAGATGCTCAACATCACTAATTATTAGAGAAATGAAAATCAAAACTACAATGAGTTATCACCTCATTCCAGTCAGAATGGCCATCATAAAAAGTCTACAAATAATAAATGCTGGCGAGGGTGTGGAGAAAAGGGAACCCTCCTACATTGTTGGTGGGAATGTAAATTGGTGCAGCCACTATGGAGAACAGTATGGAGGCTCCTCAAAAAAAATAAAAATAGTGTTACCATGTGATCCAGCAATCCCACTCCTGGGTATATAACTGGAAAAGATAAAAATTCTAATTGGAAAAGATAATGCACTCCAGTGTTCATAGCAGCACTATTTACAATAGCTAAGACATGGAAGAAACCTAAATGTCCACTGACAGATGAATGGATAAAGAAGATATGGTGTATATACACAACAGAATATTACTCAGCCATAAAAAAGAATGAAATAATATCATTTGCAGCAACATGGATGGACCTAGATATTCTCATGCTAAGTGAAGTAAGTCAGAAAGAGAAAGACAAATACCATATGATATTACTTATATGTGGAATCTAAAAGAAATGATACAAATGAACTTACTTCCAAAACAGAAACAGACTCACAGACATAGATATTTAACTTATGGTTACCAAAGGGGAAGGGTGGAGGGATAAATTAGGAGTTTTTGTGATTAACAGATACACACTACTGTGTATAAAATAGACAAACAACAAGGATCTACTGTATAGCACAGGGAACTATGTTCAGTATCTTGTGATAACCTATAATGGAAAAGAATACATACATACTACGTATACACACACACACACAACTATGACTGAATCACTTTGCTGGATGACTGAAACTAACAAAATATTGTAAATCAACTATACTCCAATAAAAATAAAAAAAGGTCTACCAAGGAGAAAATCATCCCCTCAGTTCTAGCACAGAGAAGGTTTATTAAGTCAACCCTGCCCACAAGTGATTTCCACCTCCACGAGCTTCAGTAATGAGAGCAAGGTCTTTAGGTGCAAAACCAAGAACAGACCTTGAGCCAATGAGTCCACTCTTGACCACATGCCCCTGTGTGGACTTACCATCTGGCTTCAGGGTGCCCTGAGCTCACCACGGACTCCTGCTGTACCTGGGTTGCTGGCACAAATCTCGCTACCACTCACTCACTCTCATCGGGAGCGGGCAGGGAGGGGCTGACCTCCCTTTGTTTATGGGGACACCAAGGGCCTGGGAGGGGTGAAGGGGCCCAGCTGGAGAGCACAGGTGAGGCGAACTGATCCGCTGTGTCCAACCCCAGAGCTGTGTGGTGTGACTTGAATGCTGTCCTGCAGAAACTCAGGGGTAACGATGACCATTTCTGCAGCCAATCATCGAGTAAAACTTGCCCCGATTGGCCTTCTCCCCGTCCACTTCCTTCCACTGGGAGACTCTCAGCCCTGCCCCTCACCTGGTCTTCCTGACACACCACCCTTGTCCTGCCAAATGGCAGAAGGCCTGCTTTCTGAGCCGCCTGCCCTTAGCACCTGTTGGGCTTGGACATAGTTTGTGCGTATGTGAAATGGGCATAGCAGTCTTTTTTGTCAGGATATTTTTATTATTACCCATAAATTTATTTCTTTGCTTTAATGACATACCTTCTTGCCCTAGACCTTATGAGGCTGAAATCAAATTTCAGGTTAATTTCCAAGTACCTAGTCCTATAATTTTTGGACTGTGCAAGTTACAAAGAGAATCTTCATAATTCTTATGAGGAATATTTTACCAGTTATACTGCTGGAGCTAAAGATTACAATCTTATAAATATCTTTAGTCATTTTAGTATAACTACATACTATAATGTAATAGATTTTTTAGTATAACAATAAAATAGACTAATAAATCTTGTTTATTTGGGGGATAAATGATTCAGAATAGGGTTTCAAAATATCTGTATAATTATCTGAGAGGTGAAGCAAGTTTTACTCCAAATCAGAACATAGATTTGTTTTAGTTTTTTATATAGTCTTAAGAAATGCTGGCTATTTTAGTTTCCTTTCCATCGCCCTCCCGTCGACCTAGATCAATATGGTCTTTACAGCATGAGAATAACAATATCATTTAAAAATAAATTTATTGTTAAGAGTATTATCAAAGCCTAAGCCAATCAAATTCAAATATTAATCTCTAAAATAATGTTTTTCTCATTTAAAAATTTTTCCAGCTTTATTGAGATAGAAGTTATTGACAAATAAAAATTGTATATATTTAAGGTATGCAGCATGTTTTGATATGCATACATTGTGAAATGATTACCACAATGAATCTAATTAACACACCCGTTGCATAGTTACCTGTATGTGGGGGGCAGGGGTGATGGTGAGGACACTTACGACCTACCCTCTTAGCAAATTTCCAGTACGCTGTACAATACGGTATTGTTAACGATAGTGACCATGCTGTACGCCCACCGCATCTCCAAACCTATTCGTCCTGCTTACCTGCAACTTTGTACCTTTTGACAGGCATCTCCCCACTTCCCCCACCCCCAGCCTCTGGCGACCACAGTTCTACTCTGTTTCTGTGAGTTCAATGTCTTTATATTCCACATGTAAGTGAGATCATGCGATACTCGTCTTTTTCTGTCTGGCTTATTTCACTTACCATAATGTCCTGCAGGTTCAAGGTTCATCCGTGTTGTTCCATGTTGGCAAGATTTCTTTATTTATTGAGGCTAAAATAATATTCCATCATATATATATATATATATATATATGCCTGTATATATGTCACATCTCTTTATATCTATCTATATCACCTATCTATCATCTATTACCTATCTGTCTATCATCTATCTGTATCTTTCTATCTATCTATATCTCCCCCATCTATCTATCATCTCTCTATCTACCTATATTTCTATCTATCTATCTACCATCTATCTATATCACATCTTATTTATCCAGTCATCCATCAACAGACACACTTTGGCTGCTTCCATGTCTTGGCTATTGAGAATAATGCCACAATGAACATGGGAGTGCAGATATCTCTTTAAGGTACTAATTTCATTTCCTTTGGATATACACCCAGAAGTGGAATTGCTGGATCATATAGTAGTTCTATTTTTAATTTTTAAGGAACCTCCATACAGTTTTCCACAGTGGCTGCACCAATTTACCTTCCCACCAAGAGTACACAGGGTTCCTTTTCCTCTATATCCTCCCACCTGAAATAATGCTCCAACTTCCCATTTTCTGATGAGTGAAAAATATGTTGGTATATTTCTTGAAAATATGGACTACTAATATTGTTAGATTTGAAGGATTTTATTTTCACAGAATACAGTTTATCCTTTATTTGCTTTCCTTTAAAATTTTTTTCTGGAATTATTACTATATCATTTTAAAAATAAACTATTTTAGAACAGTTTTAGATTTACCAGAAAAAAAAAAAAACCTGTGAAAATAGCATAGAAAGTCCCCATATACCCCACAGCCAGTTTCTCCTATTATTAAATCAAACATTAGTATATTTGTTCAAATTAGTAAACCAATATTAATATGTTATTATTACCTAAGTCTATATTTATTCAGCTCTCCTTAGCTTTTACCTAATGTCCTTTTTCTGTTGCAGGACCACATCCAGAGCATCACACCTAGTTGTCCTGTCTCCCCAGGCTTCTCTGGGCTGTGAGAGTTTCTCAACTTTCCTTGATTTTGATAATCTTGACAGTTTTGAGGAGTACGGGTCAGCGTGTTGTACAATAGAATGTCCCTCAGTGGGGATGTATCTGATGCTTTTATATAAGTAGACTGGGGTTATGAGCTTTGGAAGAAAGACCAAAGAGGTGAAGTGCCATTTTCGTCACATTCTATCAAGGCTACATGGTATCATTGGTGATGTTGACTTTGATCACATGGGTGGGGTGGATTTGCAAGTTTCTAGAAAGGTACTCTTGCCCCACTTTCAATACTATCGTCTTTGGTAGGAGGTCATTACGTGCAGCCTACACTTAAGGAGTATGAAGTTACACATATCTACATAAATTATGGAATACAGACATAAGTTATTTGAGATTATTCTGCATGGATAGTCATCTCTTCTTCTCCATGTTTTTATCCATCCAATCATTTATATCAGTACAGACACATGGATATTTGTTTTACATGCTGCATTACAATTTGATACTACTTTATTTATTTTGTTGCTCCAGATGTTCCAATGTTCCAGATTTGGCCATTGGGAGCTAATTTAGTTGGCTCTTTTGTTTCTGTGACGTACTCCCCTCATTGTGTGTGTGTGTATGTATGTGTTTAGCACTTCCTTCTTTCTGGTACTGCAAGGAGTTTCAAGTACATCTTATATATTTCCTGCCCCAATCCTTGCGTCTGCCATTTCTCCAAGAAACCCTGGTTCCTTTCATGGAGAAACCTATTTAGAAACCAGTATTTGGATGCTAGGTATCCTCATTGCTACTGAGGTGCTGTTGCTTCTGATAGATCAAGGAAATATATGTGTGTATACTAATCCATATGTATACACATATCTATACATATTTCTATATGTAACAGTTTGTATCTGCATTAAGCTAAACAAAATTTCATCATGGTCATTCTAACCCTACTGCATTTCCACATGAATTATTCCAGCCTCCATGAAAAATGCTTGTCTCGACCATCACCATATAATACAGACTAGTTTCACTGTCCTAAAAGAATACCCAGTGCTTCACCTGTTCAATCCTCACCTTTATTCCCTGACACATGGCCAACATTGATATATTTACTTTCTCTATAGTTTTACCTTTACCAAAATATTCCATAATTGGAATCATATAGTATGGACACTTTTCAGACTGACTTCTTTCACTTAGCAATATGCATTTACAATTTTCCATGTCTTTTTGTGGTTTGATAGATAATTTCTCTTTATTGCTGAATAATATTTTATTGAATAGACCAATCACATTTTGTTTACCTATTCATCTACTGAAGACTATATTGTTTGCTTCCAGTTTTGGGTGATAAAGCTGCTATAAATATTTGCATGAATGTTTTTTTTTTCACAGACATAAATATTCATATCAGTTGATTAAACACCTACGAATACATTTACCAGATCATCTAATAAAACAATGTTGTTTAGCTTTGTGTTAACTTCTAAACTGTCTTCCAAAGTGGCCATACCACTTTACGTTCTGACCAGTAATTAATTTTATGTATTATATCTGTAATTTGTGTCTTATCTCTTTCTCAGTTAGACTGATTAGAGATTTATCAATTTTGTTGATCTTTTCAAAGAACTAACTTTTAATTTTGTTGATTTTTTTCTATTGTTTTCCTGATTTTAATTTCATTGATTTCTGCTCTGCTTTATTATAATTTTTCTTGTTTTTACTTTAGGCTTAAATTGCCCTTCTTTCTCTAGTTTCTTAATGTGAGATCATAGATGATTGATTTTAGATCTTTCTTAGACTCTAAGATATGCATTTAATCCTATTTTTAAAATTTTGATGAGTTGTATTCTGATTTTTATTTACTTTAGTTTCTAAAAAATGTCTCTTAAGGTTTCTTCTTTTACCCATGTGTTATTTAGAAGTGTATTATTTAATCTCCGAATATTTCAGATTCTTCCATCTATCTTTCTATTAGTAATTTCTAGTTTAATTCCAAACTTGAGAACAGATTTTGTATGATTCCTAGTCTTTTAAATCTTTAAGGTGTGTTTATGTCCCAGAATGTGGTCTATCATGGTGAGTGTCTAATCTGAACTTGGGAAGAATGTGTATTCTGCTGTTGTTGTATGAAGAATTCTACAAATGTCAATTAGATCCAGTTGATTGATAGTCTTGTTCAGGTCAACCATACCATTAAAGATTTTCTGCCTTCTTGATCTATCCGTTACTGACAGATGGGTGGTGAGTTCTTCCAATGTAATAGAGGATTTGTCCATTTCTTCTTTTAACTTTTTACCTGATGAATTTTGTGTCTGGTGTTAGGTACATACACTTTTAAGATTATGTCTTCTTGAAGAATTGACTCCTTTATCATTCTCTCTCTTTATTCCTGATAATTTTTCTCATATTTCCAGAAGTCAGCTGCCAGAAATTAATTCAGCTATTCCATATTTCTTCTAATTACTTTTAACCTAGCTGACTCATTATATGTAAAATGGGTCTCTTGTTGATAACATATACTTGGGTCTTGTTTAGTTTTTTTTTAAATCCACTCTAACACTCTCTGTATTTTAATTGCTATATTTAGACCATTCACATTTAAAGTGACATTTAAAATATAATATCTGTCCTGTTTGTAAGAGTTTTCTGCTAACTGCACTTATTCTATGTTACTTTTTTAGTGTTCTCTGTGTAAGTCCTCCTTGAAATAATACTATGTGGTCACATGTGTAAGGCAGATACCTTATAACTGAATATTCTCAATTCTCCTGTTCCTTTTTGTCATTCACTTATACATACACTGTAATCACCCAATAAATTGTTACTATTATTACTTTGAACAGTTATCTTTTCAATCAATTAAGAATAAAGAAAATTAAATATTTTGTCTTACCTTCACTTATCCCTTCCCTAACATTTTTCCTTTCTTTATGGTCTGAGTTTCTGACTTATATTATCTTCCTTCTTCCTGAAGAACTTCTTTAAACATTGATGGGCAGGTCTTCTGGTGATGAATTCCCTCAGTTTTTTTCTTAAAAAGTCCTTATTCTTCCCTTTTAAAGGATAATTTCATTGAATATAGAAGTCTGGATTTTTAAAATTAACTTCTTATATATTTCACTGCACTGTCTCCCTGCTTGCATGGTTGCAGATGAGACGTCTACTGAATTTGTATCCTTATTCCTATATAGGTAAGGTGTTATGTTTTCCTCTGGCTTCTTTCAAGTTTTTCTTTGTGTTTGAATAAAATATGAATGCAATATCCCTAGGTGTATTCTTTTTTTCTTCTTTTAATCCTGCTTACTGTTCAGTGAGCATCTCAAATCTGTGGTTTGGAATCTGTCATTAATTTTGGAAAGTTCTTAGCTATATATATATATATATATATATATATATATATATATATATATATAAATAGATAGATATAGATATAGATATATAGACAGATAGATATAGATACACACACATATATACATATATATTTTCTGCTTGCATACCTCTTTCTTCTCCTTTTAGTGTTCCAATTATGCGTATATGTTATATCTTTTGACACTGTCCCACAGTCCTTGGATGTTTTGGAAATAGCCATGGTTCCCACCGCTGGTTTTCCCAGCCTGCCTGCCCCTGTTGGTCCTTTTTCCTCTCCCCACTGCCCCAGACCCTGGGTGGCATCAGGCTCAGGCAAATTGCAGGAGCTGCCACATCTTTCCTGCAGACACATGGCACATTCAGTCCCTACCCTGTTCCCAGAACCTTGCCCTTGTCTTGTTGCCTCACCCTCTCCCCCCTTGGCCACTTTCTGAAGTAGCATGATGCGGAACAGAGACCTGGCTAGGAGTCAGGCAGCTCTTGCCTCCTCACTTTCCTGTGTGAATTGGAGGTGCTGCTAGCCCTGTCTGACCCTGAACTCCTGGTCTCTAAGTTAAGGGTAATAACTCCTGGACTTCACAGGGCTGTCATGAGGATCAGCTAACAGGCATGAAGTTTGCTGTGTGGTTGATGCAGGCTTCAGGAAATGGAGCTCACACAAGCTCCCACCCCTGTGCCTGGCTCAGCACACATCTCATCTCCCAAGTGTCCCTCCTGCCCTCTCTCCTCTCATGTAGGTTGGCTCTGTCCCAGAAAGCGATCTGTATGTCAAGTTCTCTGCCTACTTGGTGTGAATTCCAAGTGGCAGAAAGCTCTCCATCCCCTCCTTGCAAATCTTCTCACTCAGGCATAAGACCTAGTCCATGGTCCGAGTCAATCCTCTCCCCAAGTACAACCAAGGGTGCACTGTTTGCACCTGATGAAATAGTTGCAAACCTCTTCTATCTCAATTAGGAATGTCCTCCTCAAATTTCCCCTTATACTTTACTTCCATGATTGCATTTGGTTTTTATGCAAGTAAATTTCAGGGCTGTCTTACAAGCACATCAGGTGGGAATCATAAGAGAGAGGCTAGAAGAGGATCTATGTGGGGAAAATCTACAGTCAAATAAGTTTGGAAAATTATAAGTAAAGCTAAACAATTTTTTTCAATTGCTAGACGTCTCAGAACCTTTATTTTCATGACTGAGTCCTGTGGCTCAAATTGCCCAAACACAAAGCTTTCTCTTCCCCTCTTTGTGCTATCTCAGATACTTTTCTTTTTCCCTGTGAGATCATCTTGCAGGAAAAATGCCCACTGTGGAATCCTCTTTGACAGTGCTGGCTGCAGTTTCAGGGAGACCATGGCAAGAGTTACATTTCCTTCCTGGTATTATACCTATAGTGTCTCCCAAGCAGGGATTCTGTGGCTCTGAAGCCCAGAGGCTCGAGGCTGGTGCCTGATGCCTGCTCACCACCCCGCTTGATTTTATATCTAACAAGCCCTCCTGCCAGCCTGATAGAGGAATGGCAGAGGCAGCTGGCTGGTCGGGGAGGAGATGGCAGTGACTGTCCTCATGGAGGGCACACTCTGATGCTGGAGTTTCCAGGAGAGGAATCCTGGTCAAGGCAGGACACTCTGAAGATGTTTTCAAATCTAGTATTTGATGACTCTATTAAGACTCGGTTTACTTTTTCTTTTTTAAAGTAAAATGCACGGGCAAAAAGTCTACTAAGTGTATATACTGTCAGCACATCGTTAACCCATTTTTGTTTTGCCAAATACCTTGTATAGTGCGTGTTACAGTATCAGCACTTAGCAAATGTTGTTGAATGGTAGAATAGGCATTATATCCTGGAATCCGGAGAAATGCCATCTTGGGGATGATGGTGAACAGATAGCACGATTAAAACCAGATGCCAAGGAGATTTTTAAATGTCTCAGGGGATGACATTCCCATCATTTATTTGGTAAAAATTGCTCTCTGCTCCATCTTGAAGCCAGCTCTTTTCTGGCACTGGAAACACAATGTAAATAGCATTAAATTCCAGTGAAGTTTTCTCACTTCCTACTCATGATGCTCTTTGACTTTAGGCCAATCTCGATTGGCCCAGTTTGCTGCAAGCCTGCCTCATCTTGGATTAAACTGGGCAGCCAGGTTTCTTCTTGCCTTCATTAGCCACACTGTGGACATGGGACTGATGATCTCAGTGCATCATTTTGATGTGCCGTGCTAGGTAGCAGGCTTCACTACTGCCATTGTTCTTTCTTCACCATAGGTCTACGTCCAAGAGTGGAAGGAGAGATGTTACTTGGAAGGCTATAGCATTTGTCCATCTGGGAGAAGATGATAGCTTGGACCAGATGATGGCAGTTGGCCTGGAAAGAAGGGAAGTGACTTGAGATATTTTTGGAGGAAAGGGTACCAGGATCTGCAGATATTGGTTGTGTTGGTGAGGGGTGGGGTGGTGGAGAAGGTGTAAGAATGTGAGGAATCCAGGATTTATACATTTGTACTGCAGCAACTGGACTGTCATGCCATTTATAGATGTGGGGTGATTCACAGAGGCACTGAGACCCTATAGGAGGGAAATGCAGAGTTCAGCTTTGGACATAATAAATCTGAGATGACATTAGACATCCAATGTCAAAAAGGCAGTTAGATTTACTAATCCTGGAGCCCACTGGCCAAGAGTAGAATTTAGGGAGTCATCAGTGGATAGATGCTATTCATAGTCACAGGACTGAATGGGGTCCTCTAGGAAATGAGCTGGGGCTGAGTCTTAAAGCTCTCCAGGGTTTGGAGCCCCAACTGAGAGGGAGCAGTCACTGGGAAGAGATGACTGCCAGGAGCATTTGTTGTCTCAGAAGCCAAGAAGGTAGAGTAATTAACTCAATACATTCATATGTAAAGCAGGGAAGTCACTGGTGATCATGAGATAGGACAGGGTCTCGAGTGTAGAGGGCAGAAGCCAGAGGGAAGTGAGTTTAGAAGAGGACATGAAGTGAAGAAGTGAAGCTGGTGATACTGATGATATTTATGTGTGCCTTCTGCTGGGAAGAAAAGATGAACAATGAGGTAGTAGCTAGATGGAAATACGAAGCCAAGAGAAGTTGTGTTTATACTTTATTTGTGTAAGATGGTATACCTACCAGGGCCCATATGTAGGGGAAAATGCACTGATTTCAAAGGCAAAGGGCACTACAAATGAACAATTTTATCCCTGAGAAGGCCGGGGGATACAGCAAAAGGACTGAGTCTCTGATAAGCATGGGCCCACTCCTTAGGACATAAAAAGGAAGGGTAGAAGGATGATCACAGGAGTAGGAATTGGTGGATTTGGGAGCAAAAGGAGGAGGCAGCTCTCATTTTCTCAGTGAGACATATGATGATTATGGACTGCAGAGGTGGGAGAAGGTGTTAAATACTTAACTTGCAAAAAGGATAAATTAACGTTTTACAAAATGGGTTGGGATCGCTGGGCAATTTTGCCAACCAACTTGATGGAGCATTTGAATAAGTCCTGCAACCATGGTTCAGTGTTTTACTGTCACTGCGTTCAGCAGCCTGGGTGAGGTGCAGAGTGGGTGGAGAAAGGGAGTCAGTATGTCAGAGGAAATGAGAGGCAAGGGAGCTGAAATTAAGAAGAGGATTTAGAATGATGGACCTAATCTGAGCAAAGTGTGAAGCCAAGACATAAGGGGGGTGGTAGGTCTTCAAAAAGTGGTTGGTGGTGCAATTAATTCAACATCAAAATGACACGAACTTGAATGTGACAGTGAAGACTGGTGAAGTGGGGCACTAGAATAAGGATACTGGAGAGGTGATAATCCATGGGTAAGATGCTCTTGCAGTTCTGGAGATGAGATTGCCTAAGATCTGACATGGGAGAGGATGGGGCAAAGGAAGAGATGACCAGGGATTAGGAAACTGATTAACTGAGAGAGCAGAGAGATGCTCCCTGTGGATGCTGACATCATGGAGGATGGCGGACGTGGAGATCAAGGTGGAAAGGCAGGGTCCAGCTTATGCCATAAACACTGGGATGGACTGGACCTCAGATGGTGTCCACACAGGCTGGGCACCTAATGGAATGACACACACTTTAAAGAAGCTAGGAATTTGAAAAATGAGTTTGTACACAACAAAAGTGTAAAAAGAGACTTGCCCAAATCCCAGGGCTGATGTCCAGGTGCGTAGGTTGAGTAGTCTCAAAGTGACAGAGAGACAGGGATGGTGGTGCTTTCAAGGAACAGCTGGATCTCAAGCCAGAAGAAAGAGAATATACAAAGAATATGGTTATTTTGCGTCTGTCTCTATTAAAATGCAAACATATGGGCAGGAATTTTACCTGTTTTTGTCATTGTTTTATCCTAGTACCTTGAACAAAGCCTTGAACATAGAAGGCACTCTATAAATATTTGTTTAATAACTGTTGGATTATGAATGTTGCTGTTTATGATCACAAAATAAGCACCGTATGCAATTTCTGTTTTCTGTAAGTCAGAGAGGTTTAGTTTGAATTTTAAGTATGGTCTAATCTTATGTCACATAAGTGTTGAAATAAGCATTATTCTATAGAGACAATGTATTGCATTTCATAATGACTATTATATACATTATATTATTTATAATCATTAGAGCTTATATACCCCTATTTACTTTTTTGCCTACTTGATCTGTCAAAGAATAGAAGACTTTTATTCAGCTGTTATTGGGTGTCTGACATATTCTCTTCATATTTCAATCTGATTTTTCTTTATCTGCTTTGATTCTGTGTTATTTGGCACATAAAGGTTCATAACTGTCATCGCATTGTGTCAAAATGAACACTTAATAAATCATCACCCACTTTGTCATGTTTAGTGTTTTACTTTTACTTTGACGTGTACTTTATCTTAGGTTATTATTGTCTCCTGTGCTTTATTTGCTTGGTAGGTATCTATCTATTCTTTCACTTTTAAGCTTTCCAAACCTCTTTGCTTTAGACAGGACTCTTGTTAGATAATGTATAAACAGACTTTGGTTTTGTTCCAGTCACCCTTTAGTAATAAATGTAATCCCTTTAAAGTTTCTGCACCGTGTTTTGTCTGATTTTTATACCATTGATTTTTGTGCTTCTAATCTCTAGTTTTCTTATTGCTGTCTTCATTTTATCTTTGTCATATGTTCTTTCTCTTTAAGAACAGTGATTTTGAAGGCATCTGTACAATGCCAGTTCTTCGACTGGGCAATTTTAATGCTGTTTTTAACTCTTACAGATTGATCTAGTTATCAGTGTCTACTGAGTTTCTTAGTGGCACTTCCACCTTTGTAAGATCCAGAAATCTTCACTCTTAATTTCTTCCAGAGTTCAATTTCCAAACTTTCATGTTTTATTGCTAAATTCTGTAATTAAACAAATCTCATTGATTTTTAAATATTTTCTCTACATAGATTCTATTTTAAGAATTATTAACAATATGTAACTTGGAGCTGGGTGTACAGCACGTATGAATCATATGCTTAAATGGTTTCAGGGTTCACTGTTATCCCTTTTACACCATAGCACCTCTACTCCTGGTTAGTTTTTTTTTTTGGAACTCATTTCACAATTGACTAAAATGCATTGTGAGGTGATTTTTCCAGACAGGGTACATGGTTGCTATATTTTCAAAGCTTTTGCATATCTGAGACTTATTTTTTCCTTGACTTCATTTGCAGATGCCAACTGAGCAGGATACAGTATAATTGAATCCAAATATTTTTGTCTTAAAATGCTTTCAATGTCCCTCCACTGCTTCCTGTCTTGTAAGGTTGAAGAGAAGAACCATGTGACAAAGCAGGCTTTCCTTCCTTTGTCAGCAACTGCATGCTCAGGACCTGATGTCTACCTAACCAACAGGACAGCACTCAGTTCATGTCTGCTATTCAGATCACTCCAACCCCTTCTCCATATCACCTTGTATTTAAAAAGCATTTCCACACTCAGTATCTCATTGGAAACATTATAGACAGAGACACCAAGTTCAAGGAGGTGATGTGAATTGTCAAAGTCCAGTGAGAGGAACAAGACTGGCTCCTAGGCTTGAATCCAGGTCTTATTGCCTGAAAATGCTGTTCTCCAGAATGAATTTTATCTTATGCTTCCTCCCACCTCAATCCAAAGAAGTCTTCTTACCAGTTTATCAGCCACAGAGAAAATACACCCAACATGTGATAAACAACAGGCTAGAGAAAGATAACAGAAGGCCAATAAGAATATCCTTCATGGATTTGAATTCTCCTCTCCCTAAAGAAACATGCAAGTTAGTCAACACTATTTTAAATTACTCTGATTGTTACCACAGTTGCTAAGATTTGGTTAAAAAGGGGTTGAGGCTGGGGCTGACACAATCTCACCAATATACATGATCATCACTCTACTAGAACTTTTTGAATTGTTAAATTGGAGAGTGAGTGCCAGTTAAAAAAACCACAGAAGGCTGAAAATAAGAAAATACTTTATTTGATCCCTTTAGAATTGCAATTCAGGGGACACACATTTGGGTAAAACTGAAAGAATGTTTCAGGGAAGAGAAAGGGTCAAGAGCTTATAAAGGCAAAAGCCATGAGGCTGTGCTCTGATGCAAGAAAAGAAATGTTTATCCTTAAGGGATAGCGGTCACAAGTAGTTGTAGGGTGAGGGTTCAATAAGTATCTTGAGTTTCTGGCAGATGTTCTGGATCCCTTCATTAGGACAAAAAGTGGTCAAAAATCAGATTCCATCCAGGTTAAGATGTGCATAAGTCACATGTCCTCAGTGGCCTCCTGGCTCCATTTTAGAGAACACTCTTAGCAATACTGACTCCAGTTTGATTTTCCTTTCACATTTCCCCCTTTTGATCAAGATCTTTCTTTGGAAAGCACTGATGATCAACCATGTAGTTATTGGGCCTTGGCATTGAAATTCTTGGTGCTGGGAAGGCTCATTCCCAGAGATTCATGTCCCATGGAGGAGGGAAAAGAGGTGATTTAGGGAGAGGTGTGTTTTCAGAGAGTTTATGGTCACATTTGAGCAACAAGGAACCATCTAGGAAGTGAGTCTTAAGTAGCGTTCTAAAAAGGAGAAATTTATGTCTCTTCATTAGAAGGACTTTTATAGGTGTGGTCAACAATCTCCAGATGTCAAGCTATCATTATTCCAGTGGAGGGCATTGGAGTACAGCAGTGAGAGAGAAAAAGTGTAAATGGTTTAAAAACAACAAAGAGAATAAATAAGAACAATGATTAGTATAATGAATTGCATTTTGGATGGGAATAAAGCACCAAGTCCAGAGGGGAGCCAGCTGAAAATAGCTAGATGTCAGGATCGAAGCACCTTTTGTAGTTTGAAATGTCGCTGATGATGTCATCGGGTGTTTAGGTAAACTTTCTGAGTAGATCATATAGCAACAGGCATGAAGATTGTCAATACATTAGCAGTTACAGTGATTTCTCTGAAGTTTATGTCAAGTTGTCCAACTTTAGCTTGCATGGCTTTGGAAAAAGTGCCGTTGTAGTTCTCAATGATTCCAAGTCAAAAGGATGGCACTAAAACCAGAAATGCTAGTTTGGAGAGTCATAGCTAGATATAGGAGGAAACTAGAAGAATTCAGGATCTAGTCCAGTTTATCGGATAAATGCCAAAACCTCAGAGACAAATAATAATGCTAGATTCTAATATCCACAAAGGTATATTATGGAAACAATTTGTCACTCTAAAGTCACCCTCATTTCTACCAAAGATAGCCAAATTCATATTAATTTGTTTTCAAAATAAGACTGGTTTTAATAAATTTGCCTGGATTATTTACATAAGTGTATCAAGAATAACAGTTGATCATATAGGCTCTTTTAAATATGCTTTGCTGGAACTTTTCACAAGAAATCTCAGATTGAATTTTTAAAGGCCTCTTGTGGCCAGGAAAGCCAAGCCAAGGACTTACCATCTGACTTTGCCTACAATACTTATAGATTTGGGTGAACTCTTCTCTTCCGGAGGTCCACAAAACATCTTGTGGTTTCTGCACCTGCCAGAAAGTGACTTTCCTTACTCACATGTTTAGGCCACTGGGAACTCTGTAAGCAAGGTCCCAGGCTGTTTTTTCAAGGATCTTTATTGGCTCCATAAAGTCAATCTTAGTTCCTTAAAGCTGTCTGGTCATATCTGAGTCTATGCATGTCTCTCTCAAATACGACATTCCAGTCAAAGCCTTGGTAATATAACCGATGTTTCCAATGTGTCCTGTTATGAGGAGAACAGATTCTTAGTGAACTTATGCAAATAATTATATTGTTATGAAAATAAGAGAACTCGCTAAGAATTTCTGAAGTCTGGAGGGATCAGGTAGGAAGAAAAAGATACATGTTTCCTCTTTGTTAACAAAAGTACACTTTATCAAATTGTTGCAAGTCATAGATAGCTTGAGAGAACACGTTTCCTTAAATCTGGAAGAGCAAAACATAAAAGAACCCGCAATGTTTAAAATAAAAAGTCATAAAAATTTTACTCATCCTCATCAGTTTATTCAGTTCCATGGAAAAAATTCTTGAGCTTTTATCTTCTGTTAGGATTTTTATGAAACCATCAGTTTCTTCATTAGAGTTCTGTAAATTTTTATCCAATTCAATGGTATGATCTGAAAGTTTATCAGAAACCTGTACTCTTTAGTAAGTGTCGTGAATCTCTCTGAAAATGAAACATTTGTAAAAGCATCAGAGTAAAATAATAACTCTCTGTTAATGAGAAAAACTTTAAAATGGCATGATTGAATATCTGATTGCAATGCAATTGACAAGGGAATTAGTTTTTTTCTGTTATGTGAAACATTTTACGTAGAATTATGACTGATAACTTATACCAGGACATATCAGATTTCCAGGAATTTCACATAGTTTTTGAAACACTGATTACATGTATACAGACACATCATAAAGAAGCCTTAGTATTACTTCTTTTCTGCCAATGTTTCCCATGTAATTTAACATATCAAATAAACTTCATTAGTCTAACATCTACCTTTTTATAAGAAGAGAGAACAAATTTTTTTAATGTCTGAAACATTTATATTAACATATTTCCATACAAATAACCCAAAGAAATTTCAGTACTAGTTGCTTTCCTTGTCTGCCCGCTTGTTCTCTCACACTGCAGGCTCCCATCAGTCATCAGTCCTACACACATCAGAGTACACATGTCAATCCCAATCGCCCAATTCAACACAGCACCATCCCCACCCCACCACAGTTTTCCCCCCTTGGTGTCCATACGTTTGTTCTCTACATCGGTGTCTCAACTTCTGCCCTGCAAACCGGTTCATCTGTACCATTTTTCTAGGTTCCACATACATGTGTTAATATACGATATTTGTTTTTCTCTTTCTGACTTACTTCACTCTGTATGACAGTCTTAGATCCATTCACAAGAGAAAAACTTTTTGATATATTTCACAGGGTCTCTGAAATATTTCATATCTCAAAGGTAGTTCTAAGTCAAAAAGACTTCATTTAGAATTTGATTTGGGGAAGTTTGTCAAAAATATCAAAAGTTTTTAAAACACTTGGTCAAATAGGATCATGGGTCACTATGAAACAATGCTTAGTTATCCATTTAACCAAAATAACAAAGACTTCATAGGCAAATATAGAAGGTTATATAGTTCTGATCAAAACTTAGCTGGTTTAATATCAAGAGAATTAGTTTCCTTCAGTAATTAAAGTCCTGATAAAGACAATATAGAAATAAGTGGTTATTTTGACAAAACATAAGATCTACATTTTATAATCTTTTTTTATAAAGATCAGAACAAAAGGAAAAAAAAAGCTTTGTCATTTTAATAAAGAGAAAAACCAAATTTTAATTTTGCACCAGCTTACTTTTGATATTAAAACTCATCCATTTAATTAAAGTTATTCCAATTTTAGCCAGTCATGACCACACAAAAAATCCTTTCTAAAGACTTCTTTTTTTTCCACAGAACTTTTACAACTTTCTATATCCATTTTACTTGTTCCTTGTTTTCTTTCCCATCTAGAAATAACCAGCTTTTCTTTTCCCTTAACATTTCCACTTCTTATACATTTAAAAAATTCCCTTGTATACAAAGATATTTTCCTTATTAATTGTAGTAGTTTTAATTAAATATGCTCATTAAAACTTTTAACCCTTAGAAGACAATTTCTAGTGAAAACTAAAAAATAAGCAATTATGAACTATTTGTTATACCAGCTTTTTTTTTTTTTTTTTAATGTGGCACAAAACGTGGCTAACAGACCCAAGCATCTTTAGTTTTTTTGGTAATAAGACAAAAGTAGGCAAACTTAGACTTGTTTGGCAGTTAAACTTAGACTTGTCCAATGATCTAGACATTCAACGAATTCCCATCATTTAATTTAACTTGGCAGGCCTGAGAATTGGGGGCCAATGGTGTAAGTTGTAATCAAGTCCTGAGTCTGAAAGCTCCAGAACCAGGAGCTGCAATGTACAAGAGCAGAAATCCCAGCTTAAACAGAGAGAGAACTTGCCCTTCTTCCATCTTTTCCTTCTATTCAGGTCCTCAGTGGGTTAGATGACAACTACCCACATTAGTGAGGGTGATGATTACTCAGCCTACTGATTCAAATGCTAATCTCTTCTGGAAATGCCCTCACAGACACAGCCCAAAATAATGTTTCACCAGCTATCTAGGTATCCCTTGGCCTTGTCAAGGTGACACATAAAATTAACCATCACTGTGGGTTATTTCAGAGATCCTCTATATAAAACCAAGGGGTATTTTCAATAGAAGTATTAGAAAAAATTCAAGACAGGAATAGTATCTGCCTGAGCTGTGATAGAAAAAAAAAAAATAGTTCAGACACAAGAATGCTTAATCCAAGCTTTACTAGCAAAATGTGGGGTGTGAGATGATACTAACTATGTGATCTGCAAAGTGCCACATTAAAAATTTACTTTAAAGGGACCTTGAGTTTGTAATAACCCAATGCCCCTGCCAGAAACAAAAACAAATCCTCACTGGAAGAACAGTCTTTAAATCCAGTCCTAGGAGAATTCTCATGGATAATATCAAAATATAATCTCTCTCTAACACACACAAAATCACAAAACATTTTAAGAAGTCAGCTTCCCTGAATCAAAGTCAGCAGAAACAGCAATCACAGAATGAAACCTGCACAGAATGAGGAATAAGAAATTATGAAATACAGAATTTTTAGTGAATGTTAAATACATGCTAATTACATTTAAAGAAATAAGACATTGATGGTATAAAGAAGGAATGGGAAACTATTAAAACCGAGCAGACAGATTAAAACAAAATACAGCAAACAAGATATTTGAAAATGAAAAGATAATATTTTAATTTAGAAACTCGAGTGTGGATTAAACAGCATTTTATGCTCACTTGAATATAACATCAGTGAACTGGAACACAAATATCAAGAAATTACAAGTAACTCAGACAGACTAGTATGAAAGAGAGATTAAGAGACCTGGAAAATATCAATAGAAAGAGGAGTTCTAATATACCTCTAACTGGAGCTCCAGAAAGCAAGGGAAAAGAAAATGGGAGAGAAATGATATTCCAAAGAGAGACTAACCAAGAATTTCCCAGAATTTATGAATGATAATGATCCCCCCATATCTCAATCAATCTAAAGTAAACTAAATAAAAATAAGTCTGTGCTTAGATAAAGCATAGTAATATTTCAGGAAAACAAAGACAAAGGAAAGATCTCAAAGGAAATCAGAAATAAAAGCCTAAAAAAGGAATGAATGGCAACTGAATTATCTAAAGAAACACTGGATGCCAGAAGTTAGTAGAAAATATTTTTCATGTGCTAAGAAAAAATTACTGTCAACTTGACATTGTGCTCCTGAAGAATAGACCTTCTAAGAATTAGAGGACAATATATTTTTACATAAACACATTCTCTACACAGGACTAGGGAAATAAATATTTCCAGGGTTGTTCATGTTCTGACCAGCCAGAGCAGAAAGTCTTTACTGAGCAACTAGGACACTCAGTTGAATCCCTAGAAGGGGTCAGACACTCCTTTTTTCCTTCCATTTTCTCCCTTTTTGAATGGAAATGTCTAAAACTGTTATCCTATTTTGTATCATTATTGTATTTTAAAGCAGATCACTTATTTCTTGAGTTTCACAAATTTACAGTTGGAGAAGAATTTTGCCCCAGGATGGATTATATGCAGATCTTTATCCTAAATGTTAGATAATTTAAATGATAAAATTTAGAATTATTAACTGATTGATAAGATATAGATGAGATTTTGCACTCTGTGTTAATGCTGCCATGAATTGAGACTTCTGGGGATGTTGGGATGATCTGAAGGTATTTTGCATGTGGGACAAACACAAATCTTTAGAGGCCAGAAGGCAGACCATTGTAGAAATAGTAATACCCCTACCCAAAGACATTCACATCCTGATCCTTCAAATCCTTAAGTATGTTTTGGTACATTGAAAAATTGTATGATAATAAATGTGTGTTGTTTGAAGCCACTGAATTTGTTGTATTTATTATAGCAGAAACAGGAAACTAATGAAATGGAAATTTAAAAATTAAAAACTGAAATTAAGAACTTAATAAATGAGTTTAACAGCCAACTCTTCTCATCAAAGAAGGGATTAGTGAACTGGAATATAACTCAGTAGAAAATATCCAGACTGAAGCACAGAAAGCAAGAAGGGTGAAACATAAGGAAAGCATTGCTGCCAGAGATTAAAAGGTTAAAAAGAGGATATTATTAATTACATTTTAAATAAAAATGAAAATTAGTATGGTACATCTTAGAAAAGTATGAATTACAAATCGACTCAAGAAGAAATCATTTTAGAACTTGAAACAGTAATTTTAAATATCTCTATAAGGATTACTCAAAGTCCAATCAGTTTTAGAGAAGTGCTTCAACCATTTTAAACAGAGAAAAATTCATTTTTTTCCCAACCTCTTCCAGATTATAAAATAAGAAGAAACACTTGACCTTTCCCTTTATGAGATTGCTAGAGTATTGTTACCAAGTTCCCAGATCGATAGTACAAGAAATTAAATTACAGGCTAATGCTAATGATAAATCAAATGCAAATATCTTAAACAAAATATTAGTAAACTCCATCCAGTACAGGCTCACCTCGTTTCTCTTTATTGCACTTCACAAATATTGTGTTTCTTTACAAATTAAAAATGTGTGGTGACCACGTGTTGAACAAGGCACAATTTTTCTTCAAACAGCATTTGCTTACTTCGTGACTCTCATGTCACATGTTGGTAATTCTAGCAATATTTCAAGCTCTTTCATTATTATTCTATTTGTCATGATGATCTGTGATCAGTGATATTTGCTGCAACTAATATGACCTGCTGAGGCTCAGATGATAGCACTTTTTAGTAGTAAGCTACTTTTAAAGTGTGTACTTTTTAGGTTTGATGCTATTGCACACTTAATGGACTGCAATATAATGTAAACGTAACTTTTATGTACACTGGGAAACCAAAAAATTCATGTGACTTACTTTATTGTGATAGTCTCTTTATTGCAGTGGTCAGAAACCAAACCTGCAGTATCTCTGGAGTATGCCTGTAACATATAAAACATGCAATCTATTGTGACAAATGGGGGTTATTCCTAGAACACGAGTTTGGTGTAACATTAAACTAATTTATCATATTAACAGATGAATGTTAAAAACTGTCCAATTGTAAAACACAGTAAAATAATTTTACAAAATCAATATTCTTTCATGATAACAAAGAAACTCTTTGCAAACTGAGATAGGAAAGGAACTGTCTAACCAGATAAATACTATGTATTGGGGAAAAAAACCTCAACATTAACCATAATTACAGGCTTTAATATTTAAAGCCTTATTGTTGAAGCTGGAAGGAAGAAAATATGGGTCTGATGGAGACCAGCTTCAGAGAAGAACCAAGGATGCAGCACCTCAGGTGCCGGGTTGGCCCCCTTTGACACTGGGGAATCTTTCTCCAGCTTGGAGCCCAAGGAGCGTGCAGGGGCTGAGAGGCAGAGCACAGGAGGGATGAAATAAGGAGAAATAGAGGGGCAGCTCGTGCAACCTGACAGAGGTTAGGACTCACACACTCCGCATCTGAGTTTCCTCACCAGCCGAAGTGGGATAGTGATGTTTTGGTTTGTGAAGATTCAGCAAAATTTATTTAAAGTGTGTTGCACATGAAAATAGGCCCATAATCAGAAGCCATTATTCTTTGTATTATATGAGGTTGAATCACGTGAAGTTGGGGTTATCCTAGTGTTTTTGACATTCGAAAATGGCATTTCACATGGTTGAACTTGGAAGTTCCTGTTGAGGTGTATGTAGGCTACCCTTGTAGCTAGTATGCACTAACTAGTGACCACAAAGAGACCAAGGGCTGATTGTCCTGAAACTAACACTTCCAAGTGTATGTACCTTGTATTCTAATATTCAGTGTTTCTTTTTTTTCTCCACAGTTCACTACTTCTAATATTGGGATATGTTTTACAAGCAAGGTTTATGTGAAGTGTCATTTTCCCTTTATAACCAGAAAATCCATAATTAAATCGTTGATGTGTCTTACAATTCATGATGTCTAAGATTTAATTTCAAGCTCAACATCATGGTTTTGAAAATGATGCCAGAGGGAAAAAAATGCGATGATCTGCTAATATTTCTTGGCATTTGATCATTGTACACTTGGCCCCCAAATACCTCCAAACATATTCTCCAGGCCCTTTGGGGAAGCACTACAGAAGGCAGACCTGGCCTCTGCTGCGCACATCCTTCTCCCACAGCTTCTGAGCCCCAGCCATTCAGCACCTGAGGGACCCAGGAAATTATTCACAGACCAGCAGAATCTGAATGTCTAAGATTCAATATTTCAAAAACTAAATGCAAGATAATGCCTTCTTTCTATGAAGTCCGTGGAGATTGCTCTGAAATAAATGAGGTTTTATGCCTTCATTATACACGAAAGCTATTTAATTACACATACCTGGAAAATGCATCAGTCATTTACCTGAATATAGCTAGGCTCGCCTTCCTTGTCCTGAGAAGCAGGAGCAGAGTCTGTCTGGACAAGCCTTGTTCACACTGGTCGTGCCAGCATTCACCTGGGACAGGTCTACAGGCAGATTGATCTGACCCCCAGGTCTGCCTGTTCCGTGGGACCATCTGGAACACCCTTTAATAGGACGGCCACATGTCCCAGTTTGCTGAAGACAGTCTCATACTCCTGTTCAGTTTAGCATTTTGCCAGGTGTTTCATTCTTAAATGAAGCATCATTAACAATTGCATTAAAATAAGCCAGGTGGGCTGGTAACCTTCCACCTGCACTTCTGGCTTCTGCTGTGTTCCTGTCTAGCACCAGAGCCAGGACAGCGATTAAATATGAAAACTTCATCATGGGACTTCATAGGTGAGAGGAGTGTGAAATGTTTGCGAAATGGGGATGGGGAATGGGAGTGGAAAAGCCCTGCTGTCAAGTGTGTAGACAGCAGTCTGAATGCTCCTGGTACAGTTTGTCTTTTGCTATGTATTATAAATCTATATATTGTTTTTTGGAAGACATTTATTTTGCAATAACTTTCACCATTGAGACATTCAAAAATAAAGCACCCGTAGAATAAAAATTAAGAAATGACTTTCTGCTTCTCCAGGAATTTCATAGTGTGCGAGCGTCTTCAGTAAGATATTCGGTACTGTTCTCCATGTAAAAACCAGAAGACACAGATGTCCCAAAGGAGCATCTGCATCTTCTTCAGAAGTCGGTCATTATGTTAAGATGTGTATCCTCAAAGAGGAAAGCAGATCCTGGGCAGTACAAAAGCAGAGTTCCATTTCACTCTGAGAGGCAATGTTGTTCAATCTGATCAGCTGACGCCTTTCCTAATTTAATCTTGTTCATTTTTGATTCCAGTCTTTCTTGTGTAGGTCTGAAAGGTAAAGCAACAACTATTAATATGTTGGGTGGGTTATCACAAAAGAACATTGTAAATAGTCAAATGAGAGTCTTAACATCCGTGCCATCAGATTCTGGAAATAGTACGTCAGTTAATTTATTTTTTTAAATGAGGTTTTATTTAATACACATAACAAAATTAAAGCCTTATTATGTCAAAATTCTTTTCACCTTACTGTGAAGGCTCTTGTAAATTATGTTAAAAATTTAAACATTTAAAAGAAAATCATTTGGTTTTGTACAGAAATTTT
Organism: Balaenoptera borealis; assembly: GCF_965194805.1. NCBI lineage: Eukaryota > Metazoa > Chordata > Mammalia > Artiodactyla > Balaenopteridae > Balaenoptera > Balaenoptera borealis. The sequence goes on from NC_138870.1 coordinate 104,182,378, forward strand.
ATGAAGTCTGATGAAGTGTAGAGTTACAGTGAAAAAATATTTTACTAGACTGAGAAACTATGGAGCTTTTACAATTCCTAACATCATTCAAATTGTGATGTTATACGTACCAAATATTTACAATATATTTTTTATTCATACACACTTCAAGTCAACTGAAGCATTTTTTGGTAACAAAACTGATTTTGGATGTGAAAACAATACTAGCGCTTCCACTGTAGTCCATACTCAATTGGGTCTTAAAAATATTGGGGCCTTGAAGTATTGTATATCAAGCTAAGTGCCCCACAATGGTGTTAACATTTTTGTAAAGAAATCCTCTACATTACAGTTACACTTTGTTCAAAACTCTTTGATTTTAGAAACCTTTAATGAAATAATTCTACATACGAAGTTCCAAAAATAACTTGAGATTTAAAGCTTTTGGCAATCTGCAATTATTTAGCTATTTTTCTGTCCTAAAATGAGCAAGAAACTGATTATATTAAACACTGAGAGTTTAATGGGTAATAACATTTAAATCTGACATTCTATAATTGCATTTTGGAATCTATGAGCATATGAGAAGTTTTTGGTGAAACTCTTGTTTCCTCACCATTTTATTATGGAAAGTCTTGAGCGCACAGAAAAATTGTAAGAATTTTACAGAGGACACCCCTACACCCATCACCTCTGTCATACCACTAACAATTTATTACAGTTGCTTTTCACATATCTGTCCATCTTTCTATTCATTCATCAACCCATTGTATTTTTTGGATTCATTTTAATGTAAGTTGTAGACATCAGTACATTTTATTCTTAAATATTTCTGCATGCAGACTACTAACTTGACATTATGTATGTTCATAATTCTTTTCAATTAGAATTTGTGATCTATTAAATGCACAATTTTTAGGGTAATATTTGATGAATTCTGGAAAATACACGGGCTAAGCAAAAAAGGTACAGAATATATTCATTTCCCCATTTCTTCTTTCCACTCCATCTCCAAGAGGCAACCATTTCTTTGATTTATTTCACCATAGATTAGTTCAATCTGTTCTAGAACCTCATAAAAATGTAATCATATGGTATAGACTTTTTTGGGGAAAGGTTTCTTTCTCTCAGCGTAATGATTTTGGGATTCATCCATGTGGTTGTGTATAACACTAGTATTTTTTTTTTCTTTTCCATTGCTGAATATACAACAGTTTGTTTATGTTATGAATATACCATGGTTTGTGTATCAATTACCCTGTTGATGGACACATGGGCTGTTTCCAGTTTGGAGCTATTATGAATAAAACTGCTAGGAACATTCTTGAGTAAGTCTTTTTATACACATATGATTTCACTTCATGGGCATATGTTTGTTTTGGAAGAAACTGCCCAATATTTTCCAAAGTGGCTGTAGCATTCTAAAATGTCACCAGAAATGTAGGAAAGTTCTGACAGATTCACATCCTCACCAGCATTTGGTGTTGTCCATAGTTTTAGCTTCAGCTATTTTGTTAATTGTGAATGAATGATACACCTTATTTTGGTTTAAGCTTACATTCCCTGATAGCTAACGATTTTGAACACTTTTTCATGTGCTTATTGACCATTTGTGTATCTTCCTTAAAATCGTTGGCTCATTTTTAGTTGGATTGTTTTTCTTTTCATCATTGAGTTTTAGGAGTTCTTTAGACAGTTTTGATAAAAAATATTTTCTTCCAATATGCAGCTTATTCATTCACTTTCTTAAGACTGTCTTTCAATGAGAAGAAGGCATAAATTTGATGAAACAAATTAATTATTTTTGATTCTTTTATGTGTATTGCCTTCTGCATATAAAGAAAACTTTACATAACTTCAAGTCATGAAGTTATTCTTTTGTGTTTTCTTCTAGAACCTTTATAGTTTTTAATTTTTGTATATGTTGTGAGGCTCCAAAGTTGAGACTTATTTTTTTCCTAAAGATAACTTGTTCCAGCACCATTTGTTGAAATGACTTTCCTTTCCACATTGTATTACTTTGATGTTATTCATCAAAAATTAATGGACAATGTTTGGGGACTTTCTATTATATTTCAGTAATCAGTCTTCCTATTCTTATTCCAATACCATATGTTCTTAATCACTATAGCTTTGGAGCAGGTTTTGAAGTCAGGCAGTGTAAGTTTACCAAGTACTCTTCTTTTTTTTTTTTTAAGATTTCTTTTAGTATTCTAGATGTTGCACATTTCTTTATAAAGTATTAAACCAAGATGGCAAATACTACAAAAATGCCTTGTAGAATTGTTTTAGGGATTGCATGGAATCTAAAAATCAATTTTGGGGGAAGTGATAGCTAACACATAGATTGAGTCTTCATGCCACCCCAAAAGGGAGGAAAAGGTATATCCTCCCTTTTATTATAGATTTGGGGCTTTTCAGGTTTTCTATTTTATCTTGAGTCAGTTCTGATACATTTTGTTTCAATAAATTTACCTGATTTGTCACATATATTGGCAAAAAAGTCTTCACAATATTCCCTTATTTCCTTTAAGTATGGATAGGATCTACAGTTATGTCCCTTCTTTTATACACATTATCCCTAATTTGTATTCTCTTTTTTTTCATGAATCATTTAGAAGCTTATCAAATTTTGGAATCCACAAACTAGTGTATTCATTCATTTCTTTGTTGTTTTTCTTTTCTCTATGTTATTGATTTCAGTTCTTATCTTTATTATTTCCTCCTTCTTACTTTGAGTTAACTTTCCTCCTATTTTTAGCTACTAAAGATAGACCTTCATATTATTGAATTTGCACCATTATTTCTTAATATGAGCATTTAAGTTTCCTTTAAAGCACTGCTTTAATACCTCCTGAAGGTTTTTAATATGTTATATTTTCATTAACATTCTGGTAAAAATAACTTTCTCTTTCCTTTATGATGTCATTTTTGGCCTGTGATTATTTAGGAATGCATTCTTTAATTTCTCTCTATATGGTTTTTTTTCTAGATATTACATTGTTGTTGATCTCTAACTTAATTCCATTTTAGTTTGAGAACATATTTCATAGTATTTTACCTTTACTCATACCTGTTTTATGGTCTAGCATATGGTCTCTCTTGGTGATCATGTCACGTATGTGCTTGAAAAGAAGTTTTGAAGTCATTGCGTGTAATGTTCGAAGATCTCGCGTGCTGCAACTAAGACCTGACACAGCCAAATAAGTAAATAAGTAAATAAATGTCTAAGAAAATACATTCTTCAGAAAAATACTAGTAACATATATTTGACACAGATACAGCTAAGAAGTAGACCAAAGCACACGGATACTTATCAACCTGCTGTTTTATTTTAAAATTAAGATAATCAACATAAAGAAACTTTTAAAATTGTGCTTCAATGATCACAAATACATGCTGTTTTTTGGAAAGAATTTTATTTTTGAAAATGATTTTTGAATAGAATTATTTTATAGGTGTATCAAAATAATAACAAAACCAATTGATTTGTGTGTGTATATATATATGCGTATATACACATATCTGTGTCCATATATACGTATTTATATGTAATACATACATAAATGTATATATAGTATATACACATATACATATTTTTCTTTTTAAAAGTCATGTATATATAATTTAAAAAATTATTTGTCTTTCTCCCTACCATTTATTCTCAAATGTGTCCTAGTTTTACTGACAAATGATACGATCGCCTTACCTTTAAATTTCCAGCAACCACAGGTAGGAAAAGATTTTTCACAATTGCTTGCATAGACAAGTACTTTCTATTCCACCAAAAAGAGGCAAATTCTACTTCTGTTTAGGCCAAGGCTCTGGACCAGGGCTGAGCAGAGCAGAGCGGTGGGTGCCGTCCTAACTCCCTGGGCTTCCCCGGACCACCAAGATTGGGCCCCGCACTTTGTGAGATGTGTTCCCCAGGTGTAGATCTCAGGCAGGCCCAACCCTGCAAGCAAACCCGCTGGAGAATGTTTTCACTGGGAACTGACCTCCTCTTGCCCAACCTTGGAGAAGATGCTCAGAGAAAGCTGTCATCACTGTTACCTGCACCTGACAAGTCATAAGATCCAGAGAGAGGGAAGGCTCAAAGGCACTGATAAAACCCTCCACGGGATTGGTAAAGAGCTGCTCTACTGCACCCAGTAGTCTTGGGCCTGTGGGCTGTTGGTAGTGTTATTATTGGTGCTTCTTTTTTCTTTTTGTTCTGATGTATGCAGGGGGTAGGAAGAGGTTGAAGGGCAAGGAAGTTTGCCCCTGCTCTGTGTAGTCTGCTTGTCACTACTTTTCTGCAGCTAAGTTCTTATGTGTCTCTTTTAATTTGAAATATCAGTTAAAGTGTATTTTTTATAAAATGAATAGACTATTTTCATCAGTTTTCTGTTTGCAGAAAAATTAAGCAGAAAGTACAGAGTTCCCATAAATCCCCCTCACACAGTTTCCCTGTTGTTAACATCTTGCACGAATGTGGTGTGTTTGTGACAACGGATGAGCCAGTGTTGATATATTATTCGTAACTAATGTCCACAGCTGACATTAGCCACTGGACCACCAGGAGCTCTGAGTTTGGGGGATGGGAGAGGTGAAGGAGGCGGGTCCCCGCAGCCCAGGATCCAGGCACAGACGTGGAAAGGTGCGGCCACAGTGGGAAGGTCTACATGGCCACAGCAAGGGGGTGAGTGGAGTCACCAGGGGCAGGGCAGGGTCCTACCTTTGGAGAAGGAAAGAGGTGATGTCTATGGGGAGGTGGTCTTAGGCTTAGTCTTGACAAATGAGGAGACAGTTTTGATTCCATATCCGTCTAATAACATGGTGCCTTTGTTTCTGATTAGAGTATTTGTTGCCTGAAACACTGGCACTGCTGACGTTCTGTAATCCGTCATAGGAAGGGCATCTGCCTTTGTGACAGGTGCTCACTGAGAACATCTACCTCACGGGACCCCTAATCCCCAGAACGACCGGTTCTTGGGTGGGAAGTCTGAAGTCCAGAGGACATTTGTGACCATCCAAGTCACACAGCTGCCAGTGGGGATGTGTTTGAACTGCCAAACAGATTGGTGAATTTTAGTGTTGGATTTGGGTTCCACCATCAGCCTATACCTTTCCTTGGGGACCCCATTTATGTTCATGTTTCCTAGGACATGGGTATCCAATAGATGAGCTGGACCAAATTAGCATGTGATTTTAAAAAAATATTTCAATAAAGGAAACAGCTCTAAGATGTTGTTCACTAATTTTAACTCAGTCAGTTCTGCTCAAAAAACATCACTTGAGCACCTGTTATGTACCAGCCAGTCTACTGGGGGTTCAGGTTATCAGGTTAAACAAGGTACTTTTATGACAAAACATATTTATCAAATATGCTTTGAGAATCTCTAATGTGCCTGGCTTGACAGATAGAAAGTGAACTCAGGAGCGATTGAAATTTTACATTTAGGAGATAGGCAGTTTGCTCAGTTTTGCTGTTTATTAGTCCTCACGTGTTAGGGCCGTGCCTCAGTTTCTTTGTCTAAGAAGTGGGCACGAGAATATGTCCTCCTTTTTCAGGTAGGTTCCCTTAAGACCAAAAATCTTCTCTGTTATGCAAGCCATTTGAAATTTATAGAGTTCTAAACAAATGCAAGCCTTGGTTATTCTGTGTAAGATATTTTCCTGTCTGCAGCTCACAGCTGAACAATACTCAGGATTCTTTCCACCTTTTTTGAGTATTACAGGCATAACTTGCAAAATTGTAAATACAAGGCCTCTGGGTGTCAATCAGTCCACGGTACAGCCCATGATGTTGATGGATCATTCTGTATAAAGTTGTTTGGGTTCCCTTCCTATTGTGAGGTGAGCTTTAGGAAAATGAATGATTCAAGTGATGGTCCATCTGCTGAGGCCATAAATTCTCAGACAAATTTCCACAGAACCTGGAGGCACATTTGTAAATAGATGAGATTGAAAAGGAAGCCCGGGTCCTGCTCCCCGACAGACAAATGCCTCTCTGCGGGCTGTTGAACCACGTGGGGCCCTGCCTTGATTTACAGCTGTCAGATGGGGACCCTGGAGAGAGGGGGTGAGGGCACCCTCTCATCCCAGGTTTGTCTATCCTTGACATCCAGCACCTAGGGCACAACACCACTCAGCCTGTGTCAGTTGTCAATGGCTGCATCGCTCACACCCAGATCTCAGAGGCTAAAACAACATATGATTGCATGATTCCCAGCTTGGGGTGCTGGTCCCCCTGCTGGTCTCACCTGGGCCCACTCAGGTGGATCACAGAGCTGGTGGCTCAGTGAGAGCTGGGATCCTCTGGGATACCGTTCCATTCTTCTCTGTCCATGTAGCCTCTCACCCTCCAGGAGATGGAGAGCAACACACACCATGATGGCAGAAGTGCTCTGGAGGGCGGAGAGAGGTAGAGAGAACCATAAAGCCTAAGGTCGGTCCTCAGAGCTCCAGTGGCGTCCCTTCTGCCACATTCCCTTGGTTCCAGCAAAATCACAGGGCCTCTCCATCCATGGAGAAGGATCCTCCAATGCAGCTGCTGCATGTGGTCCCTCTTCCTCCAGACACCTTCAAACTGAAAAGACCAGCTACCTGCCCAGCTACTGCCAGGGACAGTGGTGAGATGGGTTGGGGTGGGGGTGGGGAGGGAGTCATCGCAACAGACCCTCCCATTCACAGAGGGGAAGAGAGCACAAAGCAGCCACAACCTGCAAGGCACTGCCAGGCTCATGTTACAGGCCCCTAGTGTCTTTCTGAGGGTCCAGTCCTGTTCCCAGGGAGCGGTGCCCTAATCCCTTGTCTTCTGTGAATCTTGGCCCAGCCCCGTGAGATGCCCTGGTTAAGAAGAAACTGCACAAAGAAGATATGGTACATATTTACAATGGAATATTACTCAGCCATATAAAAGAACTAAATAATGCCATTTGCAGCCACATGGATAGACCTAGAGATGATCATACTAAGTGAAGTAAGACAGACAAAAACTAATATCATATGATATCACTTATATGTGGAAACTAGAAAATGATACAAATGAACTTATTTAAAAACCAGAAACAGACCCACAGACATAGAAAACAAACTTATGGTTACCAAAGGGGAAAGGGGAGGGGAGGGATATATTAGGAATTTGGGATTAACAGATATACAACAGTAGTGTATATAAAATAAACAACAAGGACCTACTGTATAGCACAGGGAACTATACTTAATATTGTGTAATAACCTATAAGGGAAATGAATCTGAAAAAGAATATATATATGTGTGTGTGTATAACTGAATCACTTTGCTGTACACCTGAAACTAATGCAACATTGTAAATCAACTATACTTCAATAAAAAAAATAAATAAGTAAATAAATAAATAGAATTTTCAAATTAAAAAAAAAAAGAATAAACTGCAGCTGAGCAGGTCTCAATTCTTCCTGCCTTGAAAATACAGAGGGTCCAGAGGCCTCTTTCATTCACTGTCAATTGTCAATGTCCCTTAAAAACCTTCACCGCACATCCCATCAGCTACCGGCACCTTCTTTTGCAGACAGGCCTCTCCTTAAGAAGACACCGTAAGGACTCTTAGGCCCTTTCTGGGAGGGTCTACTGGTCATCACGTTACATCTCTAAGGGCTGCAAAGGGAGCCTGACAGCTACACAGGCCCTTGATTTGGCTGATGTTGTCCTTGTACTTATTTGCCATCTGAATGTCCTTTGCCATGAAATAGCTCCTCATGTTTTTTGCAGCTCAGATTCTCAGCCTAAAGTTGGTCACTTTCACAATCAGCTCACACAGAAGACCCTGGCCCCATCCTCACTATGGACTCCCTAGTGAGGATGTGATGTGATGGTAAAAGCATCTTCTCCACGCCAGCTGATCTTCATTTCTCCCCAGGGGCCATTCAAGACCACAGGGCACACACACAACGGCAAGGACGGGGGCACTTGAACTCTCTCTCTGCTCCATGTCTGTGAGGGAAAGGGAAGGAGATGCAGTCTCAGGACAGAACGAGATTCCAGGCTTCCTGCGGACACTCGGGATGAGAACATGGCGGAGTTGTGTCCGGCTGTAATGCAGGCTTGCGGGCCACTCCCACACTTCCTCTGACATTGCATTTCTTGTCATGCTTCCAAGATCAAATCAACAGCTTAGGTGGCCCAGAGCCACTGAGAACCCTCCTAAGGGCTGGCCTCCTGCACCCCCATCTTTTGCATGAGAAGCAAAAGGAATTCTGTGACAGGTTTCATCCCATTGCTTTCAATTAACATAAAACTTGATTTCCTTTCTACTGGCATAATGGTCCAAATTCCTGGAAAGACTCATTTCCAGGATGACCAGGGCCTCATTCAGGCAGGTTCCTATGGAGAAGCCTGCAATGGGCAAGAGGAGATGGTGGAGCCTGAGAGATCCCTGCTCAGATAAACACTGTGCAGCTCCATTGCGACCATGCCTGCCCTGATGAATGGCATTATGTGAGTTCCTCATTTCTCATCCTGCAAGCGAGGACTACAGAAGCGCCTTGAACATGGGAAGTAAACAGGATGGGCAAACAGGATGGGCAATGTCGAGCTCAACACAGACACAGTCCTACTAGAGGAGGCCGGCGCCCACGGAAGGTTCTAACCCAGTCCTCCCAACAGGCCCCAGGGGAAACTTTGGCTTCTAAATGCTTCTTTTTCAGAATGCCCTTCTTCCCCAATGAAAATACACAGGTAGATAGATAGATAGGTAGGTAGATAGATAGACAGATAGATAGATGGCTAGATAGACAGACAGATAGACAGATAGATAGATGTAGGTAGATAGATATAAAAATAGATGATAGATAGATAACAGATAGATAGATAGATAGATGTAGGTAGGTAGATGAATAGATAGAATATAGACAATAGGTAGATGATAGCACAGATAGATAGAGGTAGGTAGATAGATAAATAGGTAGAATATAGACAATAGGTAGATGATAGGGTAGATGATAGATAGATAGATAAATAGATAGATAGATAAAATGCATCCAAGCACCCAACTTTTCCGTGGCACCAGCGAAGAATCTGAAGTCACAACTCCTAAAACACTCCCACCCCCCTCCCAGCCCCCCTGCTGCCCCCTGACCCTGCCAATAACCTTGATGGCTCAGGGCCAAGGAGCAGACACATTGCCAGGCATCAGATCACATCTGTGTTCGTGGAGCTGGCTTTTAAAAACATATATATATATATGTTTATATATATGTATATATGTTTATATATGTGTATATATATATATATATATATATATATATATACACATATATATAAAATAAATAAAGCAGGGATAGCGGGGCGTTGCTGATTCTGTGAATACTTGCTGGAGACATTAGTAATTTTGGCATCACTGGAGTGACAGTGAAATGCTGTTTTCCCTTTATTGTAATTAATGTTGATAGTGGTGACAATCCCCAGTCCTGTGTTTATGTGACATGGAGCGTATAAGAACTCCCAGAACTTTACAGTTTATTCATCTGTACAGCTCACAGAGCAGGGGGTGTGAGAAGGCATTGGTGGCACTCATCCGAGAGCCTGGCAAGAAAATGAGACAGGATGGGGACTCAGGAGACCAGTTCTCTCTTCTTGGCTCGGCTCCTATTTACGCCCATGGCCTCGGGTGAGGTGACGCATTGGTCTTCTCAGAGCCTCGGTGTGGTCTTCTATAAAATGGAAGGGTTGGATGCTTAGGACAACCTCTCCTGGACATGATATTCTTGTGTGAGAGACTAACTGCATAAATCAGAGCAGACGTGCACCTGTTATCTTAATTATCTGGAAGTCTCAGGCTGAAGGGTCTGACAGATGAAAGAACTGAATAAATGCATCAGGCACCATTGTCATGACAGTTTCCTGATCTGTAAAATGGGTCTTCTAATGAGCTTTTTGGGAAACTTTTTTTCCAGGAATTTAGACCATCATACCAGTAGAGAGGAAATCAAGTTTTTTATTAATTAAAAACAATGGGATGAAACCTATCACAGAATTTCTTCTGCTTCTTGTGCAAAAGATGGGGGTGCAGGAGGCCAACCCCTAGCTGGGGTCCTCAGTGGGTCTGGACCACCTAAGTTTGGAGGTATTCTAAGATTCAATGAGATGAAATCTTCACAACACCTAATTCAGTGCCAGATGCATGGTAGACATGAAATTGCAGACACCTAAAGCTAGGTTCATGCCCAGGTCCCACACCAACTAGCCTGCTGACTTTTCTCTCCCGTGAAAGAGGATGGATTCTGTCCAGTTGCCTGGGCCCCCATTACAGCGAGGGGCCAGAGCATGGTGAGAAGATTTGGGATGCCGTTCAGAAGTTCTGAGCTCTGGTAGTTGTAGGCTTGGTTCTGGGCTTGCCTGGCTCTGAGACCCCCATGTGGTATGGTAGCTGCATCTCTCAGACCTCTGTTTTTGCATCTGTCAGACGGCAGCTCAGAGAAAGGTGGCAGGGCTTGGATCTGACTTCAGAGCCTCTACACCCCACTCCTGGCTGTGGAGCAATGGTTTTTCACAACCATGAAGACTTATCCATGATCATGATGGCTTTCGGCCTTTCCCCCGCGTGCCCTCAGGAACACGAGGATATCACAGCAGGGTATGGAAACGATGCTGCTTCAAGCTAAGTATCTGAAACATTTCCACTCTCTAGCTCCTGTTTTTGCAGAATAGTTGCATTTATTTCTTCTCATTATTAAAAAAATATAGAAAACAGTCAATGAAACCCATGAACTTGGGCCTGGGGTATGGATTCAGAGCTCGTGAGCCCAAGGAGGTAAACAGGGCCATTCCCAGTCCCGAGGATCCTCTGCTCCTCCATCCAGGGCTGGACTGCAGAGCTCCGGCCCACCCTGGCTGTGCACTCTGACCCCAACAGTAAGCAGCTTCCTAGAAGCCTTTCTACCAAAGCAGCATTGAGGCCTGGGGGCTTCTGGATTCCAAGGAAATGGGGCCGTGGGTTTCCTCAGGGTACTGTCCCTCTTACCAGACTCATAACCACCTCCAAGATCTCTATTTTGGAATGTGTGGAAGTGAGGTTCTCCCACCTCAAATGCTGCTTTCACCATGTTCTGTATGAGTTTTAAATTTGATTTTCACAGCCATCAAGGTTTTGCAATATTATGAGAATTACCATTAAGTGTGAGATGCAGCTCGGGAGATAATATTATTATTAAAAATATTAGTCTGTGCATACTCACTTCTTTGCTCTTCATAATCCTTCCTGACAGGAAACCTAAGCAAGATAGATTATTATTATTTTGTTATTATTACTCCCATTTTTCTATTCAGAAAACCGAGGCTCAGCGCTCTTTCCTCCGGGGTGGAGGAGGACATTTTTCTCCTGGAGGTGGAACTAGGTCTCAGTCCTTTTACTGCGTTGAGTGGTGCCTCCCACCCCCACGAATATGTCCAAGTCCTAACTCCCAATGCCCGTGAATGCGACCTTATCTGGAAATGGGGTCTTTGCAGATGTATTAAGTGAAGGATCTTGCGATGAGATCACCCTGGATTAGGGTGGCCCTGGATCCAGTGATTAGTGACTTGTAAGAAGGAGAGAGACACAGGGGGAGGCCACGTGGAGACAAGAGGTGGAGAATGGAGTGATTTGTCTGCCCTCCAAGGAATGCCAAATGTTGCCAGGAGCCCCTTGGAGCCGGGAGAGAGGCGTGGGATGGATGCTCTTAAGAACTTCCAGGAGGGACCAACCCTGTCGACCTCTTGTTCTCAGACTTCTGGCCTCCAGGACCAGAAGAGAGAATAAAGTTCTGTGGTTTTACGCCCCTCGGCTTGTGTTAATTTGTCATGCAGCCCCAGGACCCTAACACATCCTCATCCACAGCCGGGAGCCTCCCTGCCCTGAATCCCCACCTCCTGTTGGAATTGCCTGTTGGCTGGTATCCTTTGGAGGAGAGTCTGGCTGGCTCACAGTGGGAGCGCAGGGGCTGCTTCCTCCGCACTGAGTTCATGGACACTCAGCGCCAAGGACAGGCCAGAGGTGAGGTCCTGTCCCCGGCTCCTGCCCACGGACTGATCCTGATGGGCTCCTTTGCTGCCTGGTCCCCTCCCCTTGGCCAGATCTGCAGCCTTGCTTGTTGCTACAGCAGAGCTGCTTCAAGTCGGGGACCGATGGCAGTGGCGGGTGGCAGCCCCACCCTGAGCCCGTTGGAGCCTGAGGGGCGCATGTCCCTGGTGGTCCAGCAGTCAATGACGTCACCAGGGCTCCCCTCACTTGTGAGCAGAGATACCGAGGCAGGAAGAAATGAAATCTCTTGTGTAAGGCCACTCTCTGGGATGGAGCAGAGCAGGGCTCAGCCCAGGGGTGCCCTGCTGACACCTGCACCCCGGACCAGTCACATCCTGTCACCTCAGAGTTCAGAGCCATGTTCACGTGACCTGCTGGGGCTGGAGCATGTGCCAAGCTCTGTCGGGAATGAGTGGGAACTTTCTTGACTCCCTCGCTCAGGAGTGAGAGCCCGCTACACCATCATCGCCAATTACAAGAACGTTTCCCTTTATTTAATCCCAAATACCTTCCTTTGACAACTTGTCATGGTACACTTGTGGGGAAACATGCATCCTCTGAACCTTCTCGCTGCTGTGACTTGGGTTGTGATCAGAGAAAGATGATGGAGACAAAATAAGAAAGGGTACATTTTAGAAAATGGGATATTTTAAAGGCAGTGTGTCCTCAGTCTGAAAGTTTGACATTTGAAAGCCACCTTCAATTTTTCTAAAGGAAAAAAAGAAAGGTCTGTTCTAGCCTATGGAGAAAATGTATAAAAGTATGAGAGTTTTGCCTAGAGAAAGTAATATTTTCATTTTCTCTCTTTGAGAAGTTGAGTTGCAAGAGAAAAATCAAGATTCAGTCCGAAGAGACCCCCGAGCATCAGGAAAGAAGGCAAGATGATGGGGGGTCCAGGTGGCACCCCAAGACCCCTGCCCCCCAAGGGCTGCACCCTTAGATGCTGGGTCCACAGGGTCAAGGAGAAGGGAGGACTCGTAGACATTATTCTGAAGGTTTCAAAGTTTTGATCTAAGTGGGGTCCTTTATGCCCTGAGACACAAGAGGCCCTGTCAGACCTGGTGGGCAGTGGGACTGCCCAGGCGGCCGGGAAAGGAGGCACGTGTGTCCAGGGCTGGACTCTCTTTCTGTCTCTCTCTCTGTCTCTCCCTCTCTCTCTCTGTTGCTATGGGGTGAGCACGTGGGGATAATTCATGAGATGTCTGGGGAAGGCTGGCGGGAGGGATGGAAGAAGGGTGCCCTCAAGGCCAGGCTGCCCCGTGTAGCTCCCCGGCTGCGATGGGTGCATGAACGGCTGGACCAGACCAGCGGCAGTGATGCTTCCTCCTCACACGTGATTCCAACCATCTCTGCCAGGGCTGTGGGGCGGACCCCACCCCACGGGACCTGCACCCCAGGTGGGCAAGCAAGACGGGCGGGTGGTCCTTGCTATGATAGAGACAGCAGTGGGCCAAGGAAGCAGGATGGCTTCCTGAGGAGGCGCAGCCAGGGCTTCACTGTGCAGATGAGCAGGTTGGTGCTGGGAGGTGGGGTGATGCGTCCGAGGCTGGTCCAGGGAGACAGGCCTCAACACGGGCAGCCTGGGGCAGAGCTTCATGGGGCTTGGTACGAGGGCCCACGTCCTGCCCACAAACCCTGGCTCACACCCCAGGGCCCAGCATCATGGGGGCTGCAGGAGAAAGGGCCTGAACCCACCATGCCTTGGGGGCAGCCAGTAAAGCTGGTGGTCCGAACTGTGGATAAAACCCAAGTGCCTGGAACTCTGCCAGCCAAGATGCCTGAGCTGCAGTGAGAAGGGGGTTAGGGAGTTGTCCCCACGTGAGGACCTGCCCGAGGGTCACCTTCAGAGATCCAGGCAGGCGCAGAGCAGAGCTGACTGAGTCACTGGCCCTGGACAGGCTGTTTGCCTGAAATGAAATATTATACAATCTTTGTGAATTGGAGACTCACAGTCAGGAATTTTCATAAGCACCCCAGGACCGGGAGAGCTTCCTGGAATCGTGGCACAGATTTTGTGTTTGTTCTTTGTTGTTGTTTTCTTTTGGCTCTGGTTTTGTTTCTACTTTTAGCATCTCTAGAGGTCCTGCCCAGGGACCAGCCCAGGCACAACGAGAGTGCAGGGGCTGTGCAGGCTTCTCTCATGGCCTGAGACCGCCCTGGCCGCAGACTCTGCACATTTGGACTGTAGAAGCTTTACAAAGCCTCCCGTGACTCTCTGTGGACGAGAGGATGAGCAGTGCCTTTGCCTACTCCATGACAAGGAGGCAGCTATGTGCAAGGGTGGGATGTGGCTTCACCGTGGACACACTGGCTTCAGGTTTAGGAGTGGGGCTGCCTGAACTTGAGCCCTCCTTAGTCCCTCCCCTCACCTGCGAGTGACCATCAGGATTGGATGGCACATGCTCGTCACCTGCACAGCAGCCGTGATCGATGAGAAGCAGCCTATGTCATTGTCACGCTCGAGGACAGAGAGCTCCCTGAGTCCCCAACCAAAGGAGCGGATACATGTTTCTCAGCTTGGAAAAAAATCTCTGGTCCAGTGGCGCTTTGCTCTGGGGAACCCTGTTCACAAACGTTTATTTAGTGCCAGATGCGCGTGCGAGAAGCTGAATAATTAGATGGGGTCAGACATCGGAAAAGGGCCTCTTGCTTCCCGCTCTGGACCACAGTTTTCGCATCGGCAAGTGGGGATGCTGTTAGTGCCTCCCTCCCAGGCAGGTGGGGAGGAAAGAAGAAGCTGATCCATCTTAGTGCTTGGACGGGACCTGTTACGTGGGAAGCGCTCAAAACACCGTAGCTGTGAGATGTCGAATCCCACACTTGGACCCAAAGGTGGCCCAGCATGAATGGAGGGATGTGGAGATGAAGGCCACACGGCAGGAGAAACCTGGGGTCCTCCTGAGCCAGGGTGAGGTGTGGCTGCCTCCGGTCTGGAGACCCTGAGGTCCTTGGAGTGAAGGGACAGCCCACCCTGTCGCCGGTGGGTGGCTCCAGGACTCATGTTGAATGGCGATGCCACCAGACTCAAAGGGGAGCCACCGGGGGCGGGATTTGTGGCGGGCGAGAGTTCAAGTCAGGCCGGAGGTTCAGAGCCTGGACGGAAGATGATCTTGGGGACGGGATCGTTGTGTCCTAGGAAGGGAGGATGTCTCAAGTTGTCTCCTGGGGCCCTAAGGAGCAACCCGAGGGCCAAGGGTCAAATGTTCAGGGAAGCACCTTACCGAGAAAGAGCTTTGAACGTCCGCTCTGCCCCACCAGGGACGGGTTGCCCAAGACCCACCCCAAGTTCACCGGACACAGCGAATGGTCATGAGCACAGACCCCCAAGGGCGTCCCTGCTACACCGAGAGGCAGCAGCGAGACCCCAGGCAGCTTAGCTGGAGTCTCTGTGGCCAGGTTCTTCCCCTCAAATGCTGTGGCCTTGAAGGCCTCTGAGACCATCCACGCAGTCAAGTGCAGCACTCCGCCCATACCACACCCAGGCAACTCTTACATTCAGGCTGCCGGCCACTTGCAGGACAAACTGGCAGCCGCTCCTGCAGGGAGCGGGGCTCAGGTTATGGGACCTGCCAGTCCTGGGCTTGGGGCAGGTGACAAATAAATACTATTAATAAGGAACCACCATGATCGGGAGCCCAAGGGCTTCACAAACACCAGCTCTGGTTATTCAAGCAGGCAGCAGGGTCGGTGCCATGGTTCTCAGTTTTCAGCTGGAGAAAATGAGTGTCCCTGTGCTTCAGCGACCTTCCCTGGGTCAGACAGCCCATAAACGCTATCGCTGAGGCAAAGCCAGATGTTATTTGCACGACCTACCCTTGATGTTCACAGCGATGCCAGGCCCCGGTCGCCGCCCTGGCTCTGCGGGGTCTGTGCGAGGTTCTGCCCGAGATGAGTGTGGCCCATGTCAAGCTGGTTCACAGCTGTGTTCTCCGAGTCTGGCCCAGGTTTGGCACTTCATAAATATTTTTAAATGAGCTAATAAATAAGCAGTGGGAGCCGCAGCCGGGGAGAGTGGTGCAGAGTGTGCAGCAGTGAAGGATGGACCTCGGGGCGTGTTAGTGTGTAGGGGCCTGACACGGGAGGCATGGCCTCATCACACAAGCACAAAAAGAATCTGGGCAATGCCAAGGCAGAAAAGACCAATCAGCATGAAATAGCCAGGGAGGGGAGACCAGGAGCACGCGAGACCTGTACAGAAATGAAGGAAGGGGTACACTTACAGAAAACCCAAGTTCATTATCCTGAAAGAGAGCGTGAAACAATTTCAGCAACAGAAAAGGCACTCACTTTGTGGATGTTTATAGACGATGCAGAGAAATCTCTCCAGACAGAGCATCAGGGCAGGGCTGCCCTGAGCTCAGGAGAGGGAAGGCAAGGGGCCCCTTGGCTCTCTGTGACCTTGGGTTTCGTAAGGACGTCCAGGCCTGCGTCTGCCATGGCAGCAAACCTCACAAGGGGCAGACAGACCGTGCCCAGCCATGCAGCCATCTCCTGGGTGCTGGCGGGTGGGGAGGTGGGGGATGGAAGCTTCCTCCTGTCCTTAAAATTAGCTTAGTTTCCAACTGTTCTGAACTATATGGTGGCCTTTGGAGCAGAGGAGAAGGGAGAGCAGGACTTGAGACTAGCACCTGTGCTTTCACTCTTTATTTGTTTTACTTGTTTTATTTCTTTGCCTATAAGCCCCATCATAGGATGCTGGACTCAGCATCTGGAAGTGCATTCCCTGATTCATCAGTTCTCACCTGGACTCTCCTCTGACTTCGTTTTCTACCTGATACTAAAAAGATGCTGCCTGCGGATGGCATTTCGCCCAGGGACAGCCACCGTTTTTAGCAGAATGAACCCATTCCTTCCCTCAGAGGCACCAGCTGAAGCTGAGGCCACTCCATCCTTTGGTGGATGTGTAAGAAAGCTTGGCAGGGGAGACAGGCCCACACTTTGGGAAAGTGGCCAGACACCAAGATGGACTTACTTCTTTTCTTGCTATGATGGAGCAAACATGCGGTCTAGCCATGAGGTAACAAGAGTGACTTTTGGGGGGCCTGGATGAGACCATCCAATTCCCAACCCCACCTGAGTCATGGTCCTTTCAAATCCAATATTGTTTCTTAAAATAAATACTGAAAATGACTTTGAATCAAGGACAAGACAGATATTGGCCACTTAATGATGACCCAGAGATTAATGAATGAGTAAAATATTCTCTGGCTAAATTGTGAGATTATTTTCCAATTTTGCCCTAGAAAGAAGCATTCCATTTATTTAACACAGCACTTGGCATTTTGTCATAAACATGTGATGGCTTTGGGATGCAGAAGACAAGTGACACCAAAGATCTCTGTCATTCCAGCAGGACGGCAACACCTGGGCCGGTGAGTGCGCCCCTCCTCCGCACTCCTACGTCAGTCGATGTGAGGGAAGGGCCAGGCAGGTGCTCTGCTGCCAGGCTGTACCCTTCCCTGTATTGAGAGCCTGATTGATGCTAAGCCTCAGCTCAGATTCTCCCATCATTAGCTCACTTATTTCTCACACTATTATCAGGAGGGCATATTCAGATCCTAGTGTTACAGCTGGAGAATTTGCATCCAAGAGCATCTCCACCAGGCTCGCACACGGGAATTGGAACTCAAGTCTGTGGACTCGAAGTCTGGGCTCTTCCTAAAGGGATGTGGCATCTCCTAGCAGACGTGCAGGCCTTGTCGGGAAAAGGGAGGGCTGCAGAGTTGCCCTCTACCACTCAGGATCTTTCAGAGAGACCCGCTGGCTGTGAGCACACAGCTGAGTCAGCTCTGCCCTGGAGGAAGCACCACCGTCTAACGTGGACTTGGGTGAGGTCCAATGCCTCTTACCACAACCTTAAAGGGGTCGTAAAAAATTACTAGAGTTGGGGCTTCCCTGGTGGTGCAGTGGTTGAGAGTCTGCCTGCCAATGCAGGGGACACGGGTTCGAGCCCTGGTCGGGGAAGATCCCACATGCCACGGAGCAACTAGGCCCGTGCGCCACAACTACTGAGCCTGCACGTCTGGAGCCTGTGCTCCACAACAAGAGAGGCCGCGATAATGAGAGGCGCGCGCACCGCGATGAAGAGTGGCCCCCGCTTGCCGCAACTAGAGAAAGCCCTCGCACAGAGACGAAGACCCAGCACAGCCATAAATAAATAAATTAAAAAAAAAAAAAAAGAAATACAACCAAATTAATTGAAAAAAAAAAATTACTAGAGTTATGTGTCCTGCAAACACCAAGGACGGAGGCACTTATATCTGACAGTCACAAGGAAGTTATCACAGATGATAAGACACTCTTTCATCTGCGTCCAGAGGAAAATTGGAATGAGACAGAGGGACAGGGAGGGCAGAGCTGCAGACAGTGAGGGAGGGGCCGCCTAGACGTGAGAGAAGGGAGCCTGGGCCTGGGTCCAGGGCCTTGCTGATGAGCTCATTGGGATCTCCCTCCCCCAACACCGAGGAAGGCTACAGGGAGTTTAATAGGGGCGCAGGCATCCTGTGGGAGGCTCAGGAGGGGTCCAGGGGTCCCTCCTTCTGTGGACCAGCGCTTACTGAGCACGTGCACCCACCCAGCTCCCGGTCTCAGACGACATGCAGATGGAGCTCGGAGGCTCCTGCGCTCGTGAGGGCGGCAGAGGGAAGCTGTGCCCGGGGGAGCGGGGTGGGGGGCGTCTCACGGGGCCCGGAGGCACCTGCCGTGAGCCTGAGGGGAGAAGGAAACAGGGAAGGACAGGAAGGAAATCCTTCTGGAAAACAGGAGTCCCATGGCAAAGGCACAGAGCAGAGGAGAAAAGACCACACATCTGGGACCACGAGCTGCTGAGAAAACGGGGAGATGCTGAGTTCCCCGGAGGCAGCGGGGAGGGAGATGAGGCTGCAGAGGCCACAGCACAGCCCGGCCAGGCTGGGGCTGGGCAGCTGGAGGGAGCCCCGGGGGTCTGCGGGCAGGGCATGATGGTCAGGAGTTTATCTGAGAGAGGACACGTAGAAGGGGCCGGACCAGGCTCAGGGCTGTGATGCTGGTCCAGACGAGAGGCCCAGGCGAGAGGCCCAGCACTGAGGCTGTGCGCAGGGAGGGCAGGAAGCATATTTCAGGGACGTTTAGGTCACATTGATGGAGCACCTGCGTACTCCGGTGACATGAAGAAGAAGGGGGTGGGGGTGGTCCCTGGGCTCTCCTGGGCCCCTGGGGAGGGCGGTTCCACCCCCAAGGGAGCCTGGGAGGAGGGTCAGGGCTGGGGGAGGCGAGCGGCCGGGTCGGGGCGTGTGGGGTTGAGGTGTCTGTCTGTGTGGTGCCCAGTTACATCAGTGGTGGGAGACAGACGCTGTGTGGGGCTGGGGAGAGTCCCAGGGCTTTGAAAAAGGTTTTGGAGGCATCACCACTGGTTGAGAAACTCCCCCCAAATGGCAAATCAAGTCAGGAGAAAGGGACGTGGGACCAGAAGCCAGCAAACTACTACTCGTGCAGCGGACAGAGCTGGGCAAGAAACGTCTGCTGCCAGAGGAGCACGCCCACCTCTCTGACCTTCCACCCCATCCAGCTGAAACGAGAAGAAACACATAGTGAAGGAGACAGAGAAAATCCATGACATTATGGGATAGCCAATGAAGGAAAACCCTATGAGCAGACAGAATGCTTGAAGATTTCTGGGAAAAATAAAGGAGATGGAACTGGAAGTCTGCAGAAACTCAGAGTGAAGTCGAACCCAAAATATGTAAAAAGAAGCTATTTTCTTTCCTTTGAAGAAAGTTCCAGAGAAACTGCCAGGGCAGAGGCAACCAACAAAAGACAGGGGAGGGGAGGGTTGGGGAGGGGTGGAAGGTGGAAGGTGCTGGGCAGAGGTCAGGAGCTAGAGGGCATCTGGACGCTGTGTACCCGCCCTCTCACCTGCCCCAGGATGAAGCCCCTGTGGGGAGGGGACCCCCAGGTACAGGAAGTGTCAGGTGGGAGAGAGAAGCAGACCGGACCAGGGCAGCCTGTGACCTGCAATACAACTGCCAGGGAATGAACCCAAAGGCAGGCAGAGCTGATCTTGAGCTTGGCTCGGGGTCCATCCAGGAGGAAGGGTCTCTGAGTCTTGGGTACAGGAGATCCCAAGGGCGGGATCTGTGACCAGAAGAGCAGGGTGTATTCTGGATGACCTGAAGCGCCACCCTTGGGAGACCCACTTCCTCCACACCTGCTACTCAAAGGTGGGCCGTGGACCAGTAGCCTGGCCTCCCCTGGGAGCTTGTTGACCTGCAGCATCTAAGCCCGAGCAATGAGATCTTCCCTCCCCCAAGACCTGTGCCCACTCTAGCTTAGAATTCCATGCTGACCCCGAGAGAGGACCAGGGCCCCAGCGGTGGACCTGGGGAGTGTTTCACTGGCCTTGCAGATGGGCTGGGTGTTACCCGGCCATGGTCAGACAGCCAGCTCTCTTTTGTGGGTTTTGTGAGGTCAGAGGACCTTGAGAGACCAGTCCCCACTCCCGTGAAGTTGGGATGATCTCGACCCCCCTCATGGGCTGATGACTGGAGAATTAAGTGAGAGAATCTCTGCAAACACAGCAGCTTGGGGGCTGGACACTGTGAGCCTGAATCCCCGTTAGCGAGTCCAGCCAGGACCCACCTCCCACCTGCACCCTCGCCCCATGCCCAGCCCTCTCGGAAACAGACCCACCAGCTTCAAGCACTGGCTTCGGGACAGTCCCCACAACGGGAACAAGGTGCTACCGGATCTCGAGTGTTCAGTGGTCACCCCCTCGCACCCCCAAGATTTCTCCCTGAGCTTCTGGAAGGAGTGGCTTTGTCTGTTCCTCTTGGGGTCCTGATGCCTAAGAAATAGTTTATGTACAAAGAATGCTCAGTCCAGTCACCCCCTTATCCATGGTTTTGCTTTCCCAGGTTTCAGTGACCTGCAGTAAACCTAATTCCAAAAATATTAAATGGAAGATTCCAAAAATATTAAATGGAAGATTCCAGAAAAAAATAATCCATAAGTTTTAAATTGTGAGTTAAATTTTAAGTTCTGAACAGGGTGATGAAATCTCACACCATCCTGCTCTGTCCCACCTGGGTCCCCAACCTTCGACGTGGTCCAGGCTGATGACCCAGGTTCACCCGAAGCAGGTGGTCCTCCTTCAGACTCATCCAGAAGGTTGGTAGTAGCCTGAGTCTACATCAGGATGCCTCCGTCATTCACCTCACTGCATCTCATCACCTGGCATTGATCATCTCACATCAGCACAAGAAGGGGAGGTACAGTACAATGAGATATTTTGAGAGAGAAAGACCATATCTGCATAACTTTTAAGGTATATTGTTAGAGCTGTTCTATCTTATCATTGTAGTTCATCTCTTACAGTGTCTAATTAATAAATTAAACGTTATCGTAAGTATGCACATATAGGAAAAAACATAGTATAAATAGGGTTGGGTACCATCTGAGGTTTCTGGCATCCACTGGGGGTCTTGGAATGTATCTGCCAAGGGCAGAGGGGACCACTGTTCACTCTTGCTAGAGGGATGTGTGAAGGAAAGAAAAACACTAACTGTGCGCTCAGACATGCAACTATTTCCTTGGTTGGGGAGCCTCTTCCTTCACTCTGCATTTATCATTAGAATGTGGAATTTTCATCCTTTGCCTGAAAACTTCGCTATGTCTCTGCCAAAAACAGCCCTGGTGGCAGGAAGCGGGTCGTCCTGAAGTCAGCCCCCCACGTCTGCGGGGACTGCAGACACGGGGCCTCTCCACCTCCTGCTTCCATTTCTTCATCATTAGATTTCTCTCACAGTCTAACACACACACAGAATCAACGAGAAGAATCCCTGTCTTTATAAAATGATATAAAATACAAACCCGCCTGTTACCCATTTTGTGTGAATGGACAATGTGGTAACTCTTTGCTGGGAAGTTTCTATTTCTCCAGGACAATGGTTCACACTGAACTCATTCTCCATGGGGTTTTATGAATTACAGTGGAGGACAGGAAAAAAAATCCACATGTCTCTGGAATCCCAGAAAACCAGGGCTAAGAGGGACTTTAATGATTTTGGAGTTTGAAAATTTTTAATGTGCTCGGGAGACCACTAAGACGTCGTGATATATTAAGCTTGAAAAACTAAAGTTATTAACTTATATGAAAGCTGATGCCTTGTTATCATAGATTCTAACAGAGACAGGCAGTGCCGGGCACAGAGGTTTCAGCAAATTCGTGGAGGACACCTCTGGGCTGAGACGATTCTGCCCTTGCCTGTCTATCCTCCTGCTTGGGGACATGCCACTCCCTGGGTGTGGAAGGTAGAAGCTGCAGGCGGAGGCAAGGGGGTCCCTCAGAAGTCAAACTGAGCACTTTTGTCCCAGCCCAAAGCCCACAATGGTGACTAGGACATTGGTGGGGGAGTGTACAGATGCTCCTGCTGGACTCAGGAAGTGGGACCCCCTTTCCTACTTCAGTCCTGGCCCCCGTAAGTCACTGCCATTTATTCTTACTGAGCACCGCTGTTTAAGGCCTCCCTGTGGGCCCTGAGGGGGGAGCTGGTACAAGGGGGAATTGTGCATCCCGGGTGTGCGTCCTCTCAGCTTCCCAGCTGACGAGTCTGACCCCCCCCATCCCCCAAGATCACTGCACTGACCTCATCACCACGGTGGGACGTGAGAGCACATTTCATGCACTCTTTTCAACGACTGATATAGTTTGGGTGAAAACACATACGTCTTTGAGGCTTAACGTTGCACATCCTTTACCACGGAGATGCGATTATTTACAAACACCAGTGTGCACACACGCACAAGCACTCTCTCTCTCTCTCTCAGGGTGGGGAGGTGTTCTTCCCCTCCCTCAGCATCTGCGATTAACCTGGACTCTTAGAGAGTGGGGTGGCATGCCTCGCCTCAAACTCCACCTCCCAACCTGCAGGAGGACTTCTGACAGAGCAGGGACACACGCTGACCTGTGCAGGAGCCGGGTGACCTGTGTGCAATTAGATCACCAAGATGTGAGGGTCCTTGGACCTGACCTCTCCTGGTAGCCAACTACCCCGGCTGCAACACTTCAGAGTCCTCAGAAATAGAAAGAGGGAACCTCGTAGATCATTAGAGGGGGCTGGTGTAAGCTGGGTGCCCACGCTGGAAAAAACAATAAACACACACATACACACACACAAGTACACACATGCACACACATGCACGCACACACACATACATGCATAACACATACACACACATGCATGCACACACATACATGCATGCACACACACATGCATATACACATATACACACGTACACAGAATTAAAACAGTCTCACTGATGGCAGCAGGTGCAGGTGCCCCGTCCCAGATCCCACCTTCTTTGATGTGACTTTGCAACTCCTCCCATCAACAGGGGGTCACGGTCCCACCCTCTGAGTCTGGGCTGGCCGAGGCACGTTCTTGGAAGGGCACAGAAGTGCTTAGTGCCAGTTCTGTGCCAACCTGAAGAGGCCCCCCAGGCCCTCGTTCCCTGTCCTAAAAGGCTGACGCCATGGTGGGAGCAGGCCGGGCAGTCTGGCTGGGGATGAGACGCTGCCTGGGGGGGTCTGGATGCCCCAGCTCAGCCCCCATCGCAAAGAACGTTCCTGAAGGGTCCATGGAGCCGCTGCTGAGACCAAAAGCGCCCCTGGGTATGTGCATGCGCCCCGCTGAAACTAGCTGAGCCCTGCCCATGGCTGCAGACCCCCACCCATGCTGGCCGGACTGTGGACTCGTGCGCAGGGGTGAACCACTGCAGGGCCTTGGGAAGGCATGTTACTCAGGGACAGGTAAAGGAAAGGCCAGCAGCGTGTCAACTGGAAACCATGACACAGGGCAACTTCGCGGTGTTCATCCCAGGAGCCTGGAGACTGGGGCGTTGGGCCCAGGACTGAGCTTTCTGGAAGGAAATGGCTGAAAAAGTTTTGAACTTCGAACAGAATGAGCAACAGCCGGGTTGTGAAACAGCCAAGGGTTGGGAATGGAGCAAGCAGATGGGGTTGTTGAGAACAGGTAAGAGCTGAAATGCACACAGCAGGTAGGAAAGCACTTTACGTAATCAGCACCTAATCTTTAAAACAGCTCTAAGGGTGGGGACTATTCTCATCCCTTTTTGCAGGAGAGAAAGACAGAGACACTGAGCTCCCCAAAGTCATAGAGCCCATCCCCTTCCAGGGTCAGAGCTCCCTCCCGGCCTCTGTCTGTAAAATGATTCAGAGCGCGCAGCAGAGGCTCAAGACAGGTGGACCAGATGGACGTTGGCCCTTGAGGGAGATTTGAGAAAGTGGTTACCGGAAGGAGCCTGTGTCTTGGATTTGGAAGGGGGTGGGGGGGGAAGCCATGGGCATCACTCCAGGTTGTGTCCAAGGTGGGCTGAGTTTGACAAGGTTTGGAGATGCAGCTCAGCTGGCCTGACAGCTAGGCCGGAGCGCGGGGGCTGGGCATCACTGGAGGAAACTTGAGCCCCTTGGCTGAGAGGGGGACCCCCGTCTGAGCCCGTTCCTGCTCCCGGCTCCTAGGGATTCTGCTGGAGTCTCCTGGACATTTGGAAATCTCTGGGTCCAGAACACCGCCTCCTGGATTTCTCGTTGTCATCGAGCGATTTAGGGAGCTATGGGGTCACCCAGCCTTGAGGAATTTCTGAAGAAAAAGAGGGCATTTGCAAATGAGGACATTACCCCCATCACCAAAGAGAAGATCAAGGAACAAAGAGGTTAATTAATTTTCTCTGAGGTCTCACTGAGTGTCAACTGCTTACCTGGACAAGAAAATTTAACTCTAATGATTTTGCAGGTGACGCACTCGGCGTCTACCCTCCTGCTCCCCACGTGGCCGTGGCATGCCCCCCACATTCACCAGCCACTCCTGCGCCCACTCCTTCTACCAACGACCCCAGAAGAAGCTCTCGGTATAATGTTAAGATTGATGAAGCTCCCTCGTAAGTGCCAGATCATTTGATCCTGAGACCATGCCCACGCGACAGGCATGTTTACGACGTGCATTTTGCAAACAGCTGGCCTGGACGGAGCTGCTTCTGCACACAGGGTTCTCCAGCGGCTGGGAGTCAAAGCGGTGCTGCCTTGGGAACCCAGCCGGTCACTCTGGGGGACGGATGGGATGGGCCCCAAGCTGGGTGCCTGGGATTCGGCTCCAGATGCCTGGTGGGGAGCAACTGAGTGGTGAGAAGAGGCGTCAAGGTCTGAATGGGGGCTGGTGAGGAGGCCCCAGGGAGGCAGAGAGGCCCGGAGGCATCGCCGTGGGTGTGCGCCCTTCACTGTGGCACACGACTGGGGATCTCCAGGGAGCCACAACTTCCCTCCTGAAGCCACAGACTCCCTCCCCGTGGCCTGGTCAGCTCTGACCCATCTAGGAGGTCTCTGCCCCTATCACTGTCTCCTTGAGGCTCCTGGTCTGAGGGGAGCCCCAGAAGCCTGGCTGGAGGCCCTTCCCGGCGCCCCAGGACTGTGCTCTCACTTCCGGACAGCTCGCTGCCTGTAATGTAGCTTCCTACCTCTGGCCTCTGGGGGCAGGGCTCCCTGCATCTTATCCCACATGTGCTCCCCGTGGCGTCACCAAGTTCCTGGGAAACATCATCACTCAGTGAGCGTCTGCTGAGTGGGGGGATGTTGGGAGGATTGAGTGAATATGTTCCCCGTCTGGGCCTCGGGGTTGGACATATACCAGGTGCTCAATAAACACTTGCTTGATGAATGAAGGGAGTTCTCAGCTGTGTGACTTGGGCACTTTAGTAAGGCTGTGACTTTGCTTCTTTAGTAAAAAAAAAAAAAATCACTTCTGCAGAGAATATGAGAGAATGATCCTGAGGCCCCCATTAGTTTCTGTGATGGGCTGAACTGTGGCCCCCAAACACACCAGGTCCTGCCCCCTAGAACCTGCGACTGTTCCTCTACGTGGTAAAAGGGACTTGCACTTGTGATTAAATTAAGGATGTTGAGATGGGGAGATGGGAGCTGGTTTTGGCATATCCAGACACCCTGTAAATGCAATCACAGGGGTCCTTAACCAAGGGAGGTGGAAGATGATTTGATCACGGAGGAGAAGAAGGTAACATGACAAGTGAAGCCAAATGCTCCTAGAGGAAGGGGCCGCGAGCCCAGGCCTGTGGACTTAGAAGCTGGAAAAGGCACGACAACGATTCTCCCCTAGAGCCCGCGGAAAGAATGCAGCGATGCCAGCTCCGTGTGAGCTGGAGCTCAGACTTCAGACTCTCCCACTGGAGGAGAATGTGTGTGTGTGTGTGAAGCCACCAGTTTGTGGAAATTTGTCACAGAAGCTGAAGGAAACTCAGACAACCTCTATCCGTCCTTGACCCTGAAACCCTGTGCTGGAATCGAGGCTGGGGGCTCACATGCTCCTGGGTGACCCCCTCTCCTGGTCCGAGAAGAACAGCTGAGGATGCCAGCTCCTCCCCCAGGAGCCAGGTGGGTCTCACACACCCCAAGGCCCTGCTGGTCCCCCACCCCGGCACCATGGCCAAGTTCTCAGAATCTGCAGCGGAGGACTCCAAGGGCAGAGCAGCATTCTCCCAGACTCACGCCACGCCCGGGGTGGAGGGAGGGGGGTCCCCATCCCGAGGCTGCACAGCCTCCCTCGGCAGGGGGCAACCTCTCGCCACCACAGCTACCGAGAACGAAAGCTTTGGGTTCCTTTGAGAACGAAGCCATAGAGAGATCGTGTCCTGTCTCAGGAATTAACCTTAACTATGTCCTTCTCCTTGGGGCCATCAAACTTTCTATTCACCAGAATATTCTTCACCTGTGTCATCACAAACACAGATTGGCAGAGTTAGACACACTCCAAAATGTGTCTTCCAACTTGTTCTATGAGAAAAGAGACCATTTCTTTAGGTTCATAGTGAAGCCATGTTTTCCACTCTAAGAAGGAAAGGGCATCTTTGAAAATCAACGCTCATCCTAATATCCATCTGCAGTGATTTGACTGTGAATGTCAAGTTTAGTTATTGGTCCACGTGTCTGAGAAGCTGCCCCACCCGGGATGCTCGCCCAGCTCCTGGGAGGACTGGGGAGTCTTGGAAGTGGGGGTCTTCCCTCCCAGATGGGGAGCCGGGTGGCAAATCTCACACACGACCATCCCTTAGCATCAGACATCAGAATGCCTGGATTCCTCTCCTGGGTCCCTGACCTCCCCATTGTAGCTGCCAACTTGGTCTGTCCACTATTAAAAATGCAGCAGATGGTACATAAAATATGAAGCCACTTCCAAAACTACATACACTCCAACTCTGGGAGGCAAATAAAGTCTGATTAATCATCTGGAACAGAAGCCTCGACCTCCAGCTCATTGAAAATGTGATTATTTCTGTCCATGTTTGAATATCTTCTGGAATAGCAAGAAAGCGCTCATTCAGGGCCTGACAGCTCTGGCTGAGCGAGAATGAGAAGCGATTACCCTTGGCTGGCAGCTCTCTCCAGGGCTGCCCATTAAGCCCTGATTTTCTCCCCGTTTCTTTTTCTTTTTGTTAACCACCATCAATGCCACGGCAGCGTTCAGATTCTCCATTTCTTGCGAAGAGACCATGCACGTCTTCCAGTTGTGTATTTGCTGTCTGTATGAGTGTCCTGTGGCTACTGTAACGGATTGTCACAAGCCTGGTGGCCGGAAACAACAGAAATCAATTCTCTCACAGTCCTGGAGGTGAGAAGTCCAAAATCAAGGTGTCTACGGGGCTACATTCCTTCTGAAGGCTCCAGGGGAGTGTCCTTCCTGCTTCTTCCAGATCCTGGTGGCTCCTGGCTTGTGGCCGCATCACTCCAATCTCTGCTCCATCTTCACAGGGCCTAATATTCCTCCCCTTTCTTGTGACACTTGTCGTTGAATTTTGGGCCCTCTCGAATCCAGGATGATCTCATCTTGAGATCCTTCACTGTATTTGCAAAGACCCTTTTTCCGAATAAGTTCACCATCACAGATTCAGGGGTTAGGATGTAGAAGATCTTTTGAGGGGTCACCATTCAACACACTACCCCCCCAGTATTATCTCATTGCTTTTGCTGGCTTGTATGGATTCACCTTAGGGGAGAAAATCACTATCATGTTAAAAAGTGGATCTGCTTTGCCTGTACGCAGAAAAGCATGAAGATTCTCAGAGAGGAGGGGCCACGTGACTCCCCAACACGCCCGTGCTTCTTTCTGGTCCCCAACACCGGCCGTCACCACTCTGCTTAGCCAGCTCACGGTCATAACAAAGGACCTGTGAGGTGTCTCACAGCTCTTGAGGCCTCTCTCCTGAGCCTGTAGACGGCCGTCTTCTCCCTGTGTCCTCACATGGTCATCCCTCAGTACACGTTCATGTCCTGATCTCCTCTTCTTAGAAGGACTCCAGCCAGATTGGATTAAGGCCCACCCATACGACCTCACTTTACCTTCCTCACTTCTTCAGTGGCCTCACCTGTCTCCAGTAAGGTCACACTAAGAGTTAGGGCTTCAATGTGCAAATTTTGTGGGGGACGGAATTCAGTCCATAACAGCCTCTAAAACTGACGGGCAGTTTTGCAAGCCCCCGCCCTTGACTCAGTTCCCCTAAGGCGTGTCAAGGCCCAGGTCGGAGGGAGGAAGAGAGGGAGGAAGTTGGCCTTGCTGGCTGTGTTGACAGAACACCGCAGGGCTTGAATCTTGGATGTGAAAGCCATGCCCTTTCAAGGCAAGGGTGTCGAATCTCCAGGGAGGGTCAAGGAGGAGGGGGCCATCCTCTGGTCCAGGTGCAGCTGTTGGACTCATGGGGAGGCAGGGACATACGTGGTCATGTCACCAACAGTCTGGTATAGGCCGGGCTCTGATAAGTGTTGTGCCAGACGGGAATAAAGCTCCTAAACATCCGCTGCTGTCCCTGCCCCAGCCTCGCCTCAATCTAGACAATAGCCTGAATGGGGGCTGCCCCATTCAGGAAAGCAAAACAAATTAGGATGCCTGGTTAAAGTTCAAGTTCAGATAAAAGCATCATTAGTTTTTTTGTAGAAATAAGTCTATATTAGTCTGCTCAGGGAACAAGTACCACAGACGGGGCAGCATAAGCAACAGACGGTTATCGTCTCACAGCTTGGAGGCTGAATGTCCAAGGTCAAGGTGCTGAGAGGCAAGGATAATTCCAACGTGTCTGCCCTTGGCTGGCAGCCAGCTGCCTGCTCCCCGTGTCCTCACACAATGTCACCTTTGCACAGGTGCAGGGACAGGGCAAGGCCCCTGGTACTTCTTCGTATAAGGACATGAATCCTGCCAGGTCAGGACCCGCCCTTCTGACCTCACTTGACCTTCATTACTTCTTTAAATTTTATGCAACACCATTCAGTCCACAGTGAAGTCCCAAATACTCCATGGGGCAAAATTATACTAAAAATGTTCATTGTTTAACTGAAATTCAAATGTACCTGGTCCTCCTATATTTTATCTGGTAACACTAGCCTAAATCCAACCTTCCTCTGAAAGGCCAGGCAGGTGTTGCTGGCCAGAGATGCAGACCTCTTAGGGTAGCTCACTCATCCCACAGATGTTTCATCCCAGGCACAGAAGACACAGCCCTTTTGAACACCCGGCGCTCAGGTGGGTCCAGCCTGGACCTGGAGGCAGGTGACCTCAGGGTGGGCCCTGGTACGAGTCCCAGCTCCACTGTGAATTTCGTGTTATTTCCATCCGTTCTGAGAGAACACGCTTTTTGCAGGTCTGATGAGGGCTGTGTATATTATGCACAAATCCGGTGAAATAAACAGCGGGTCTCCCATTTTAGGAGACAGAGAGGCCCCTTAACTTGCCTGGACCCCGACCCCGGGATACGGCCAGCAGCTCAGCCTGCCTGACAGATTGACAGTAGTGCATCATGTTAACTGCCCTTTCCCCGAAGTTCCAAAATTACTTTAAGTCCTAATCGTGTTAAAATCTTGATACATTCTTCAGTTCTAAAACAATTAACAATTTTAGAAGAATACATTTCCAGGTTAAAGGTATCCAAACCCAATGGAGTTGTTCACGTGTGAAATAAAATTTGCACGTGCCAAGCAAAAATACCACACATGTTGCTCACAGGCTACTTTCCTGTTTTAAGTTTCAAATGCAAATGGGAACTTCAGGTGGTCCCACAGAATGACGGAGCTGAGGCATCTTATGTTCCAGGTCTCATGTTCCGGGTCTTTCTCTTTACGCTGTGCACTGCTGCTTATTCTAGATCTTCTGCTCAGATGAAAGCCTACGTCCTGATGTGGGTGGCAGGGCACAGACTGTGCTCCGAGGAACAATTCCACACTGTCCAGAACTTTCACTCACAATGAACCCACATCAATGAATCCAAATGTGCCTGGGCCAATGCTGTAACCGGGACTTTTAAAAGTCAAAATCCATGTAGAATATGGCACTTATTAAAGGTGGAATAATAAAAACCAGCTAATTTGAAGTTTTTTTGTAAGTGTGTGGGTATACGTGTGTGTTTGTGTGTATACGTGAGTGTGAGAGTATGTATATGTGTGTGTTTGTATATGTGTGTATGGTGTGTGTGAGTGTATATGTATGTGTGTATGTGTGTATGGTGTGTGTGTGTGTGTACACTCACATATACAATGAAAACTCCACAGTAAACAGAGTAATCATTTAGCACCTAGAACAAAAGGGTATTATTTGGGGGGTGGGTGAAGGATATTTTATCCTGTTCAGAATTAGAGGTGAAAAGTAACGATAAGAGCCTACTGACTTTTCTCCATTCTATTCCTGTTTTTAAATTTTCTACAGACAATGCATCCTTTTACGGCCTGTCCTGGACTGAACAGCCCCACCCTGGGGGCCATACTCCTCTATTGACTGCCATGGGGCAAGTCTCTGGATCTGTAGGGTCTCGGACTGGGAAGGTCAAAGGTGCTAACAGCATTGGCGTTTGGCTCTCTGACATGGAAAGCACGACCCCCGAGTCTGACCCTGACGATAAACACAGGGTTCCAGCCACACCTCACTCCTGACATCAACCTGCTGAGTGTTCTCTTCCTACCCACCAAATAGTCTACTTAGATTATCAACTAATGCAGGCCCTGCTCCTGGGGGGAAGGGTCACCGTCCACTTCTGCGGATGAAGACACTGAGGCTCAGGCATGAGTTTCTAAAGCCGTGTGGCTCTCGGCACTGGACCCAGCTTGGCGCCCAGGCCCGCTGCCCACCAGGTCCAGTCCGTTCACACCAGCCGACCACTGCCCACCAGGTCCAGTCCGTTCACACCGGCCGACCACCCCTCCCTGTGACCAAGCAGGGTCCCCTCTTGGGGCCCTCGACTGTGGGCTCGCCCAGGTACTTGCAGATTTCTCTGCAAAGTTAACACCTTCTTTGTGTTTTCGGGAGGAGAGGAAGAAGGTACAGGGCTGATTCTCCGTGGCCATTCCTGCCAGCGCGGCTGCATTTCCCAGTCACCCCGACGCTGGCACTGGGACCACAGTGCCATGACGCAGTGGGGGTAGAGGTGGTCATAAGAGGGCAGCCAGAGGGCCGGGCCTGCACGAGGCAGCGCGGGGGCCGTCCATCCCGCCTAATCAGATCAGCCTGGCAGCCCTGATCTGCCAGAGATGTCTGGCCACGTCTCCGATCAGATTGGTGACAATATGCTGTCCTGTTCCCCAAAGCGACTTGGCCAGAGAGCGATGGCTGGCGCAGGGCACTAACCCAGTGCTGTCGGGCTGAAAGGAGGCCTAGGCTGGATTCCCAAAGCCCTTCGACGCCAAGCTCAGGAGTCTGTCCTGGATCATGCGGCACCAGGGA
The DNA here is from genome assembly GCF_965194805.1 of Balaenoptera borealis. NCBI lineage: Eukaryota > Metazoa > Chordata > Mammalia > Artiodactyla > Balaenopteridae > Balaenoptera > Balaenoptera borealis. Next base: position 104,214,140 of record NC_138870.1, read on the forward strand.
CCTCGCCACTGCCAGATGACACAGGCCGCCTGGCTCTCATGATTCCAGGGCCGGAAGCCACTTTGAACTTCATCTGGTGACTGGGGCAGGGCAGGCCCAGGGCTGGTCTGAGGGCGCTGGCAGGGTTCCTAGGAAGGCCAGCCTGGTCCATACGCAGCCTCGGGCACAGCCCAAAACCTCGGCTGGTGAGAGGCTCGCCCCAGCCAGCCTGGGGCAGCCTTTGCTCTGCCAGGAGGGGGGTGGGTGTGAGCTGGGCGTGCACTGGACGTGCCTCGTGTGTGCTCTGCAGAAGAAGAGCCTCCCCCTCCCCCAGTGCTTGTTGGCCTTCTCTTCCTTCCATGAGATAAATGACTGGGGGAGGGGGTGCCCTGAGGACGAAGGTTTTGGATTTCCCTCCATCTGGGAAGAAACAGGAGAAGCACTCGGCTGCAGACAGGAGTCACGCTGAGGATGGCAGTCCAAGGAAGGACCGCAACCCAGACCCCCACGTGGAGAAGATGCGTGGCCCAGACACCCTTGCTGCTCTGCTCGCATGCTCTGCTCTGCAATCCAGGGTCTAGTCATTGCTTAACTGGCACTTTCTTTGTTTTCATTATGTGTAAAGCAGAGGGAATTTTTAAATGTCTGCCCACCAGAGGAGCATGTCCCAGCCCCGCCCTCTGGGTGCCCTGCCCGCGCTCCTGTTAGGAGAGGACCCCGAGATCTCCCGATCGGGGCTGCAGGGGTTGCAGGAAGCCCAGGCACATTTGAGTTGCTGGTGAACATGCATCATTTTCTAGAGTACATTTGACCTAGAGACATAAATGCATCCTGTGCTGTATTTGTTCACCCGGGCGGCCCGGTCCCGGTCTCCCTGTTGCGGGAACCATGAAGAGGGGAAGGAATTCCAGCTGCGTCCCTGGGAAGGGAAGAGCCAACAGGCCTGGAGGGAAGGAAGGAAGTCAGCAGAGTCGGGCTGCCAGCAGGGTGGACCCCTGTGTGCACACCGGGTCCCGGGGCCAGAGTGGAGGACGCTATACTCAACCTTCAAGCTCCTGTGTCTTCAGTCCAACCAGTCGGAGCTGGAATTTAATTCCTTTCAGGTACCGGTGAGCTGCATGCAGCAGACCAGAGAAAAACTGGGGCTGCCTGGCTCTGGAACGCTAGACTCCTGTCCTGGAAGAGGAAGCGGGTGTGGGAGCTGGGCAGGTACAGGTTCTCCTATGACACCGAGGAGTCCTTCTTGCTTATCCTGCTTACAAGCTAGACCCGCAGGCCAGGGTTAAGTATGAGTCACATATAAACCAACTGTGCACCCTTTGCACCACTGTCTCCTGTCCAGAAAGATGCTTCGTCAAATCCAGGTCTTCAAAAATAAAGTTATTTTATTTTTATAAATAAATTTACCAACAGCTGGTACTTCACCACCACCAAACAGGTTTCCTCGTGGGCTAGGTAGCTTTCTAGCCATGGAAGTGTTCAAGAAGGGTCTTGCGTGAACTAGCAGGAAAAATACATCACCAAAAGGATTGGAGTAAAAGCCCTCTAGGGTCTCTTCCAGCTTCTAGATTCATTCACTCAACCATCCATCCATCCAACCATCCACCCCTCCATCCATCCATCCCTCCATCCCTCCATCCAAGATTTACTGTAAACTCTTTTGTGCCTGGCTAGTATATTTGGGAATACAAATTTATCAGTCTCAGCCTTGGAGAAACCATCTAGTGGGAGGTGGGGTAATAAATGGGTGAATAGACAGTGACAGACAAGACTCACTGTCTTATAAATGTCACGAATTCAAGGACCACACCTGGATTTCTGCACAGAGCATTCATTGTAATTATCTGTCGACTAGGTGAACCAATGTGACATGAGTGTCATGGCCCAGACAGGGAGTGAGGCTTTGGTCCTGACCAGCCTGGCTTCCAAGTCCAGCTCTGTGTGGCCCTGCACAAATCCCTAGCCTCCTTCCTGACCTTCAGTGTCCTCATCTGTAGGCTGGAAATTAGCATGTATACTTTGCCGTTTAATGTTAAGTGATAGAATGATGTGTGTGACATTGCCGCTCGATCACTGGAGGTGTTGGAATGACGGTGGTGATGATCACAACAGCAGAGCTTGGGACCTACAAGGACCAGCAGGATGGAGAGGGCGCAAGACACTGTCCGGAGACAAGTGGGCTCCAAGCAGCAGGCGGACAGATCAGGAACAGGATCCGGTCGGAGGTGGAGGTGGCCGTCACAGTCGTGTCTGGAGTTAAGCACTTGGAACCGGGGAGATAAGACAGTATATGAGTAGGTTGGGAGCAGACACGGGAGGGAAGGAAAATGCTTAAGCAAGGACTGGGAGCAAAACCCACGTTCTCATCCTGTTTCCATGTTTCTACCGAAGTGTGCCAGCTCAGCCTGAGGACAAGGAGCAGGGACCCGCCGAGAAGTCAGAAGGCCCCTCAGCTTGACACCCCGTGGCTTGCCTACAGCATGGATGGTCAACACAGATCACGTCCCAAACCAGCTCCTGGAGGCTGCATGGCGGATCTCCAGGGGGATTAAGACTCAATGGGAGAGAAGCTGAGATCGATTAGTGATGTCTGCCATGGGCAGCAGTGGGTAAAGCCGCAGTGTGTGTGCTCTGCTTTGCCCCTAAGTTAGAATATATGATTGTGATCCTCATGGATTAGCCCCTCCCAGTCAGACTCACAGTGACTCATCCCACATGGGCTGAAGCAAAATAAAATCATTCCTCCAGGAATGAAGCCCCTGTCCTTTCCTATCTGGAGAACTCACCCGCAATTCAAGTGCCTGCATGGCTGACATGATGCTGAGGAAGCCGCTGGAAGGTGCAGGATCACAGCATGGTGTGGAGGTGGGTTCTTGTACTGGGTAGCATTTCATGGAGGCCCAGAGAGGGCGGGAGGCCCGCCACAGCACACTGCAGAGAACAACCCAGCCAGCAGAAGCTCCCACACCTCTAGGACTGGACCAAGCTGGAAACCTCCACCCAGCACCACAGCCCTGCCTCTCTCTGTTGGCCTCTGCAGTCCCACCTGCATTTCTTTTCAGACCCCTGCACCCCAGGGATCTCAGTGCCCTCAGGTCATGCTTCTGTGGGCCCAGGAGACATCTTCCTCCTCTAAGCAGAAGACGATTCAGTTACTTAACTTTTCAGGAAGCTATTTTTCATCTCATATTTAAGTTATGTCTCCCCATCTCCACATTTTTATTACACTGCCTATAAGATTCTGTCTCAGGGACTTCCATGGTGGTGCAGTGGTTAAGAATCCACCTGCCAATGCAGGGGACACGGGTTCGAGCCCTGGTCCGGGAAGATCCCACATGCGACAGAGCAATTAAGCCCATGAGCCACAACTACTGAAGCCCGTGTGCCTAGAGCCCACGCTCTGTAACAAGAGAAGCCACCGCAATGAGGAGCCCACGCACTGCATCGAAGAGTAGCCCCCGCTCGCCTCAACTAGAGAAAGCCGCGTGCAGCACCAAGACCCAACGCAGCCAAATATAAATAAATAAACTAATTAATTAAAAAAAAAGACAGAGAAAGCAGATTGCTCCATCTCCTTAAAAAAAAAAAAAATAAGATTCTGTCTCACCATCTATTTCCTTAATCAGACTGAGTCCTTCAAGGACAAAGACTGTTGCCTGCTGGTGGATGCCTGGGCCCATCGCGGATCCCGGTGGGGGGCGCTGGGGCTGCACACAGGGTTACTTTGCTGATGAATACTACACAGTAGAAGCATCCAGGATTCACAGGTGAAGACTCTGGGTCCCAGCTTCCCTCGCCCCTCCCTGCGCTCCCCTGACAAAGCCTGGGCTCTCTGTACAAACACCACGGAGGAGAGTGTGGCTCCCGGTGGGTGTGCGGGACGAGAACGCTGACTGCCCTCCCAACACCTGGGAGGCTCCCTTCAGGAGGGGCAGCTGATCTGGCCCCGAGGGAAGAGCAGGCTGGGAGCCTCATCCTGACAGCTGGCTCCCTGCCTCAACACCCCCGCTGCTGTGCTGCCAGTGGCTGGACTCCTCTGCTGGGGTTTCTGACCCAGTGGAGAAGGAGAGCAAGGAGAGGGCTTCTGCTTTTCTGCTTTAGGAGCAGGAGTTAAAAGCTTGTCATGTTAATATACTGCAGAGACAAAGTATAGTTATTAGCTAAAGGGAAGAAGACACCTCTAGTCTAATAATAAGTGTATTAACTTGGATCTATGTGGTGTTGCCTCCTTTCCAGAGTTCCAGGTGCTTTTATAGAGGTGACCTCATCTGTCCTCATGGGACAGGAAAGGGCAGGAGGAAAGGTCTCTCTCTGGGAGCAATTGGGGAACCACAGCTCAGAGAGGTCAAGTGACTCCTTCAAGGTCATGCAACCCATCAGCAGAAAGAGTGGGACCCCATCATCATGCCTGCATGCGGCCTGGGGTCTCTGCACTGAATATTAACATGCTTCTTTCTGTGGTGTCTTGGAGCCAGTCAGGTCAGGAGGGCCATCCCGTCCCACTCCACCAGCCAAATCCCATCCTACGGGTAGAAGATGACAGTCTCTGTCTGTACATTCTAAAGGGGGCACTGGTCAGGGCAATGATCTCATACAGCTGTTTGAACT